>NW_026640165.1:5092500-5478053 GCF_028554395.1 Pezoporus wallicus
GTCATGCAATAAATGACGGTAAATACATTTGCTGTACATGTAGACCTCAAGAGCCAGACCCTCACTCTGCCAACTCTCTGTTTTGATTTATTTTAAAGGGAGTATAGTAGCCTTATTTAGCAAACACAGAAAAATTAAAAGATGTTACATCATTTTTGTTGTTTTACAGTATTCATTTTTGTGTTGGTTCAGCTAAATTATGAAAAATAAAGAAAATCCTTTTATAAGTGAGACTTTTGTTCCCTGAGCATGACATCACTGAAGTAATTTCACCAGATTGTAAGTAAAGAGGGGGCACAGAGAGGAAGACTTAGTGATGGAATGGAAAATTGAGGGTATGGGCTGTGTTTTGAAATAGAAGTTTTACCCTTCCCTTTTTCAGATCTGGGGTAGTTTTATTCTGGTATGCTCAGCTATACATCAGATGAAGGGCATTTATTTTCTGGAAACCAGATCCCACTAGAGGACCTGGAAATGGGAATCTGAAAATCTTTAAATCTAAAATCGTACCTTCCTTTTGGTTCTGAATATGCAAGCCTATGTGTTTGTTTTCTGAGTACTTTAAATGCTCAACAAAAGGTACATGTACATCATTCATAAGGTCTACTCTGGGCAAGAAATATCAAGGACAAAATATTCTGATTATTCATCAGAGACAAATTCTAGCTACTGAGTCTCCTGTGTACAACAAACACTTCAAGGCACTTAAAGTGTGTTTTGTACTTTTCCCTCCTCCTCCAAAATGTACAGTTTTAAACAAACAAAATATACTGGCTGCCTTTGTCACTGTGAATTACTACTCTCAGAGCAGTGGTGAAATGTTTCTCTCTCAGGAACAATGTTTTCAGAATATTGTGAACTTTAATTTTACAAAACTAAGTTACGTATAAAAAAAATGTTTGTTTCTGAAATTATTTTATGTGCCTCTTCCAAAGCAAAATTTGAAACACAGAAGGGAATGTCTTATTTGAATGCTATTAAATATCCTTCTTTTCTCAGCTTGCAAACAAGTAAATTTTTGAAAACACACTTGAAAGGGAACAGCAGAATATGGGAAACACATCATGGAGTAATAAAAACAACCTCTAGAAATGGAGTAAACCTTTAAATCTTTTTTGTAAAAAGCTTCTCTGTTAGCCCAGACAAGGACAGATTTAACTACTGCTTTAAACATCTGGGATATCAAATGGAGCAAATATTAACACATGACAGCAAAAAATATGACACATCATTCACCAATTTCATAATTATGCTTTGGGTTGTTTTTTTGTTTGTTTGTTTTGATTTGTTTTTTTTCCCCAGTTCATTTCTTCTCTGCGGCAGCTCAGGTTTTATGCATATGGTATCCTCAATCATTCACTTGTTTACAGAACTGTACCCACATGTTGTTGCATAAACCTTTAACCCAGGCACTTACTATTTAATATAGCCCATTCATTACAATTGTGACTGCTAATTAGAGTTTCCAGAAGAAAATAAAGAACTGAAAACTGTGTCTGAAGAGGCTACACAGCTATGAGGTACAGCTGAACTAGAAGGTGATAAATCAGTTGGTTGACAGGAAAATCCCATCACTGACTGCCTGGGCCACTGAACAAGCAGAAAGAAAAGCAAAAGCCAACACTGGAAGTAGAAACAAGAGGACAAAAAAGAAAAAAAAGGAAACCCAAAACCAGAAATAAAGAAAAAGGAATTGAAATATTTGTTCAGGGGGAAAAATCAGAACCAACTTTCATTACACAAACCCCTAAATCTACATAATCTTTCCCAATAAAATAAATACAGAAGGTGGCATTTGCTATGAAACTTCTTTGTATAATTTGTATGAATAATAACATGTACATGAGTAGCAACCAAAGACCAGGAATGGGTTGACATGGAGTGTTGCATACATCAAAAAATGCAGTGACTCCACCCACTAAAGGGACAAAGTGAAAGATGACAGGAAAATGGAAGCCGCTGTCACATAACCTTCCAAGACTTGAAAGTGTTTCAGATGGAAGATTGAATCAGTAAGATGTAGAGTATCATTTTCTATGAGGTTTGGAATGGACCCAGTAAAGACTGGGTTAGAACCACCATGAAATAGCCCCAGTTTATGATTCCCAAGGCAACCTTTGCCAGAACAGGTTTAGTCAGAGGAGAATTCCTCTAGTGGTGAAAACCCTTGGAAGGTATAAGACCCTCCAACTACCATACTGCTTCCCAGGGAGCACAGGCAACAGGTCGCTGTCATTAAAGCTTGTAAGAACCACTCTCTGTCAGTATAAATTATATCAGCTTGCAGACCAGCTTCTTTTTCAAGGAACTTCAAGATGGGGTAAGGGTAAAGTGATTTCCAGGTACTTTTATTCCTCCTGCTCCAGCCATGCAGATAGTGCTTCCCAGGCATCCTGATAATGGTAGTAATTAAGTGTGTCTGGAATCGGGTAATGATTCTCTGAGGGAAATTATTAATACAGATTAAAATTGTTTGTCACTTTTGTGGTGAAAATCATAACGGGTCATCTCATTTCAAGTTGGGGCTTGAATAAGGAAAAGAAGCCAAGAAGGAAACTGAAAAGAAACAAGACCAGAGAAAAATTAAGTTTTTTAATTTCAGAGTATTTATTACTTATTTAGTGCTTTTTAGTGTTCAGTAAGTAGTAGGGGAGCCAAAAGGAATAAAATTTGAAGCAAGGAAATGAGAAAGCAAGTGTTTTAACTGCAGAGATAAGAATTTTACTGATAATATGGCGTCTTTAGAATTTGAGACCCATGGGTAATATATAAAAGGTAAGTCTGTCACTGATTAAAAATAAACTAAAAAAATAAAAGTGGAAGTAAATTACAATAAAGCAGAGTAGAGAGTGACTAGTAGTGAGCCATTCTGTGGGAGGATTGACACAAGTTCCTGTACTGCTTTTGACTATGAATAAAATATGAACACTAAGGTTGCATGGGTTGTTAGTAAATCACACAGATTAGCAAAGACATGGGAGGCATATGAAGATCTGCAGAGACAAAATGGATGACAAAATATTACCAAAAGAAAAAAAAAAAAAAAAAGGAAAACTGGAAATTGGGAGTTTCAACATATCATTTCTCTTTCAAATAAAGTCATTGTGGCCTCAGATATGTAAAACTCTATTCTGCTCATATGAGATCTCAGCTGGAGTGTTGTGTGCAGTTCTGGGGTCCTCAACATAAAAAGGACATGGAACTGTTGGAAAAAATCCAGAGAAGGGCCACGACGATGATCAGGGGACTGGAGCACCTCCTGTATGAAGACAGGCTGAGAAAGTTGGGGCTGTTCAGTCTGGAGAAGAGAAAGTTGCATGGAGACCTCATAGCAGCCTTCCAGTATCTGAAGGGGGGCTATAGGGATGCAGGGGAGGCACTCTTCATTAGGGACTGTAGTGATAGGACAAGGGGCAACGGGTTAAAACTTAAACAGGAGGAGTTTAGATTGGATATAAGGAGGAAATTCTTTCCTGTTAGGGTGGTGAGGCACTGCAATGGTTTTCCCAAGGAAGTCGTTAATGCTCCATCCCTGGTGGTGTTCAAGGCCAGGTTGGACAGAACCTTGGGTGAGATGGTTTAGTGTGAGGTGTCCCTGCCTATGGCAGGGGAATTGGAACTAGATGATCTTAAGGTCCTTTCCAACTCTAACTATCCTATGATTCTATGATTTTATGATTCTATATGTGAAAAAGGGAAAGATTTCTTTCATCCTGCTCTTGAGACCAATAATAATGTTGGTTTCAAGCTTCTCAGTGCCTCTAGTCACTGACTTAACGATAAACCTGTGTTGGTTATGCCACTGGAGGAACCCTAGGACACACATCTGTAGTCACAAGGCACAAGGTGCTAGTGGCACTGATGTCCTCCGCAGCTGGCTTGGACAGACCATAACCAGTATTTTCTAGGCTTGATGCTGCCAGTTTTAAGCTAGTGAAAGTAATGTTAAACCACTACCATGCTGCACTGATCCAAACTTACCTGGGTGAATGAGAAGGTTGATTAGCTTGTAACCAAAAAGCAACTCTTTGAAAAATATTGTCAAATAACATGCAAACAACAGCTGAAATAAAAACAAAATATAAAGGTCGTTAATGTAAAAACACCTAAAATAGAAAAAAAAAAAAAACAACAAACAAAAGCCCCCCAAAAAACCAAAACAAAAAAAAAAATCTAATAAAGGAAAAAAGAAGGGTTCTGCAAAGAACTGTCAAAACAACTGGGAAAAAGTTTAGTAGTAAAAGCATAAAAGCTGTCTTTGTTATGAGTATATGATCTGATATAATAAAAAAAGCAATGCAAGCATGTTCCTTACATTGAGAGCTCATGTTGCAGAGAGCTAATTTACATCAGCCAAGGATCCTGAGCACTACCTTAATCAGTGGATTAAATCATCATGAGCCATGATCAAGTAAAGTGTCTCTCTTTCTTCACTACAAAGGAAGAATCCTATGTACACTGCAATACACTCCAGGAGAGACAGGCAGTTTAGTATGGGTTCTTACACAGGCATAAAACTACTGTCAGCCACCTAAGGCAGAGACTATAATGGCAGGAAATGTTGACATCAGCTGTCAGCTGAAATTACTTACCAGTTGTGAAGGTGGTAACAGCAGGTTGGCAGTAGCAACCTGAGCCAGTTTTTAATGTACCAAAACATTGTACAAAACAGGAGCTCACAGAGCCCCAGTGGCAGTAAAGAGGGCCCTTCCATCACGTGACTAATGCAAATGCAATGGTAATATATTTACTCCTGTATGTAGGGTAATATATTTACTTCTGTATATTCAGAACGTATCCACATGGATAGATGAAAACATATGTGGGCTGCTTGTGTACACACTCTCCAGTCACTTGTACGCAAATGTATTTAAGCAGCCTCCAGAACAGAAATTCAACACAGACTACAACTTTACTGCATATTAGCCTGATCGATATGCTATTAGCAACAAAAAAAAAAAATATAGCAAGGTTTGAAGAGAACGATGTTTAATCTGGCACAAGTTGCAGTTCTTCCTCAATGAAGCCATCTAGGACTTGTTTTTCACTACAGACAGATTTCTTTTCTTCCCAGAATTTTGAAGAGAGCAACATGACAGTATTAATGTAACTTCCAGCCCATGGAAAGTAAATCAAGTGAGGGTGAGCTCTGGATGGGCAGGAATTCTAGCTGAGTAAATAACAGGGACCTCACTGTGCACAGGAAACTGACAATAAAAGAAAAACTCACAAAAAGGAAAAAAATAATTGCAATGCTTCCCAAGCTCCTTGTTACCTCATTGCTACTCAAGCTATTGCAATCATAAGAGAATCTCCTAATGTTACTCCATAACACTTAAAATTCCATGCAATTTTGGCTTGTTTTCATTTTAATGATTTTTAAAAGCTGATAGGACATGTCAGGCTCCAAAAATAAAAGAAAACCGGGTTCATTTTCTCTGCTAGGAAAGAGGAATGCAGAGAATACAGAGTACTCGTTACTATGTTCTAGGTACTTCTTACTCCATGGAGACTGGAGACAACAGGACAAATGTGGGAAGAGTAGAATGCTTTGCCTCATAACAACTGAAATTTGTGGCAGGAAGAAATCTAGTTAAAGACCTGAAGACAGAGGCTTTGCTGATGGATTAATCAACTGACTGTACAAGTCAAGTGAAACCTGAAAGGACAAGGGATATGAACAGCATTTAAGGGCACTATTCTCACTTTAGAAATTATGTTTTTTCTTATTCAGCTGATCTGTGGGCAGAAAACAGTAACCCCAGGTGAATGTAGTAGCATCCAGTGTCTGGGCAGGTAATGGAAAAGCCAGAGAAGGAACACGTATGAAAGACCGCTGGAATTCTCAAAGGAAGGACTTCTTGATAGTTACTTCTTAGAAATAATATTAAAAATTTTTTTGCAAATACATGGATTTTCCTCAGTTTAATTGAACAGGTATAATACTGGGGTTGTTGTTCATGATGGTAAATGTCTCCGTAACTCCCTCAGGAAAAGCTCCTATACAGACACCTAAATGCAGGAGCAGAACCAAGTTATCCCGCCAGTTATGTGGTCTGCAGGTAAGGTGGGATCTTTGGAGACACCAGATTCAAATAGGAAATACCAGTTTCAAATAAACAAGGAAATCAGATTGTTTGGAAATTCACTGATACAAAAGTGAAGCCAAGTCTTACTGGCTATTTAGTCCTCAGTTAATATCACACAGATCTAAGGCCTTCAAGAATCTGAAAAATCACATACTGATTTCTTTCGACTGTAAAGGTATTCCAATGTTTGTAGGAATTAGGAGTAACTACAACCATACCTTCAAGTTTTTTGTCATAGCAGAACCAGAAGATAAACGTCCGTTTCCTGTTCTCCTGCTGCAACAGCCAGCAGCATCTGCTATTTTGGACACACTGACTACTGATGCTTGAGTGTGACTGAGTGTTGCCTTTCAACTGTGATGATGTGAAATTTCCTTTGGATTATATTGTTCCATAAACCTCTGGCTTGGGAACAAGCTGCTTCCCAATGGAAAGTCATTCCTGATGCATGGTTTTAGTTCCCTTATGCCCAGAATTGCAGTGAGCCATGCAGAAATCCAGATGTGTGATCAGCTATATATGTTTTGGTAAAAAAGAATAAAATTTATTAAGCTAAGCCACTAGTGGAGAAACTCTTAGTAATAGATTCTAGCAGAGGTGGAATCAGAATAAGCCAAAGATAGTCTTGAGTCCCTTTCTTTTCTAGATCATTTCAAACACCAACATATTCTCTTTTGGAAAGTCATTGCTAGTAAATTGACTACTTTTTGGTAGTTCTCTTCCAAAATATTCACTTTATTGCTAAGTAGATCTTGTAAGTATTTCTGAGATGACAGAAGAATTTAGTATCAGATTACATTTAGCATACTGGATGTATATTAAAAGGAAGAGAGGAGGCTGCTTGCTTCCTTTGTCCTGGATGCTTCACTCTGTTTCAAATGTTATCATGGAGGGACAGAGAAAGTTTGGGAATACGAAATGCAATGAAGAATCACACACAGATGAACACAAAGAGTGTGGATGTTAAGAGACACAGGAACATCCACACCTTGTATGTTTTGAAACCAAGACTTTTCTAGGAACCTATGTATGTTGCTGTAGAGCTTCTTCCAACCCAGGAATACATGGAAACTTTATAAACTGAGAGATAAATACAGCAAGCCATAGAGGAAAGCTGTTCTGAAATCTTTGTTATTTTAATTGTACCCCTCAGATTAGAGTTTTCTCTACTTCAGAAATGCCTTGTTCTTCATGGGTTAACATAATCTAACGCTACAAGCTGAAAGCCCTGCTAGATCTTACTCTGCTTACTTGAAGGAATGTAAGTGGCACCACGGCAAGGTTAGTTCATATTATTTTGAGGGTGCATGCAGAGTCTTTAGGCAGTTTGAGGCACTCAGCAAGCTTCCTTTCCTCATCTTTGTCTCCCACTTGGGAGCCACAGCAACAGGCCAGGCAATGGGTCAGGAATGGTTGCAGCCTGTAGTGCTGTGCAGACATACCCACTGCAACGACTATGGATAGTTCTAAATGAATTATTTTAAGGATGTTCAGCATGATTTAACTACTAGTGTGGCTTTGGCAGGAGGGAGTGCAGTGCAAACTAAAAGCTCAGCTCATGACATTGCCACTAGCTGTGCACTTCTATGCCAGACAGCTAGTGTGCCCCAGGTTTGGTTCTCTGAGGGGATAATAGATAAAATGCATAACCTGAAATAATGCATTTTGGCTGCCTTTCTGAGAAGAACAGGAATGGAGAAATTCTTCAGCATCTCTCTCTTGTTAAAAAAGAAAATTATGCTTTTCCAGAGTCTTGTATTATTCTTATATTGTCTTGTGGAGAATTAGGAGGATGAAGTCCAGGTATATGCAAAATAAAACTTGCTGGCTTTCTACTTACATGTAAAGATATCATGGGTTTGGAAACAAGGCAATCAGCTTTTATGGCAATTATTTGGATCCATCAGTACTTTTTGAAGAACAGAGGTAAAAATGGAAAGAAAACATCTGTTGCGTCTCATTCTATTTGTTAAGATTATACCTAAGATTATGTTCAGAGTTGAGAGCTTTTCCAAGTTTAGATATTTACTCACTCACTGAAACAATTCAGAAATCTGTGCCTAATAATGCCACCTGGTGACACCTGTCATAATGATGTTTAGCTTTATCTGATATTTTTCCAAATACAACATAAAGGCCATACCGTGTTTTCCACAGCTGATCAGTGCTCCTAAAAATTATTGCCACCTACAAGAAGGAAAATGTTGCAGAGCCTTCTAATAATAATGAGGGAGGCCTGTGTCTGAGGACCACACTGCTTTCATTTTAACTTCAAAAACTTCTTTTCAACAAGATGCACCAGTTCTGGGGGCATTAGGAATGTATTCATTCCTTAGACAATGAGTCGGCTGCAGGGACTATATGCTGCACAGTAATCTATTGCTCAGATATAGCACTTTACAAGTTGCAAGGCAATAGTGTATTGCTGTATTCATTTCATTGAAAGGTTTCCCTTACTAGAGTGCATTGACCAATATTTCAGTGATACCATGAGCTAAACCAGCATGCTTACTCTTGTAGTGAAGTAATTAATTTAAAATGTAAAAAAGAAAATTAAAATAAACCTACACTTAATTATTAAGAAGTCCAGCAGAGAACTCTTACAGTGACAGATGACATTAGCCTATAAGCATTTATAACTTACATGGTAATAAAATGGGGTTACATTTTTGAATTAAATTGATAACATGACCGAATCGATTTCATTAGTGTATCTGTCATATTTGCTGTTAATGATGGCTAACGGTGGAATAGAAGCTGACAACAATCCCTGAAAAACTGTGCGGATCAAAATTATATTATACTGGCATTCATGAATTTTAATACCCTTTCTATCATGATTTTTTTTTAACTCCCTTTTTGAATTTGAAGCTCACAAGAAGAGAATTAAACTTTCTACACCTGTCTCAGCTATTATTTCTATTGTTACAAGGCAATAGGCTCAAGAATGGAAGATATTTGGACTAACCAAAACAAGAAAAAAGCATTGCTTGAGAGTCTCTTATGAGAGCTTATACAGGAACGGATGATTCTCCACTGCTAAATTGCTGACATCAGAGTAATTTCTCCTGGATGACTAGAGAGCTTTAGGATGCCCAAATTACTGTTTAGAAGACTGTCTGTGGAAGATGCTATTCGTATTAATAGGCTTTGGTCCTCTGGTGGGTAACTCCCTTTAATGCTAATGGAAGTTCTGCAGAAATCTACAGGAGATTATAGCTACTGTCATGAATTATCATAGCTCTCTAATCCCATTAGTAGGACTTAAATTTGTGTGAGTTAAAAGCGTGCAAGGGATGAAATACACCTCAGAGCAATTAAGAACAGCAAAATACCCTTATGTAAGTAGATAACTTGACCTTTCTGCTACTTAAAAATGTGACAAGATATTACATATATGTCATGTGAACTGAAAGACTGTTACTCTTTCCAATTTCAAGTCCCTGATTAGAACTCCTTTCTTGGGTTAAAATTAGTGAAAATGGCTCGTTAATAAGGAGAAACTGTGGTGTTATCTGAGCATGGGTAAGGTACAACTTTATCTTAAATATTTTATTAATTAAATAATTTTACCTTGAATATGTATTTTATATAGGTATACACACTGCATATGTGCATTGTGCCTGATTTGAGCATACTGTCTTTCTTGCTTTCATAGATGTTGCCTCAGGAGCTATGACAGCAACATGTATAAACAAATTCAGAGATGCAGTCCATACAGTCCATAGGTGGCAGAGGGAGAAATATTTAGGCTGCCAAATGCGGGGGTTGTTTTGGCCTTGTGGGGGTGTTGGTCTTTGCAAGAGAAACTTCACATCTTTTGTGCTACTATTAACAAAATTGTTGAGATATTAGTGAGAATCTTCTGTGCTGTATGTACACTTACAGGCTGCAGACCCCACAGAGGGAATGTCTTCCTGTCTATGTGTACTATTTGCATTTTATACATGGAGTGGATTGACTTTGGTCAGCAGCCAAATGCCCACACAGCCTCTCTCTCACTCCTGGTCTTCAATGGGGCAGGAGTAGAAAATAAGGCAGACACATGGAGATAACCTACCAGTTAATGTCATGGGCAAAACTGACTGAATTTGGAGATAATTAGTTCAATGTATCAGCAATTAAAATAGGTTTGGATAGTAAGAAAAAAAGACAAAATTGAAAGAACACCTCTCATCTTTTTTTCAAGGTTAAACTTCACTCCTTCATTCCCAACTCCTCTACCTCCCCCTGCATCCTCAACTGGTGCAGGGGAATGGACAATGGAGGAGAATGTGGTCAGTCCATAAGGGCTCCTCTCTGACATGCCTTCCTCTTCACACTTCTCTTTGCTCCAATGCAGATCCTCCCAATGGGCTGCAGTCCTTGAGGAGAAACCTGCTCCTATGCTCGTCTTCCACAGGCTGCAGTTCCTTCAGACCATGTCCACCTGCTCCAGCATGTCGTCTTCCACCAGATGCAGCATGGGTTTCTGCTCCAGCATGTTCTCTCCCCAGGCTGCAAGGAGACAACTGTCATCTTCACCGTGGGCTGCAGGGGAATCTTTGCTCTGGCACCTGGAGGATCTCCTCCCATCTGCTCCATTGACCTTGGTGTCTGCAGGGCTCTTTCCCACAATCTTTTTTCTCACTCCTCACTGTTGTGCAGTGTTTTGCCCTTTCTAAATATGCTTTCCCAGAGGCACCACCACGCTGGCTGAGTGTGTCACCTGTGCCCTCCGGTGGGTAGGTTTGAGCTGCCTGGACCTGGATGTGAGCACCCAGTGCAGCATGTCTTGCTGTAAAAGTTGTTTCATTGTGGGACTGTGAAGTAGGAAAAAGCAAAGGAATGTATCTGGAGGAGACAAAGGACAACTGTGGGGAGAAATTAGCATTCCTTCACTGCATAACTGAACAATCTATCGCCCCTGGTGGTGCGCTCTGCAGAGACATCAGCAGCAACTTGCACACACCCAGCAGGGAAGGTATCTCATTTGGGTATTTACAGACAATATGGATGTTTCCTCCAAGTGGTTCCACTGGACAATTTCACCCAAAAAGCTCCACAAAGCCACATGCTCTCCTGCCTGCTGTGAATGTGTTTGGGTGTTCTCTTTTTTCCTTAATTCCTTTTTTTTTGCTCCACTCACAGCTTTCTTCATTAGCTGCAATTCAGGGGATTTAGCCTATAATCCAGTACATTTTAATAGCAACTGTCTTCAAAAAAAAAAAAAACAACACCTCTACTGATCCTCAATGCCACTTAAATAACAACTTTAAAAGAAAGAAATATTTCCGAACTGCAGGCATCAATGTAAAAACCATGATTCAGTTTCTTAACAGAGGTGCTGAGACCTGAAGGAAATTGGGGAACAAGTAAGTTAATGACACCAATAAAGTCTAGTTCTACTTCTTCAAAGATCTCATTTTGAACTGAGAAAATTCCCTTTTCCCAGGTCTGTTTCATCTCCTGTCTCTGGGGTTAGTTTTATTTTCACTGGATTAAATAAGAAAAAGCAAGATTCTTTGAGAAGGTATTTGCTCCCATATACAGCCAACTCCAGGTATCTGAGACAGACTTTAGAAGTTCTTTGACTGTAGACTGCAGTCAAATGGAAATGGAAAACTGTATTGAATTTACTAATACAGAGTTGCGATCTATTTTTATGTGTTCATATTTGCTGAAGACTAGTCACTTCATTTAGCCTATTCCGTTCTGACTGTCTCACTGAGTTCATTTTAAGGTTTAATACTGCTGAACATTGCTGAACCAATTCCATGTGAAGTCAATAACAACAGGTAGTCCATAACAAAAATCACTGGGAGATGATACTCTTACCTTCTTCTCTACCTACCCCCAGATCACTTCATAAAACTTCTGGTTGGTTTTGCTTTGGGAGGAAGGAGCAATTCAGTCAATTGCATATTGTGTGAATTAGATGTGAGTGCAATGAATAGTATTTTATAAGAAAAACTCTGGATTTGCTAAATCTTGATGACATTTTTTTTTTTTTTTAACTAGGTGCCCTTGAGCAGGAATCTCTGTAACTTGTATGTGTGGCATGCTGGCCTTTCTGATCCATCCCACCATGAGGGAGTGCAACCCACTTTAAAAACAAACAAACCAAAAGACAAGCCAGATTTAATGCTCTAGTAGAAAATGTGTTAGCTTTTGACTGCAATGTTCTCAACAGCCAACTTGAGGAAGAAGATTTACCTAGTAATATAGACAGATCTTCAATAGTGAAGGGATTTCTCTTAGAGACATTAATCTGCAATATAAACAGTAAGAAGTTCAATGATCCATAGAAAGAAAAAACAAAGATAATATTACTGCTTTCAAACATGAGTTGTCTCTGTGTGGAATTCTTGTGTGTCTCTGCACCAAACTCCTGAATCCAGGCTACCTTAATAGCTGATATCTGGGATCACCTGTACCAGGAACCCTCTGTGGTGTAATTACATTCTCGCAACACAGCTCCTTTGCTAATAAACCCCTCCAGAATTCAAAGTGTGCAGGGGAATTATGCAGACTACTCAGCTGTCTGCTCAGGGCTGCTGCTGTTCTGGCAAAACATAGGAGCCTGGGATCAGTAATATGTCAATATGTTTTGCTGTAGCAGGGAGCTAGTTCTGCAATTTGAGAGCTATTTCTGTATGTCAACGGATCTAAGCTGATAAGCTCTGCTGGACTCACATCGGCTCTGTGAAGGATAATTTTGTGATGTACCATTGCCTGTGTAAAACGGAGAGACATATTTGCTCATTTGCTTGATTCTGGCTTGGCAGATGCTGATGTAGCCACAGTGACAGCTGTGGCACAACAAAAGGACAGAAATCATGACCTATTGCTGCTCCAGTTAGTTTGCATTGTCTGCATACTTGGAACATAACCTTTAACAATGCATCCTTATATGAGTTTCTTTGCTTCCCTTTCTTAAAGGAGAGATTAGTATATATTTCCCCATAATGCATTCAAAAATTCATTCTAATTCTTATAACATGTAATTTTTAAGAAACTTTGAGACACCACTTTGGGCCTATATTTCTAGTGCATGTAAATCCAAAGCACTCAATTTGACTAATATATTAAAATGCACATAGGCATTGTTCAGGCCACCATTTAATGCATGCAGCCACAAGACACAATAGCATTGTTTACAATCTAAACCTAATTAAAGGGTATGCAGGAATGAGGAAGGGATCAATATCTAATACGTTTTTTCCATCTGCTTTCCTCATCACTGAAAATATGTCAGAGAAAATGTCAATACTTTGATCTCACACATGTGCTCTGTTGCTTTTCCACTGATACAGACAAGGTCAGTTGTGACAGAGGATGCTCTAAATTCTATGGAAGTTCCTCAATTAATAGGTGGCTATCAGACAGCATATTCAAAAAGTGACAGAAAATATATGTGAATCTCAAATATTATCTATGGGAAATCTTCAAACAAAATACAGCTTTGATTTTAAGTATAGAAGCATCACCTGATTACCTGCAAAGATGTTTGATAGTTCAGAGGTTAAATACTTGTTGGATGCTTTTCTGTTGAAGGCATCTAAAAGCTGTCAGTGTTATAATAAATTTTCATAGATGTAGTTTCACAATACATTTGGGGAAATGAGGAAATCTTCCTGTGATATAGTAGGCAGTTTATTGAGAACACAGGAATGTAATCTTTATTGTTCCAAAAACTTGCAGTTGACAGACTTGACAGTGGTAATAAACCCCTCTTTCATGCAAATGGTTGCTTTTGTTAGACTTGGCTCTTTTCCCAAATATACAGAAGTTTTCATAATTATTTCATGCCAAACTATTATTAAGAATGACTTGTGGTCATACAGATGTAAGAAATATTATCTACATTACAGTTATTGTTTTCCATTTGCATTTCCTTATGTTGTTCTTCCAGTTTGGATGGTATCCTACATCTAGACCCTGTTAATGGTTCTTTTCCCTCAATGTTTGGCTCTTCATTTTTTTGAAACAGCATGGCATTTATAAAATGAAATACAATGGTAACTAAGATTAAGAGTATATCCTTGCAGATAGCACGTTTGCAAATAAATTTGAACATAAGGAGAACAACCCAATATTGTAGAAGATGGCTGACTGCATGCTCACCTTCTAAGACATCAGATGAATATAGTTCCCATACAAATACAGATGGCATTTCTTTCAGAGATTTCAAAAGGGCTGGGTTTTCATTCTCTGTTTAGACCACCCTCAACCTGGTCAAAATAGAGTTAAATTCTTGTAAGCAAAGGCGTCAGGTCCACAGTGAGCACAGGAGTAGCACTAGCAATGATGCTTCAGACTTTCTGTGGTAAACAATCCATGAAAGGCAAAAGAACACAAATAAGGTGAAGATCAATGAAAGATTATAACAATATGTGAGTATACGGAAAATTAATCAATCTGTTTTCACAGTAAGGGTACCATTTACCCATGAGGTTATAAAGGGTGTGAAATAATAAAATGCACCATTTGACTTTATTTTCTTGTAACCTTGGACTTCAACAAATATCTTTCAGCATCTTATTTGGAAACGTATGTTATCATCTGCAAAGTGTTTTTATAATATTTCAGGTGATTACATGATTTCTCTTTAATCTTTTCTACCTTTATGCTGAACTCAAACCCAGCATCTTAGAGAAGATGAGTATATGGCCACATTATATTGTTTTTTTTTCCCAAACATGTATATATTCCCAAACATACTGGCTAAATGAATATTTCCTTGCCAGAATTTTTGTAATATTGGCATTTTTAGAATTTTTGCTCCTCTTGGACCTCAACTGCTGTAAGTAAATAAATGTCACTCAAATAATACTAGTGTGAGGTAGACTGTGTTTCATTAAACCTCTTATGGATGTAGCCTGAAGTATTGTAACTGAATTAACTTTGAGAATTTAAATACAAGGAGGGAAAATAGTACATCCTTCCTATTAATATAATATGAGTGTTGGTACGTGAGGTCAGTGATAAAAACTGAAAGAACGAAATGGAAATAGGAGCCATGTGATATGGCACAGTCATATAGAAGAAATTTCAAGATAATGGTCAGAAAAAGGTCTAGTGTGAAATAAAAAATGGGTCAAGTTCAACATTTATAATTTTTTTTATACCTAAAATGAGGCATTGTGAGTACGATTTTTCTTGCCTCACCTTAACTGCCTCAAGCATAGGTGAGTTTTATTCAGGGCTTCCATTATAGGAGGTGGGGATTTTTGTAAGTGCAGTTAATAGAGTCCTGAGAACAATTTACCTTATCCTAAGGGAGACATCAACATTTGGCCTAGTGAATTGCCTACAAATTACTAGCTTGATCTCCATTGACTGTAATGAGACCTTATACAACTGGCTATATAGCCGCTTACATTATGTACTACTAAAATGAGGCCACAATTTGCCCCTTCTATAAGCTGCTTATAACCCTTTTACAGCCAATAGATCAACTCCAGAAGATAAGGTATATATACTAATGCAGGATATGTGACAGTTGTCAAGGAACTGAATCTCTTTGTAATGACTGTAGAGGAGGCTTAAGTATGTAACTTAAACTAGATAACTAATTTACATTGTTTACACTTCTGCATTTCAAGGTAGGTAGGAAATGAAAGTAGGACAATTCTCTTCCACCTTAGTTTAAGGTGTCTCAATTCCCATAAGTATGCTTTTTGCTTTATAGGGTAAATCATTATGATTTCATTTTTGATTTTCCTGACTAGCCAGCTTTATATTATTAAATTGATAATATAGGTTTTATAAAATACAGAAAGTCATCTGGGACTGATAATTTCTATACTGGTTTGTTGTGTTTTTTTTAAAGCCTTGTAAAATGAAGTGTACTTTTATGCTTATTAAATTCCTGAGGCACTGGAGTAGAAAGATTACTTACAATACTAATTTTATCTATAAGTCAGTTCAATTAGAGGAGATAAAAGGATAGTATTATATGTGGAGTTTCCATAGTTCCTTCCGCTGATCTCAGAGGGGCTGAAGATGGCTAATTTGTTTAGTTACAAAACTGGGATATAGGACTGTTCTTTCCTTTTACTAGTGTAAATTTTCTAGTAAAAGATGTTTTCCATCAAATTTGCACAGGTTTCTTATAAGTAAGCAATCATGTGTGCACCCAAACAGACACAAACTCCAGCCTTGTGAAATTCTCCTGTTCTGCTCTTCAAAATTACTTGCATAAAAATGATGGCAGGACCATAGTTCAGTCCACTGTGTAGAATCATAGAACAGTTTGGGTTGGAAGGGACCTTTAAAGAATGTGAGGATATAAAAAAAAATCACAAAACCAGAAGCAAGAAATATCTTTTTTGCCTTTGTCATGCTAACTTTCCAGTGTCACAACAGCAACAGAACCATAGATGGAGGCCCAGGTCCTGCAAAGCTTTTACATGTGTTTGGGAACTTTAGAAGCTTTGCTGACTTCAATAGGAATACTGATCATAGAATCATAGAACAGTTAGGGTTGGAAAGGACCTTGAGATCATCAAGTTCCAACACCCCTGCCATGGGCAGGGACACCTCACACTAAACCATGTCACCCAAGGCTCTGTCCAACCTGGCTTGAACACCGCCAGGGATGGAGCATTCACAACTTCCCTGGGCATCCCATTCCAGTGCCTCACCACCCTCACATTGAGCAATTGCTATGGCCTCAGTTGTATAATAATTCCACAGCTAGTCATAAAAATATGAACATATTGTCTAACAAAACTGGCCTCTTCCTCTTTCCACTATTTCCAGCCAGCTGTTTAGCTGAACTGTAGCTAGCCAATATGAATGACCTTTTTTTATTGTGTCATTAAGTCACATAAGGTAAGCTTGAAATGTGTGGGACACATCACTGGGCTTCACCATTAGCGTCTTCCATAATTTCCTATTCCTTCTAAAGGCAAAATTAAAAATCCCACTGACAGCCTGGGGTATTAGCCTTTCACTCTCATTGCTCAGTGGTTTAAATGGGAATTCTTTTTGCAGATGTGTTGTAAAATCCAATCCATGATCTGTGATTCAAACAGAATCACGTAGAACAATCACCTCTCTCCACGAGTATTGAATAGCAATTCAAATCAGAAACTTCTGAATCAAACAATTCATGTGCTTCTCTTTCTAGACTGAAAAAGATGACATGAGGTCCAAAGGCTCACTAAGGTGGTGTGATTTGAGACCGATTTCTTGCGTAAAAGAGCAACCAGTCAAACAGTGTTAATTGTAACATTGTTAAAAGGTTAAATGCTTAATTCTAAATAATTTAAAACTTATGTGATAGATATTAAATAACTCTGAAATGGAAAAATGCTGTAGGAAAGTGTTCTTAATAAGTCTAGTTTGGTTAATTATTGCCTGAAGCATTTCTGAACTAATTATTTACCTCCAAAGCAGGCTCCATGTTTTCAGCAGTGAAGTGCCAGATATTGATTTTCTTTAATTGACAGTGTATAGTACTAGACAGACCACACAAAGCTGAAGGTTAAGCCATTTATAGAAAGTGATAGCCAGGTCCTTCAGTGTCACACACTGCATCAGTGAAATGGAGACCCAGGCCCTCAAACTCTGCATTTTCAGGAAAAAGGATTATTTATCTCTGCAATCTGCCCTTTATAACTCATTTAACATCTTAAATACACTGTGTAAATTAAGTGTGTGTAGTTGCCGCACAACTCCCAAATCAAAGATAGTATTCTGTTCAACAGAACTGGAATATTTTAGCCTTTTAGTTAACAAGATGTATGTCAGTGAACAAATAATAAGCATTGAATTATGTTGTTAATCAGCTTTACTGTAGATGGCTTAAAAATTCATTTAAGATGTTTTTTTCATTTTCTGCACACTTTGCCTCCCCCTCACCTCCTTTAAAGTAGGTGAACATACATCTTGCACTAAGGTTATTCCTGGGAATTTTGACACTGGTTCTCAGGCCAAAGCTGCTTAGAAAATTTTTGCCTGCATGCACGGCCGTAATATTTTTTTACATAATTTGAGATATTTGAAACATTACAAGTACCAGCACAATTCAAACAATCACCAGCTTTCTATCTCACAAACCACATGGTATATATGGACAGAAATTTGGCAATTGGCTTGAGCTATTCCAGCCTACAGCAACATAAGAATAATATAAACAATAATAAACACAGTATGGCCTCTTAATTCATGTTATTAGTGACATACCCACCCATTTGATCTTATAGATAAAAAGAAAAGCATTTTTCTTGTTCTGAATTCCTTGTGATTTCCTGCGTTTTTCTTCCTTTCAGTTTCCTTTATGTGATTTTTTCTCTTCCATGGCAATTAACTTCTGCTTCATTTTTTTCTCTTTCATGCTTTTTAGTTTTGCTCATTTTCCAACTGTCATTTTCCATGTCCTACTACTTTCTTGCCAATTTGCCCCCCACTTACTTCAGCTCAAGTACACCTACAGGAATAAAAGTGAAATACCGTATCTGGGAGCAAGGGCACTATAGGTTTTCCCTGTAGTTAACAGTGTGAGACATACCACGAGAGACGACTTGGTTCTTATGTGGGATAAATTGCCCTCTGAAGGTTCTTCTCTCTAATTTGTTTTTCTGTGGAGGGAATCTAGAGTGACTGATGCTCCAAACCAGCAGGCTATCTCAAGTTAAGCGGAATGAATCCATACCTCGTCCATCTCATTCGTCTCACCTTTTTTCTTCTTTTCTATTTTTTAAAGCCCAACAGTATCTAACTTCTGCTTATTATATACCTCCTTTTTTCCTTTTTTTTTTCTTTTATCCTTCTACATTGCCTGCCTTCACTTGTTCATTTGTTCAGCATGAGCTCAGACTGCAGACACTCTTAACTACCAACATGCCCCAAACTGGGAATCATCAACACTGAACTGAGGTATTCTAAGACATTTACAGAGAGCAATTCAATTCACAAATGAATTGAATTCTCCCTTATAATCACAGAATGTCTGCATGTCTTCACTGGTTTCATATATAAATACTACAGTGCTTGTGATTATGGTTTAAACAGTGTAGTTTAATGTGATTAGTTCCCACCAGTGTAATGGCATTCATTCTCCTGGGCTGTATTAAAATGGAAAATTTGGTGGAGAAAATGTATCTAATCCCCATCATCTAAACTTTTACTGGTTCCATTCTTAGAGAAAATCAAAGAACGTGTTAAATATAGAGTTGAGATACTGTGTTGAGTAAAATTAATACAGTAGTTTCAAAAGAGAAACCAATCAGATGTTCTGCAATGACACAGCATTTGAAATAACATACAAAAATGGCAAGCCTTGTAGAATGTTTTGCTTAAATAATGACTCAGTCACTGTTATTGATTATTATTATTACTATTATTTTATTTCTGCCTTACAAAGTTTTTCAGTTACGTGGTTTTTTTTCCCATCATGTCAGAATGAAATCTAATAAGGAGATTCCTATTTCAAACTATTATCTGTATTAACGATGTATACCACCTTTCCCCCAACCCCAACATTTCTCTTCACTGTTATTGTTAATAATTGATACCAATGTTTTCATTTGATCCAGACAGGACTTTTTAAGGGAGAGGATGCACAGTAAACAGAAATTCACCTCTGTATAAAAGCAGCCATTCATTATTTCCCATTCCTGTAAACTGGGAAGTATAGCTGAGATTTCTGTTCATAACAATATAACAAAATAACTGTGAAAATTTATTGGCTCTGTCAAATTGTCAGTTATTTATTCTTTAGCATAGAAAATGATGTTAGGAAGGAAAATACATATTTGTCTGTTCTTTTTGTTATATAAAATGGGTTTAAGTAAAAAATGTGTTATGTATAAAGAGGATTGAACTCCAAACCAAACCACAGGGCCTATTTTGAAGGCCTTTAGATTTGGTTCTTCTTCTGTATTTGTATCTGGGGTCTGTCTTGACCTAAAGTGCATGTTTGTGTAAACAGAAATGGAAATACCACTATATACTGAAATTACAGCATCTTAGAAAATGTTTTAGAAAATGTTGAGTCTCTTTGAACTTGAAATTTTTCTCACTACCTCTTGTAGACTAAATTAGAAATAATTAAGTGGCTGCTATGCATCTCTTACATGTTTATCGGCTTATGGAGGAAGTGCACTGCTCTTAAGTAACTATTGCTACCATGAAAAAACAGACCTCTGAGGCTCTGATTTGCTCTATTAATAGTATGAATATCCTTTCAAGTTTTGAATTCAATGAAAGTTCAATATTTTTTTTAAGCTTTTCAAGCCTGTTGATTTTCATTCTCTTTCAGTGAGGTACTCTCTATATTCATTTACAATGCCAGGATTAAGAATTCAACATGGTCTATCACAAAGTGGTGATATAATTGCAGAGATTGTTGTCATAGAAGGGATTATTTATACACCACTGAAATAGAGGTGTTTTCTGTTACTCTCAATTAATAGAAAAATTTCAAATAACGTGAACTTCAGTAAGGAGTTGACCTATCAAAGTCTCATGACTTTTCTTCTAAATACTTCTTCCTGAAGACTGTTTGTTGTACTATTTGAAGATATACTACTTGACGAATTAAAATAGGACTCGCATTATCAGTATATGACTGATACGGAATGATGGTTCCCAAATCTATTTTATATATATATATATATGTATATATACATATATTTGAGAGAATTATATTTATTTATGTAGTATAAAACAGTGGTTATAATTCTTTTTCTTCAGCTTTGACTGTTCATTTTGGGATATGATGACAAGAAACACAAACCACAGCCACAGATACTTTCTTAGGGAAAGAATTTTGTCCTGGTTAGTGAATTGAAGTGTACAATGTTTCAGATTGCAACACAAACATTCATATGAAAATGTATAATATACCTTAAACCAACAAAATAAACTTCACTATTTTCTTGGATATTTCATTTTCTGTAGCTGAATACTGCACAGTGTGCAAAGAGTTTAGGTTTGTCTATTTGCGTTTTGATGACTTGCATAGGCAAATAAGCAGCTTTTAATTTAGAATAAAGAGTAACAAAGTATATGTGAACAACCAAGAGATCAAGCAACAACAGTATTCATTCTGGAAAAAAAAAAAAAAAAAGAAAAATGTTCAAATAACCATGAATTGCTCACCAACAGTTTTTGAGCAAAAAATAGAAGCAGCATCCAAATGAGTTACTAGTCACGGATTCTCAAAATATGAGCGTTTGAATGCAAAATCCAGCCCTCCACCCCCAAAGATTCTGTTATTTTTTTCTGATGTTTTATGAGACATGTCCACGCATTTTTTTTTTTTTTTTTTTTTTTTGCCATTAATAACTCTGTATTGATTATTCTTCTCAGAGACTTCCTGGGTTTTATGGAGATGCTTAATTCTTTCTTCCAGAAGTCTTTTCTTCAACTACATTATTTAGCAAAGCACTTTATATTTCAAAACTGAATGTTATTTTTTTCCCCAGTATTTCTTGTCACTTTTTCTAGTTGTAACCTTATTTAATTTCCATATAATATTAAAGTGATGTTGTTCTGTGGCTGTATGCAGACTATATCTTAAAATGTTACCTTAAAATTCAATTAAAATGAAATTCAAGGTTTTTCATAAGTCTTTCACTCATCTCATTTTTCCAGTGCCCATCTTATTTTAAAACAGAAACAAGAAAGCAGTGATTTCTTCTTTTAACACTAGGTGGAGTTAGATTAACTTCTGAAGTCAATTCCCAGGAGTCAAACGTTTTCTGGTTCTACAACGTGTTTTTTTCCATAGGCAGTATAACTAGAGTATGACTAAGTGAAGAATCAGAGATATATTTTTTCTTTCATTGTAAGCTTAAACAATGTGAAGGCAAAGAGGTAAAATCTTTTTAATCTGTATACATATTTAAGAGATCTGTGCTGAGCCCCTGGGAAATAAATTGGGAAGAGGTGAATATAATGCATCCAGTGATGAAGCTTTCTGTCTAAAATGCTTTCTTGAAAATCTGTGTGTATGATATTGCCTTTCAAGCATGTCTAATTTTACTGTGATATGCTTCAAAAATACTTTTATAAATAGGCAGCTTGAATTCTTAACTGCAATCAGAGAAATATATCAACATCTTCTCAATTAGTTAACCAAGGATTTGTAATATTAAAAGCTGCTGAGCTGAAAGACCTGAAGAGCACTGAAGACTCTTGTTCATTGATGTGGGACTTGGCATGGAAATAATTTATATCATTTTTTCTTAACCAATTTCAGATCTCCTTTAAGACATGTTTACCCTGGGAACTACATAAAGGATTTATTTGTGAAACCACGAGTGGCATTCTTGTGTTTGTGATCTTTTCTGTTACTGACTACGGTGGGTTGAACTTGGCCAGGTGCCAGATGCCCACCTAGCTGTTCTCTCACTCCCCCTCCTCAATAGGACAGGGGGAAAAAATATGAAAAAGCTTGTGGGTCAAGATAAAGACAGGTAGACATCTTACCAGTTTCTGTGCAAAGCAAGACTTGAGTTGGGGACATTAATTTAATTTCTTGCCTTTTAAGAGGGATTTGGATGGTGAGAAAGGAAAAGAAAATTAAAGTAACACATTCGTTCTTCCCAGGTTCAACTTCACTCCTTCATTCCCAAACTCCTCTACTGCCTCAACTCCGCCATTGAGCAGCACAGTGTTGGTGGAGGGGTTGAGATCAGTCAGATCTGCTGCTTCCAGCACACTGAGGTATACCTGTAAACCAACAGTCTCATTGTCAAGGAAATGAATATTTGGTCCAGAGAGGAACTTACTCACACATTCCCATCTTTATTTAGAGAAATCCACAGGCTAGATTGGAACATGGCACTGTGAGGGTGGTGAGGCATTGGCACAGGTTGCCCAGAGAAGTTGTGGATACTCCATCTCTGGAAATGTTCAAGGCCAGGTTGATAGGGGCTTTAAAAATCCTGGTCTCTTGGAAGGTGTCCCTGCCCATGGCAGGGGGGTTGGAACTTGATGATCTGTAAGGTCCTTTCCAAACCAAACCAAACCATTCAGTGATTCTATGATTCGTTAGGGAAATCCAGACTCTGTTTAAATAGGTGCATCAGTTCTATGTTGCTCTCTGCAGTTACATAATCCACTAAAACATGGCAATTTAGCTATTTAATGTATCCATGATGTTCACTCCATCAAAATCTCCTTAAGATATTTCTATGAAAAATATCATAGAATCATAGAATACCAGTTTGGAAGAGACCTCAAGGATTATCTGGTCCAACCTTTCTTGGCAAAGCATGACATAAACTAGTTGGCCTAACACTCTGTCTAGCCAAATCTTAAAGTGTCCTGTGTTGGGGAGTCCACAGCTTCACTGGGGAAATTATTCCAATGGCTGAATTTTCTTGTTGCAAAAAATGTTAATCTTGTTTCCAATCATAATTTCTGATGGAGTAACTTGTACACGCTACTCTTTCTCTTTTCCACGTGAGTTCTTTTAAAATAGGAGTCTCCATCTTCTTCGTAGCCACTCTTTAAATGCTGGAACATGGTAATAAGGTCTTCCCTGAGCCTTCTTTTCTCAAGGCTGAACAAACCCAGGTGTCTCAGCTTTTTTTTTTCATATGGCAGACTTCCCAGTCCCTGGATCATCTTTGTGGCTCTTCTCTGTACCCTCTCCAGCCTGTCCACAAATTTTCCCTATAGCAGGGACCAAAATTGAACACAATATTCCAGGTGTGGCCTAACAAACACTGACTGGAGTGGGGTATTGACTTCTTTATCTTTGCTGGTGATGCCCTTGTTCATGCAACCCAGCATCCTGTTGGTTTTCTTTGCCTCAGCTGCACTCTGTTCACTCATACTGAGCTTGTTTCCCACCAGAAACCCCCTCTCTAGAGTTCCTTTCCACAGAGTCAGTCTCCAGGCAAACAGTTCCCAGCCTGTGCTGCACTCTTGGATTATGTTTTCCAGGTGCAAGCCCTTACACTTGTCCTTGTTGAATTTCATAAGGCTCTTGTTAGCCCACTCTTGCACCCTTTCCTGGTCTTCCTGTAGGGTGGTTCTCCCATCCAAGGTGTCCACTTCCTCACTGAGTTTGGTGTCATCAGCAAACTTCATCAGGGTACCTATGATCCCATCATCCAGATTACTTACGAAGACACTGAAGAGTGCTGGGCCTAGTATTGATCCCTGGGGGACCTTACTTGTGACAGGTTACCTGTGCGAAAAGGAGCTATTTACCAACACTCTTGGGGTGCAGCTGGTCAGCCATTTCCCCATCCACTTCACAGATCACTTGCCTAGACTACAATGAGTCAGTTTTTGAAGGGAGAGGCAGCAGGAAACCCTACTGAAAGCCCCTGAGAAATCCAGGTAGACTACATACACTGCTCGCCCTGCATCAACTGAGCAGGTTACTTTGTCATAGATGGCAATCAGATTTGCCAAGCACAGTTTGCCTCTGCTCACTCCATGCTGGCTTTTCCCAGTCAAATGCTTGATTTGACTTTTGATAGCCTCCAGAAAGATTCACTCCTTAATCTTCCCAGACAATGAGGTAAGACTGATGTGCTTGTAATTTCCTGGTCACTTTCGTAGGATAGACTTCAAGTGAATTTCATTCTATTCTTTGAAAGCAGCCCCAAGGAAAAGAAGGCTCTATCAGAATGGTGCAATGTTAAGGCCTCTTAGATTCAGCTCTAGGCTACCTCGTGTTAATATAGCTCCATGAAAAGGTGTCTGCATTGGTCTTGAAAGCTATCCACATTAAGCTGCTATTGATGATAACTAAAGAAAGAATGCATCTTCAGCTATTCTCACAGATATGGATATATGAAAAGAAAGACTTGCTGTAACGAAGAGTGTGATTTTTAACAAGGGACAAGGTAGAGACTAAAAATGTTAAGACTCTAGAAATAAAGTTAATACAAATTGTTACTGAAAACATTTGGGGGAGCAAATATGTCTTATTACTTGTTTTAAAAGAGGTATTCAAAAAATAGCAAAAGGAAAATAAGATCTGTGTCTTTGTAATTATGTGCCACTTCATCTGTGGCACAGAACATTTGTTAACAAATAGTCCCTTGCACTGTGTACTCAATCGCATAGGGTGTGTATGGGTAATCAGCTGTATGAAGCAATGAAAAGTGAATTCTTAAACACTGAACGGCCGAGATATGCCTGGAACATGATGTGAAACTACATAATGGGGTGTGCAAACATGCTTTCTTGCGCACACATGGCTCGTTTCACCCAGATAAGAGAGTTAACACGATAGTTGGCCTTATTAACACATTTTTTCTGAGAGCTGATGGGCTCAAGTTAATGCTTGGCATAAGCTGGATGAGCTTCAGAGCTATTCTAATTTGCACTGCCAAGCAGTACCTATCAGGTTGCTGTTCTTAAAGCC
Organism: Pezoporus wallicus; assembly: GCF_028554395.1. Taxonomy (NCBI): domain Eukaryota; kingdom Metazoa; phylum Chordata; class Aves; order Psittaciformes; family Psittacidae; genus Pezoporus; species Pezoporus wallicus. The sequence goes on from NW_026640165.1 coordinate 5,117,917, forward strand.
AGGATTCTTGAAGTAAATAATGAAATGTCCTTCTCCAAGTGCCTTAAAAATTTATATCAGTTATTAAAATGAGACAGTATCTTGACGAAATAACAAAGATGTGTGAAGCATCACAAATACTTCCTAGACAAAATGCAACAATTATCCAAATCCATTTAGATTTATCATAGTCTTTTCAGTAGTCTGGGGAAAAAAAAAATAACTATTAAGGCAACTCCTGATTTGCACTCATGCAGCCATTATGGTCTATATGAATCATACACTTCATAGATCTGAAAAGTATTGAAAATGCCTTGTAATCTACAGTTAGAAGGCTCATTCAGGTAACATAGCTATTACCTGTTTGAAGTAGTACGTATGTGCAAACTAAATGGATATATGCACAAGCTCCCCAAGCTCTTCATTAAATGTGCATAAAGATATGTATGGGAGATACATTGCAACCTTGCTTCAAGTTATAAAGTATGCTTTTTTATACTGATTTGTTGTCAGATTTTATGTTTGGATCCTAATGAGTATAAACAACATGAAGATTTATAAACAATCGCTATGTAAATATAACATATAAAATAAAACAGCACTAGCTTAGATCTATTTAAAATTAGCAAGAATCACACATGGCCATAAAGAAAAAGGTATTTTCTAATGATTATAAATGTTTCTCTCATTTAAATAGGTCTGTTACAAATTGGAGGATAACAATACATTATACAATCTTTACATTGTTAACCTGTCTTTACAATGGAGTTTTCATGTTTCACCAGTTTTGTTCTGTGGGGTTTTGTCTCACTCTTTTTATTTCGTGCACTTAATCTTGTTTCTCTTTCACAACTTAAAGACTTTCGTGGAATTTAGTGTCTTACTGAATCACCTTCACACCTTCACATCACCATGCTTAGTACAAAACACTGCTCTTTTATTGCTGAAGTTTTGTCCTGCTTTGTCCTTGGTACAGCCTTTCTTGTTTAATCTTTTTAACTGAAGTTCACATTGCTGCTACAAGTCACTAGAAACAATATATTCCGGAAGTCCAATAAATAATTTCTGTTTTAATTTAGGGTGTGTGAAGACTACAGGCATTTATTTTGATATCAGTTCAAGCATACTAGTGACTGCTGATCAAACTGGAATTGCAAATGTTCTGTGCCTACTGTCCGTGAACAGTCTTGTGAATGAGCATGGCTCTCCCAGACCCAGTAGAAGGGTCATCTGCATTGAAGTCCCTAATTTCTTTCTGATTATGCTGATTATCAGCCTAGTGGGAATTCTGTACTGGCTCTTCTTCAATCTTTCATGCAAGCCCCATTTGTATGAACAATTCATAATAGCCACTGGACTGTGTGCTTAGTTGTCCATTTTTGCAGTCTGATAAATATGCACTTACAAAAAGTGAAACATTTTCAGAAAGACAGGAGTTGTTTTCAACATGTTTAGCTCATAACCTGATGTTTATGGAACTCATCTGGGAATGCTGATGCATGTTTTTGCTTTTAAAAAATCCAGATCTCCTCTGTCAAATGCTGCATATCCTAAGAGTCAGACTGCATTCAAATGATCTCTGTTACTTGACTTGTTACTAGTGTTGGGTTTTTTTAGTGTTTATCTAAGTGGATGACCTAATTCACATTGGTGTCCATTTTGTTGGCTATGTTACTGAAAGCAAGTAAGGGGCAAACAAGCATTTTGGCCTTAGGATTATAAGAAGCTGTGCTTGGTATAATTAAAGATCTATCAGACTAAGGAATGAATTAAAATCATTAGAACTGCATATGCATCTTTTGCTCTCTGTCTTTATATATATACAAACATGTTTCCAATAATTAGCTAATACCAAAATCTTTTATTAACTTGGAATAGAAATCACTTGACTGAAATTGATTGACAGCAGGGAACAACATAGCAATATGTTGTTCCAGAAACACAAAACTTAATTTGACACTGAAGAGTAATAAAACTAAGGACTCATAAAGGAAACTAATGAAAATAAGACATTTGTGAATTTAGCCAAATGCAGTAAATGATAAACGGAGGAAACCTAAAGTAAGATGAAGAAGATAACTGAAAATAAGAAGGGAAAAAATTACACTGTGATTTGGAAGAGGTAGGAAGATAAGAGAAGAAATGTTATGGTCTAGTTTAGTTAGAATAACAAAGGAGTCCACCTGTTTGGGTCAGGCTTGTGCACAGCTATCTCTGCAACCTTAGCAAAGATGTAAGTATATTTTGAGTTCATGAAATCTGCACATGTGATTCCTTATGCTCTGCTGTGTTATTTAAGAATCTATGTTCTACTAAAATAGACTAAATTTCAAGGGTAATAGTATTTATTCTGTTTTCAGTTATTTTACTCCTCTCTCTAGTACTTCGATATTTAACAGTTTCTGTGGCTAATCAAAAAGGAAGCTTAACTGTTCATTACCTTAATATATACTGATGATTGTTTATAAATCATTAACTGAGAAACAACAGGATTGTTGATCAGGATGTTTATTCTAATTTCAGAGAACATTAAACATAGGAAGTATTATTCTAAGTCCATATTTGATCTCTTACAGGCACAGAGACATGCATATTGCATCCAGAGTCAATGATGGGGAATGGGGAAAGTGTTAGAAAATATTTTATGATGTCTTAAAATACTGATGACAGTTATAAGAAAGGTATCATAGATCAGGAGATGCCTATCCCAACCTTCCCTGTGGCTGGCACTCTGCTAAAATTGGCATTGAAGTTAAAGTCATCTCAAAAGTTTTTACCTTGTGCTGCTTTTCATCTCTCTTTCACCTCCCTCTACTGTTATATCAGCATTTTGTGTTGTGGTTTGTGGTGTGGTTGTGCCAAAACCAGCCTGATTATATGGATATAAATAGGCATTTGTGCCAACCAAAAACCCTACCAACCCCCAAAGTCCCAGTTTTTTTACATTTAGTGAAAGGTAACTTTGGAGCATGTGGCTATAGTCTTAATATTCATGCTCTTTGAGCCCATAAATTGGCAAGAGAATCAGTGGAATAAAGAATTTCTGCTCTCTGCACCTGCATATATACCATGTAGTACTTGACCTCTTCTGGGTCCTGACCAAGAACCAGATCAAACCCACTCTTCTCTTTCTGTTCTGTGCTTCCATATTCCTTTCCCAGGAAAACAAATATCTGAGAAATATGATGGGAAGACTGTAATCTTGCCTAGATATGGCGTTTGGATGCAACTAAAACAGGTTCTTAGAGTCAAAACTCTCTGAAGTTTCTTTGCTCAATGAGTTCAAATACTGTGATTTATTTCAGTAAACCCCACGGATGGGCTCTAAATCACAAAGACTGTTTTTAGGATTTGGACTTTATTTAGTTTTAGTTGGGTCTCAAGCGTGCTATTTAAAAAAAAAAATTATAAATTTCATACAAATCACAAAATTATTAAACCAAAGTAGATTTTTATGGTTGCATGAAGTTCCGGAAAATTTTAAGGGCATAGTTTTCTGGGCCCTGCAATGACAGGCCAAATGTCCTTACCGAAATTACCAAGTCCTGATGGTTGTTCACCATAGGACACTTCTTTCAATTATTTCTTTAGGTCCAAGGAAACAGCTACCTCATCAGTACCCATGCAATAGTCCTCTAGTAATTGCTTCCAACAACCATGTTTGCTGCTAGTCATTCCCTTAACCATGCTCTGATTGCATTGCAGCTGATCTACCGGCAATGATTTTTCTCTGTCGTTGCTTTAGGCTATAATTTACTGTAGATCATTGGGAAAAAACGCATTGAAAAGCAAGATCAAACCATCAGCCTTAAAACAACATACAAGTTGAGCCGTATTTCCTACTTTGTCAAAATCACTCCAACTCCTGGACCAAAATTGATTTATTCATACCTAATACCAGTATTGTGAGAACAACTCTGCATCTTGTGGGTATTGTTCACTCTTGTGTTTCACAGCATACACATAGTTCTTTGATTTCCTTCCATGTGTATTGTTTTCAACAGAAATGCACACAAAGTCTTCCAAACACACCAGTAAAGTCTGATCTGTTCCTGTGCCCATTCTCATCAACCCTTACATGCAATAGATTGCAATATGTGCTTTATGTTAGCATGGTTTATTGTATTTATTTGTGTGAAGTACCATAATGAATGTTGCAAAGGAACAAAACATATTATGTGCCTCAAAATGGCTGCAACTGTTGCCAAGAAAACAGCAGATGTTCACTTGACAGCAAGAAAATGTATTCAACATTTAGAGAACCTATTTCAAAGAATTTATGAACTTTTTCTGGCAATTTTGGAAACAATGTGAACTGAAAGACAAGAGACTTGTTCTATTTTTGGTTTTGTTGTGACTTGCTGTGTGGTCTCTAAGCAGTCACCTCACCTTTCTCTGTCTCCATTTCTCATTTCACCGTTTGTCTCCTGTCTTTAGAATGTAAGGTCTTTGGAAGAGTCTATATTACACATTTGTAGCATGCACAATGAAACCACTGCAACATAAATAATAATAATGATGATGCCAATTTAACTCTGCCCTCAGCAGATAAATGAAAGAAAATTCCTCATTTTCTGTAATTTCAGAAAAATTACTCATTATTAATGTTCTTGTGAACACAACAGGAGGAACTAGAGATCGATCAGGCTCATGTCTTCATTCTATAAACTTTTTGGCTGGTTTTCATGAAATCAGATCACAGCCAAGCTGGAGTCCAACCAACCAACAGAAAAGACAGGCTTTTAATCAGGCTTCTTTAAAATGGAACACATCCATTTGATAAATGAACTAATTAAGCAAATGAATAAGTATAACCTACCACTGTGAATGACATTTATAACTATGAAAAAGCTTCAGTTCCACATTAATAGTTCTAGAAACCCAGAGAAAAGGATAGAAAAAAAATTAAGTTCAATTCATGAAGCACATTTATGTAAATGGAGTTTTACCATGGCTAGCAGTCCAGTATAATGCATGCTGTGTATGTATAAAGATGACAAGGGGAAAAGAAGTCTGAAATAAGGTTATTCCACTTCTGATGGCTTGGGTTTTTTAATATCAGCTATTTCACAGAATATAGAATGTAGCAATGACTCATGCTCTTTCTGAACATCCTTTTGTAAAAGCAAGTAGAATGCCACAACACCTGTATCCTCATCTTTCCCTGAATATGCCAAATCCATGTTTAATCTCTGAAGCAAAAAAGTCTTGCATGATACAGAAAAGATTAGGAGAATGAGAAAAACAACAGCTTTATAACCTCAGCTGTTTTTTTTTCTGCTTTGTCTGATTAGAAATTTCTAGGATTGATTAAAAAGCTTTGGAAACAACAGAAGTCATCTCACTCATTTCAGGCAAATAGCAATTGTCCCTGAGGCTGTGTGACTTGTCAATGCGCTGCCTTTCCTACAATGAAACCTTGAAACTGTGAGTTTCTCTGAATATCCTATGTATCAGATGAGAAGGACCATCAGTCAGATAACTGAAATCATATGAGGAAGTAAGAGTTTGTTATTAGAACTGAAAAACAGAATTTTTATCTCTGTGATACAAATACTATATGCTGCTCATGGCTGCCTACTCTTCAGCTGCTTATGCGATTCAGGGTATTTTCATTTCAGCAATATTTAATGATTTGTTTCTTTTCCTATTTTAATTGTTACCTACTAGTGAATTGTTGTGGGATTTTTTTCTTTAAGATGCAGTACTCATATTAATAACTTACATGGTGGTATCTGTTCTTGGGACCTGTTTTTTTCATGATGAAATGAAGTATCATCAGGGAATTGTCAACCAGGAACAGAAATCCAGTCAGTGAGAGCCTCTGGACTTAACCTGTTGACGAATTACCATCAAAATAGAAAAATGACCTGAAAAGAGAGCAAAAGAAGCACAAAATATCTACACTTTCTAGCTAGCAATGAAATCTTTTGGAAAGAGTTTTGTCCATTGTACACTTGCCCTAAGAATGTGCTTATTCCAGTAAATGTGGAATGAGATACCAAAACTGTCATACAGTGTTCAGGCAGATACTGTGAAAGGTGCTGTAACCATGCTTGTTTCTATAGCATGTGATCAAAATGAGTGCTCCTGAGGGTAGGAATTGATCTGTCTGAGTTTGTGAGGGAACACTGATGAATCTAGTTTGAAAGAAAAAGGCTGCTTGTTTATGTGCCACATCGAGGGAAAAGGCTGACCATGACTGAACCCCATTGTAATGCAAATACAATATAATATTACAGTGCTATAGTTAAGAAAGGTAAATCACCCAAATCATAGCAGTTTTGATTAAATAAATTAGGGTTCCATAGACTAGTCTGGATTCTTGGTGCATCATTGTTTTACTGGGTTTATTTCCATTAACATTATTTGCCTTTTCCATTTTCCATATATCAACCCTCCTTGCTACCTGCCTCAAACCTGTATTTTGCTCTTGCTATCCATGCAGCACAATTCTGGGGGAAACACCAAGCACCATGAAGTAAGAGTCCAGAAAAAGTAAAAAACCAGTGTTTAGAAACTGTGAAAAATAGTTTCAGCAAGCAATAACAAAAAGAAAGCAGAGTTTACACAACTGCTCAGGAAAGACGCTATGGTTGCATGGATGATACATTGTTAAGACTCACTTCTATGATATGTCAGATCTTTTACTATTGAATTTACTGTAATATATTAGTATAACGATAACCTGTTGAAAAAACTGCAGCAAGTGGAGTTTCTTGTATGCTTGACAAATATAATTTTAAAGCACGTTAAATTGACTGTAAAGGTGTTTTATGGGTTATTAGCTACACCAAATGCATGAATATGGGAAATGAAAAACAGTCCTGCTAAAGTTACTTCCTATAACAATGACTTTCTGTGGTTATCCTGCAGAGCCTCTTGTAAAGTAGTAACACACTCATAAACTGCAGTTGTGTAATAAACAATCATTAACTATTGGAGTCTGGAAAAGTTGCAAGGATCTCTGAAATAGTTATAAGCTTTTCAGACAAACTGTACGCTACTGCATTTATATATCTTGTAGCATATTTCAGACTATTTTACCTGTATCATGTGAATGTCCTTTCTAGGCTTATGATATGAATCTATACATATGATATAACATATTTTTTCACTATTCATTCTATAATTATATACATGCTAGAATCATAAGTAGCTGAACATTTACTTTTCATTCTTTATAAATGCTTGATTGGAAAGTGGCTGTTGAGTTTAAATTTGTGAACACAAGTGACATTTGTACAAATCTGTGGGGTTACTCCTCATTCTTTTTTTTTTTTTTTTTTTTAAAGAAATCACTGTGTTCCATTGCCCATTGAAGTGCAAAGGAATTGCAAAACTATTTTGACACCAAGTCCTTCTAGAAGTTCTGTTTGTTTCCTGTCACATCCTGATTTGTAGAAAGAAAATAGCCTTCCGACCTTGAAAAACAGGTATTCTCTTTTAGTGTTAGATTGTTTCTTTTGTAACATGTGACCAGTAACCAGTGTATCGGGTAATGCTGATCTCTGATGTAGTACATTACCTTTTTGCAGACTGCCAGGAGAGTGAGTAATAGGAAGTAAACATCATTCTTTCTGCTCAGTGCCTCTGTGGCCCCTTAACACCCATGTCAGAGGTTCCTGGTGTAAAATTGCATTAAGTTAAAGTGGGTAGTAGTGCAGAGAAATCAGAGTTGGAAACAAAATGTTGTGCTGCAAGCTCAGAGCAACGCTCTTTTGGGAGAAAGAAAGGGAATGCAAAATGCTAGACAAAGTCCCTCAGAAATTTCAACACTGCCGTGATGCATCCAATAATATCACAAGGAAAAGGCATTTTCGTTATGAGAAACAAGCTGCCAGCTGAGACTATTAGCCATTTTGTTAGCCCTACATAATAGAGCAAATCATGTAAGTTGTACAGATAACAGATGGACCAACAGAGACAATTTATTTGTGATATAACTGATAACTAGGTTGAAGCTGAATTACTGTGAGAAATGAACTGTTCTTTAAGAGAGCAGTGGATAGTTTGCAAGACTAGTGAAAACCTGACTTCCTAAATGAAAGCAGTGAGAAAAATGAAGTGCATCTTGTTATGAACACACGGTGATTCATAAAGACAAAATAGCCCTGTAAACGAATGACAAAGAACAGATTTGTTGGTAATAAGTGTGGACGCAATCACAGCACAACACAATTGTCCAGTGCCAAGGACACAGCATCATGGCAACAATTAAAGGCATCTCCTGCAGATATATATTATTTCCTGGAGAAATTGTAATATGCAAAACTTTTTTTTTCTTTGTATACATACAGTTGGATGACAAAACTGTGATGACATCAGTAGTCTTCATAGATTTTGAAACAGACATAGCTGATCGCATGATTAAGAAGAAGTGAGAGAATAATGAAAATTGGAGGGGAGCATAGCCTGACTGCAGGGAAGATATGGAAAGATTATATTTGTCCAGTGTTAATATTTAAAACAAAGTCACTTTACATAGTGGAATCAATTAGGTTCTATTGTTTTGCAGGATATTCTACTTTTTTATAATTTAAATCTCATATATGCTTTTGTTTTGTTTGGGAATTCAAAACAGTTATTTCTGAATACTGGCTTTTGTCACTGGAAAAAAAAAAGTTAATCTTTTCTAACTTGTTATGTTAATAAATAAACTGTAAGCTCTTTCTGGCTTTCCTACATATCACGTATTTGTTACATTGGTAATCTATATAGGAAGAAGTTTTACCAGACTCCAGAGATAGATGTAAGTTCTCTTCAGGGTAAGAACTGACTGTTCTGAAGCCTGCCAGTTTTATTCTATTCTTTCTTTTTTTTATTGAGCCAGCTCTGCATTGTAGAGTGATTTTTACTCAGAGTATCCCAAAAACCTCACTCAAACCAATAATCATGTGTTGATAGGTGAAATTAGTTTCAGAATTCTAATGAAGCTCAGCAGCTGGGAGACAGACAGCTCATCTGAAGATTAAATGAGAAAAATTGCCACTTTTGCTGGTTCCTTTAGAAACTCATTTACATTCTGTCAGCTCCCATTAGGAATGGGAACTGCGAATATTGGGGGAAATATGCATGAATTCAGTGCTGAAATGGCCAATCATGATCAGCTCCTTCTTGCTTACAGAGCTGCCAGAAGGTTTTATGCAGTTATGCCTTCTGGAAACAGTGGGTGATAATCTGCTTGCTTTTAACAGTCTCCTAACATTTTGAATTTAACAAAACCAGAAGAACCAATACTCAGTGTAACAAGGAGAGCAGAGGATAACAGTGTAATCCTACAGTTTGGAATTAACGCTCCTGGAGCCATTTACACACTATCCTCTCCCTTTTCTTTTTCTTGCCCCTTTTTGCATCCATGCATCTGTAGAGATTCAGTACTGCTTCTTACGTAACAGTACCAACAGCAGTGACAAGTATTTTACTTCATTTGGTACCCCTTCTGTACTGGAAAGGTACCACACCATTCTTCTTTCCTTGTCCTTGTTACGGCCCTGAATTTTCATGTAGTTCAGTCCTCATCGTATTGACAACTTTTCATGAGTTCTGCTGACAGAGCCAATAGTAGACTAGGAGTCTGTATTATGCAAGTGTTATCCATTTGTCCACTGACTTTGAAAATACTTATATAGACCACAAGTCAAGGTGACTTTGCCAATGAAATAAATGCATTTAGGAGTATAACTAGGGACATACAGTGCATAAGTAAATATAGAAAAAATAATGATGCTACTGAACGTAGAAAGATGTAATGCTGTGTTGAAGATTTTTGTTGCTTTCAAGTTAGTTTTCTTTAAATAAAGGTTGTAGAGGATTAATAATGACATAAAAAGGTGGCATAATACATACAACAAATGCTTTCCCATTACATTTCCAGGAGAGTTTGATGACAAATTCTTAGTTTTAATGAAATAGATATATTTTCTATTTCAGCAATAATTAGGAAAACTGCTGAATAGAATATTATAATTGGTTTAGATTGATTGCTAGGGTTAAATAGCTTATTCCTAAAAAAAAAAAAAACAAAAAACCCAAGAAAAGAAGATCTCTAATGCTCTTGGTTTTTAATAAAGCTGAGTGGATCATTATAAATAGGCTGGAACTCTGAAGAACATACTAACATCATTGGAATGATACATGCCATGTACAAGTCAGCTCTACAGAGTATCTTACATGGTGTGAACCCCACAGGTAGAAACTTAACATTTGCATTACATTTGAAAGGAAACAAAAGATGCTTAAACAAAAGATGCTGAAAAAAGCAGTCATAATGAACAAGTAAATTAAACATAAATTTTGAGAGTGTTGTGGTGCAAATCTATTATGATACTAAATGTAAATACAGAGGAGGCAAAGACTAGGAATGTTTAGAGATATTAAAGGACACCTCATACAGATGCAGATGTAGATTTTCAGTTGGTGCAGTGCTTTCAATGTATCCCCTGATAATCCTTACTTTATTCATTACTTCCACTCTTCTAAAAGATATATAAAAATAAAGACTCCAAAAAGAGTTATAAGAATGATGCAAGACTTGGGAGCACCATTTCAGAGCTTTGGCTAGAAGAGCTTAGTCAGATAACCTTCATAAAGTAGTATAAGAAATTACACAGTCACAGACTTATAAGTGTTCAAAGCACTAGACAAATCTGGAAAATAAAAAATAAAAATCTCAACGCACTATAGATGTCTTTTGGAATCAGATTACTTATTTCAATTGCATGAAAATAACAAAAACTAAAAGCAGAAGACGGATTAATTTAGGCTCAAGAAAAAGCAGGTGGTATCCAGCACAGGAATAGCTAGTTAATGCTAGTGGATTCTTCATCATTTAAAATCTTAACTATGTTTGTAAAAACATACTTTCAATAATACCTGTGTCAAAAAGTATTTAATGAAACACTAGTAGTATTTATGTGTATGTTAATGTTTCAAAAACTTGAAAATTATATTAATTCTTATTTCAAAAATTGTAGAGGACTTCAAATATATAGATAAAGGGTGAAAAGGAGGATCCGGGGTCTTACTTACATGGTCTTACTGTGCCCAGTAAGATCATGGAACAGATCCTGATGGAATCTATATCAAGGTATACGGATACCAGAGAGGTAGAGACAGACAGCATTGCTTCACAAAGGGATAATTGTGCCTGACTAATCTGCTAGCCTTACATGATAGACTGATCACATCTGTATATGAGAGAAGAGCTATGGATGTCATCTACCTTGAATTCTGTAAGGCCTTTGACATGATCCCATGTAACATCCATGGGTTTGATCGATAGAATATCTGATGAATGAGGAATTGTATAGAAGAATTGCATCCAAAGAGTTGCATGCAACAGCACTTTATGCAAACGGAGATGAGTAACAGGTGGTGTCCCTTCAGAGGTCCGTATGGGACTTGCATTATCCTATATCTTTATTAATGACATGGACAATGGGGCTGAGTGCACTTTCAGCAAATCTGCCGAGGACACCAAGCTGTGCAGGGCAGTTGACACACTGGAGGGAAGGGATGCCATCCAGAAGCGCCTTGTCATGTTTGAGAAGTGTACCCATGGGAATGTCATAAACTTCAACAAGGCCAAATGTAAGGTCCTGCATGTGGGTAGGGGCAATGAGAAGCGCAGGTAGAGGCTGGGCAGAGACAGGGTTGATAGCAGCCCTGAAGCTGATGACAGCAAGCTGAGTGATGCAGTTGTTTCTCTGGGGGGAAGGGATGCCATCTAGAAGATCCTTGTCAGGTTTGAGCAGTGGGCTCATGTGATCCTCATGAAGTTCAACAAGGCCAAGGTCCTGCACCTGGGTTGGGCAATCCCAAACATCCATAGAGACTGGGGTATTAATGGGTTGAAAGCAGCCCTGCAGAGAAGGACTTGAGGATATTGGTGAATGAAAAATGGGATGTGACCCAGCAGTGTGTGCTTGCAGCCCAGAAAGCCAACCATATGCTGGGCTGATTCTCCCCCTCTACTCTGCTCTTGTAAGACTCCACCAGGAGAACAGGAGAACTGCATCCAGCTCTGAGGTCTCCAGGACAAGACTGATACGGGTCTGTTAGAGTGGGTCCAGAGAAGGGCCACAGAAAATTCTCAGAGGGCTGGAACTCCTCTCCTGTGAAGAAAGGCTGAGACACTTGGGGCTGATCTGCCTGGAGAAAAGAAGTCTCTGGGGAAACCCTGTTACAGCTTTCCAATACAAAGAGAGGCTTATGAGAAAGACGGAGAGGGCCTGTAGTGACAGGAAAAGATGAAACGGGTTTAAACTGAAAGAGGGCAGGCTTAAATTAGACATTAGGAAGAAATTCTTTATGATGAGGGTGGTAAGGCCCTGGCACAGGTTGCCCAGAGAAGCTGTGGTTGCTCCATCCGTGGCAGTGCTCAAGGCCATGTTGGATGGGGCTTTGATCAACCTGGACTAGTGTGAGGTGTTCCTGCCCATGGCAGGGGCTTGGAACTGGATGATCTTCAGGTCCCTTACAACCAAAACCATTCTATGGTTCTATGATATATCACTGGGAGTGATTCATGTTTTTCTCATTTGTATCTAAATAGAGAAAAAAACTCTTAGTATGACTTAGTATTAAAACATAAATAAGTTGGCCCCAGAACTGAAAAACGAGAATTGGTTTTAATTACACTTAAATTTACATGCAGATGTTGTTTTAGAAGTTTAGTGATTGGTAAATAGTAAATTTTGAATGTACCCTAAGTGACAGTGAATAATACCTAAAGATAATTTTCTTGTTTACTTGGTTTTGATACCTGTAATAGAGTGCTTGCTAGAAAAAAGAAAAAAAGTTGAATTTATTGATTTTTCTGTCTGACATTTTATATATAGAGAGGAGATTTACATAGATAAACATGATATATTTGCATTGTTGTCATGTCTCTTTTTTTTACTGGAACTCATAAGTTAAGAAGCTTTCTTCATTAATTTCCATATAGGTCAATGACCTGTGTAAAGCTCTGTGCTCTAAGCAATTTTATACTCTATAAATTGCATTACATATTAAAAATATTATCCCCACATAGCAAACTATATTTTAATGAATAGCTGAGTGAGTAAAATGCATATTGAAAAATGAGTAAAGATTTCATAAGGCAATTAAGCTCAGCATTATGTTTGCATTAATCTCATATTTGCATTGCAAAAAAGTATTGTACAGTCAGAAAAGTGATATGAAGACAGATGTGTTATTATTGTGAGACTCAACAGCCTTCATAACTATGTTCTTTGTTCTGTTTATACCATGCTAAAAAATAATTTGTTTTAGAGCTATAACACTCAGTATGTCAAGAATAAACATTTTTAAATGTACTACTGATTTACAAAAGAGGCTAATAAGAATGTAAAAACATATTAACCATTTGTACTAGATAGCTGTTTTACAAGAGTGAAAAAACGAGGCTGTCATACAAAAAGCAAATGTATTACCATTTTTCAAGTAAGAACCCAAGTATTTTCTGATATAATTGTATTTTGCATTAAATCATTATTACTGTTATTTAACTTTTGTATTGAAGTATTGCTTGTAGTATTGCCTGAAGAACAACTCATCCCACTATAGAGTGTATAAAATAAAACTCCACAGTCTATGATATAGAATGTTCCTTTGAAAAAGAATGTGATAGAGGAGCAGGGAGGTGGAAGCTCTTGAAAGAAATAGATTAAACCAAAGCCTCAGGTAATTTGCATGATATATACTAATTGGGCTTCATATGAGCCCAAGCACAGTATTTTGTTGAAATTTAAGAATTCTATAAAAAATAATCTGATGGAAACCTTGTAAGCTTTGTAAATCAGTCGTAAATATATGGCATGCATCTTCTGGGAATCTTGCTTAGGGTCCTGGTAATTTACCTGCATGATCCATCAGCAGTTTTGGCTTCCTAGGTGTGCAGTTCTGTAATGATGGCTCTCCATGGTGCCAAGAGCCATGCTCTGATGCTGAGCAAGCAAGACCTTGAACTGAGTTCAATACAGCTTTGAATATATTGCTTGGGGGGTTTGTGTTAATGTATCTGCATGGTGTTACAGTGTGCACTGTTGACATTTTACTTAGAGATAGGTTGGCTGAGGGCGATAACTTGGCTGACGCAGCTGCCAGCCACTTCGATTGCCACGGGGCTGAGAAACCCACAGCTCCTGAGTACTGTAACACCAAGCAATTTTTCTATGTTGGCTAATCTTGAGCCATTTGGATTGAACCCAGAAGCATGGATTTGGGGGGTTCTGGGACACACAGTTGTAGATGACACAGATTTTCCATTGTTTAATATAGGGCTCTGTTTTCTTTCACCAAGAAGAAATGGTAATTTTGGGTTCTGTTTAAATTCTGGATTAAACCTGAAATTCAAACTATAAAATCTTTCTTGAAATGAATTACACTTCCCTGCACAGTTCTAATTAGGTATGAAGGATGGGAAGAAAAATAAAATAATCGGAAGATTAATGATGAATGCTTGCTACCTCAGGGCCTCTAGCAGCTACCTTTTCTCAAGCTGAGAGGTAGAGAATGAGAATTCTAACAATGAAAAAAATGGCCATAATAAAAACTGATAGTAGTTCCCCTAAAGCAATGTTTTTCAGCCTTTCCAAGTAGGTGTCTGTTTATTCAAAATTAAATTTTCATTGCCACCTCCACCAGTTGCTGTAAAAGTGCATGCAAAATACATCAGCAGGAAATCAATAGAATTTACTTCTGTGACTCTGGAAAAGGTCATCAGAGAATACTTTCTACTGAGATTAGGGTGTTCAAGAGCAGGTGAGTGAGATTATCTTCATTTCAGATGGTAATTGCACTTTCAGCACTTCAGAAACCCCCAGTTGCCTCTCATGACACCATGACTCTGGGAAAGTAAAATGAAGTACCTTTTCTGCACCTGTATCTATTAGATTGTATACTGTGATCTCTATGTTTTTGATAATGTGCTGAACCTATAAAACATTATTAGTCTGGTCAGTTAAGGAGCACCATTCTTTTTCTCACTGTCCTTTAAAACATCTAAGAGGTTTGAAAGGTTTGCCCTTACAGAAGCCATACCCTCTTGGGCTATAATTGCATGAATGCTGTATCACTCTGTCTTTAATTAAATTCAGAACCAATTTCCTTGGAGAAGATATAAGACTCACTGCTCTGTAATGCCAAGGATCATATATGGCTATTTTATTTTATTTTACTTTCTTTTATTTTACTTTCTTTTATTTTACTTTCTTTTTAACCTAAGATAACAACTTCCCAATCTTTGGGAACAGTGTGTGGTTTATTAAGGATATATTGCATATCTTCATTGCTACCTCTGCTATTTCACACTTCAATTCCTTCAGAAATCTTGCATCAGCACCATCTGGTCCCAGTGATTTACTGCCCTTGAGATTTTTAGTTGCTTGATAATGTCTTTCTTGGAATCATCAGCCTTTGTTAAGTGCACAAATTAATTTCTTACAAAAAAATATTTTGAGTCAGGAAATTTTTTATTGCCCTTGCTAGTAAACATGGGTGTAGAAAGCTGCATTTATTTTTTGCGTTTCTTTGATTGCTTTGTTCAATATTTGGTAGTTCAAAGGACTGACAGTTGTTACACTGTTTGCTGGTTTCTGAAAAAGCATTTGGTTTCTTCCAGCCTCTTAAAGAAGTTTTGATGATCTTACTCAATCTTCTTTCTCCTTTATTATCTTCCCTTTTTATAATTTTATTTTTCCTTTTGTGCATATTTCTCAAGAGTCTAATGGGATCTGGGTAAGACTATGTTTATGTTGATGTGTAGCTAAATTATGTTACTAAGCTCTCAAAAAAATGAAGATTGGGTACATTTTGGAGCTCAAGCCTGTATAGAATGAGGAATTAGTATATTATGATTTTCCCTTGCAGAATTAAACATGTGGTGATGTGTGGTTTTGCACTTACCTTTCTTACCAAGTGCCTGGGTAAAGTATCCTGAAAATGTCCACCTTATTTAAGTTTATATGAGTATGTGTATATGAGCAACTTGGGATGGGGAGGGGAGTCTAGGGAAATACCTCTTTATGGGCAATGCCTGATCTCTAAAGAATGTCACCTTTTTTCTGATCTCTGTAATTCATATAAAGTAAAAGGGAGCTTCAAAGTTTTAGAAGAACAGGTTACCACTTTTTTCCCTCCATTTTTCGAGAAGGAAAACCATCCAATTTAACAGGATGTGATCAACTGAAAAACAACTGGAACCTGGTTGCTTCAGGGGTCACCTTGCCTCAAACTTTCCACCACAAGCCCTTTACTTTAATAAATGAATTTTGTGATGTATTGCTGTCATTTCTTAGGAGAAAAGCTATTCTCCTCAAGCTGCAAAGAAATGCTTCAGTGACTTCATACATCTACAATCTACAGAGGCCTTCTGAACGCATTGGAACGTTTTGTGTATATAAAGTTATTTACATTGGAATGCTAAATATGCATATGATGGCAAGACAAGAAGCACAAGGTTGACTGCTAAATTGTGGCTGAAATATAGGCAAAATAATAGCATATTAAAGTCTGTTTCTTTTCCAGTGTTTATAAAAGCTTCAAGATATTTTAAAAAGTGAAATAGAGACAATAATATAAAATCATCAGGAAGGAATGGTTGCATGTTCATGCTTTTCATAAATTTAGTATTAAAGTACTTACAAATAAACATCTAATATAAAACTTTTGCTTGTATTCCATTAAACTAAAGGGGAAGTCATATGACTTCGTGACCCTCTGCATTGTGTTTGGCTGGAGATCAGTTTCCCAATACTGGCCAATATAGAGCTGTGCTTATAGCTTTAGGTAGAATAGTGCTGATGAAATGCTGGTGTTCACACAGCATCAAGTCTGTCTCTCCAGCAAGGTCTCTTCAGGCTGGGTGTGAGCAAGAGGCTGGGAGGGGACATATTTGGGACAACTGACCCAAACTGACCAAAAGGACATTCCATACCATACGGTATCATGTTCAGCAACAAAAGCTAAAAGAAATGAGGGGGAAGGCATTCATTATTAAGGTGCTTTGGGGTTTGAGTTTTTGTTTGGTTTGGGTTTGTTTTTTGTTTTTTTTTTTGTTTACGTTCCTTCACCTTAGCCAATGAGTTTTTCATCTTGTTTCCTCTCACAGTATCACAGTATCACAGTATGCCAGCGATTGGAAGGGACCTCAAAAGATCATCTAGTCCAAACCCCCTGCCGGAGCAGGAACACCCTGCTATGCTGAGAGAGCAACTTGGTGGGCAGCTGGCATCCAGACAAGGTCAATCCACCCCACCCTCATACATACACACAATTCATTTGGTGGAATAATATAGGTGGATTGACCTATTTATTTGCAAACCATGTGGTCCTGTCTTTCATTTGAATGTATATTTAGCATGCTTCTTCAAATGCATTCATGAACACATGAGCATTCCTTAAAAAACTATTGAAATCTCAGCATAATGCTTTGTGTAGGGCATCAAATCTCTCAATCAGGATTGATGACAGGTTGTTTAGTGCCAGGAATTTCTGTTGCAAGGGCCTTTGCAGGTCAGCATTTTCAGCTGGATGTGGTGAGACCTCCCACACTGCTGTACTGCTCAGTTCTTGCAATCCAGCTGCTCCACGGAGTTCTGTGTGACCACTCCAGCACATTCATGATCCATTGCTGCAGGTTGCCTTAAACTGGGTGCAAAACATTTCCTATCTTAATTATGTACTAAAGACTGTCCCACTTGACCATATCTTCACATGAGGAGCAGTTTCTACTGCCTATTTAAAAGCATATTTTGTGCACAGTTTGATCAAATCTGTACCAGGAACCACCTCGTGGAATCTCCAGGAGGGCCAAGGATTATAAAATTTAAATACTTAAGTCAGCCTACACACTGCAGGAGCTGCCTTGAAAATGTTTATGATGATGTGATACAACCAGTTTGGGAGCTACTGCATGAATGAGTCAAATATGTGAAGGCGGCGAGGGATTCAGTCACTTATCTTACCTTGGAGCACTCCATTCTTTCAAACCCGTCCACCATATCATGTCAGCCCATGTATGCAAATGGCTAGCTAAGGGGATGCTGAACCACCTCAGGAATTAACCTCGGGAATTAATGATTGGAGTGCACTGGATATGAGCAATGACACAGCCCTGATTCCCAGCTATGCTGCAATTACCTTTGTAAGGATGAACTGTAATTTGATCCTTATAACTTAAGTTTAGCGGTTCCCTCTGCAATGCCAGAAGTTAGTACCTTGTTGTGAAGATTTCTTCTTTCTGTCTTAAAATCAATCTGCAAACCAGTCTATACCTTTGAAAGGTGTAGTTCTCAAAGTTACACTGGGCTTGAAAGTTGAGAAAAATTTTCTTCTTTCCTCTGGAGGGTTCAATGTATTTTCTTTCTGCATACTTTTCTCTAGGTGATTGTATAGCCAGTCAGATCATCAAGTGTGACATGGTTTTAATATTTTTATCATTAGGGCAGCAAATGATGAGATTATCATGTATGCATGTTCTGCTTTCACCACCCTATGTAGCAAATGATCTTGGGAATTTCCTACACTCTTCTCCTTGAATATTTGTGTATGGATATGGGAAGGCAGACGGTTCTTGTTTTTTTTTGGTTTTTTTTTGCTAATTCAAATTCACAACTTACACAATAAAACGCATGTGAATATATTTACTGGACTGTAGAGGAGTACTGTGAATATCCCTTTACATCCTAAAGTCTCAAACTGAAGCTGAGAAATGAGCTTTGATTAGACTAACCAGGCTAGGTTTGGCAATCTAGTAAGAAATTACATGCTCTTCCTTGAACTGACAGCACACATCCCAGGACTGGCCTGGATGCATCATGGCCAGAGTTGGGCTTGAGCAGTTTTGAGCTCCTGCGTCATGCCAAAGGGCCTATTGCCTCCCCTGCCTGAGACTGAGCTCTGCCAGTGCGTCCATGGGAAGAGTCTGGTAAACCCAGACTGCTGCCCAACAGAGACCCTGATGGGCAGAGCCTGGGGAAGCTGTGGAGACACACTCACCCCACACCTGGGAGCAGACAGAAAGCAGCAATCTGGGGTAAGGAAGACTATAAAAATTACCTGAGAGGCATTCTTCATGTACCATGAACATTGTATCCCTCGCAGTGAAGGTCTTAGGATATCCTGGATGTCCTGGGTTCAGCAGCAGCAGTCATTTTTCTCCTTCTTAGTAGCTGGTGCAGTGCTGTATTTTTTACTTTCAGCCTGGAACAGCACTGATAACACTGATGTTTTTAGTTACTGCTCAAATGTTTAGTCTGACCAAGGACTTTGTGAGTCTCATGATCTGCCAGGGAGGAGAGGAAGCCAGGAGAAAGGAGAGGCAGGACACCTGGCCCAAACTGACCAAAGAGGTATTCCATACCACAGCATGTCATGCCCAGGATGTAACTGAGAGTTACCCGGAAGGGCTAGCGCACTGCTGGGGGCTGGGTATTATCGATCGGTGGGTGATGAGATGTTGTATTCTCTTCCCTTGTTATTTCCTTTATTGTTATTATTATTGGTGGTAGCAGTAGTGATTTGTGTTGTACCTTAGTTACTGGACTGTTCTTATCTCAGCCCATGGGAGTTCCATTCTTTTGATTCTCTTTCCCATCCCTCTGGGAGTGGGGGAGGAAAGGTGGGGAGGAGTAGACTGCGTGGTTCTGACTTACATCCTGGGCTTAAACCACGACATAATGACGTACCATGTATCACTGGCTTACATACACCCAGTGCTATTTGAGAAAGAAAACTGAAACTTTCAAACTTAAGATCCAGAGGGAAAATGAAGGGGTGAATATAAACCAGGAACAATAGCAGATAATAGGTTGTTTACACAATTTTATTTGTATTATTAACTAAGTTGTTCTGTTCCATTATGATAATTTGGACTTTTGGACCGTTAAAGCATTAATTCTACTGACAATAAATTCCTAGCTCCACATATCTGCTGTATTTCCTTTTGGTCATAACAAGATTTTGAATATAACATTCTAAGCCCTTGTGGCTTGCTTTGATCCAACAATTTCCAGCTGTGTCTGCTTTGAAACAAGCTCTACATAATCACCTCTCAACACCTGACTGCTGAGCCTGCCCTCTGGTTCATCTCAGAAAACTCCATCTTTTTCTGTGTGCCTTAGGCTACATCATTCCTGTCGTTTTCCATACATGAACAACTCCTCTCTCACCTCTACTTTCTTGGATGCAGTCGATGAAAGATGAAACGCACCATGAGTGACTTTCTCTTGATGACCTAGCTGCAGTCTCCTGGAGGAGCAAAGCCTTCTGGAATGAGTGATCATACAAGCAGCAACAGCAAAATGATGGGGTCCCAAGATCGTTTTGTAGTTCATTTCACACTCAGACTCACATCATTCCCTGAGAAAACATTTTCTCTTAACCAGCAATTTTTAACTGCAGGGTGGAAATTGTCATAATACCTGAGAAATATATTGACTAACCTGATGCAGACAGACATGCTGTAAGGATGCAAATTACTTTCCTTTGATTGGATTACTTCACGAAAAGGTACTGTCTAGAGGAAGTTTGATGTTCCTAAGGTGGCTTTTTTAACTAGAAAAATATGAGTTTTCTAAAGGCCAATAAAACATTGCTCTGACATTTTTCATTATTATAGCCCAAGCTCAAGCCAAACATGTAAGATACACAGAAAAGTGCTAGTGCGCACAGTGAGAGTTGGCTGTTTTCATATGAACACAAGTTATTTAACCCATTAATATGTTAATGTATTTAATACAATGCAAAGCAAACAGTGCAGTTCAAATGGGTAATTATTATCGCTTGTTTGGAATTGCTATCTGTATGTAATCTACATTCTAAGTAAGATCAAACCTGTATCATAAGCCTGAACCCATGCCTTCTTCTCTATTAAAATGATTCCTTTATCCTGGGCAGTACTGGCAGTTAGTTTAAAAATAGATATCACCTTTGAATTCACTTACTGAATTTAAAAGAAAATCGATGGCATAATTTGATCTATTATAAACACAGTGTGCAAAATCAGGCTTTTTGGAATGGGTTTTAAGAATTTAAATCACAGAGCCATAGAACGGTTTTGGTTGTAAGGGACCTGAAGATCATCCAGTTCCAAGCCCCTGCCATGGGCAGGAACACCTCACACTAGTCCAGGTTGATCAAAGCCCCATCCAACATGGCCTTGAGCACTGCCACGGATGGAGCAACCACAGCTTCTCTGGGCAACCTGTGCCAGGGCCTTACCACCCTCATCATAAAGAATTTCTTCCTAATGTCTAATTTAAGCCTGCCCTCTTTCAGTTTAAACCCGTTGCATCTTTTCCTGTCACTACAGGCCCTCTCCGTCTTTCTCATAAGCCCCTCTTAGTATTGGAAAGCTGTAACAGGGTTTCCCCAGAGACTTCTTTTCTCCAGGCAGATCAGCCCCAAGTGTCTCAGCCTTTCTTCACAGGAGAGGAGTTCCAGCCCTCTGAGAATTTTCTGTGGCCCTTCTCTGGACCCACTCTAACAGACCCGTATCAGTCTTGTCCTGGAGACCTCAGAGCTGGATGCAGTTCTCCTGTTCTCCTGGTGGAGTCTTACAAGAGCAGAGTAGAGGGGGAGAATCAGCCCAGCATATGGTTGGCTTTCTGGGCTGCAAGCACACACTGCTGGGTCACATCCCATTTTTCATTCACCAATATCCTCAAGTCCTTCTCTGCAGGGCTGCTTTCAACCCATTAATACCCCAGTCTCTATGGATATTTGGGATTGCCCAACCCAGGTGCAGGACCTTGGCCTTGTTGAACTTTATGAGGTTTCCATGGGCTCACCTTTCAAGCATTTCAAGGTCCTTCTGGATGGCATCCCTGACCTTCAGTGTGTTGACCACCCCACACGGCTTGGTGTCCTCAGCAGATTTGCTGAGGGTGCACCCAATCCTACTGTCTCTGTCACTTACAAATATGTTGAATATACGGAGGAGTCACTGAGCATATACACTGTGACTTATGTTCACTGGTTGTTACAAAGAATGGTCAGTTCATTAATGTAATAGACTATATTATAACTGAATTGTTAAAATCCATTGGTTTTCCTCATGCAATTCACAATATTATCTGTAAACAAAAAGAATCATAGAGAAGTCACAATAGAAACTATCTAATCCCATCTATTTTGCACCCATCCAGAGCTTGATTTTTCTCTAGAACTTTGACCTATTCACTTAGCTATTAGTATTTCAGTCTTTCTGGTGGGACACCACTTCACACATTGCACAGCCTAAGCATTAGGAAATGTTCTTCCTCAGTTTTCTTTGCCTGTTTTTAGAGTTTGTTCCAGACATGCGCAAAGAATTTTCAGCTTTTCAGTATAACTGTTTTGTCTTTGCTTGAGTATTTAAGCAAGTTAAATATATTTGACTCTAAAATCTATTTCAAATTGATTTGCTGTTTTAATACTGAAATTCTCAGACCTACTTATAGCTTAGAATTTATTCAGGTAAAAAGAAAACTTTAGTCATATTAATGGTGACCTGTGAAAAAATGTTCCAATGATCTAGTTCTTGTTTTTTATAGAAAAAAATGTTTCATATTCCCAGAACAAATAACATATTCTTAAAACCCTATACTCTTGACTTATACCCATAGTAGGTTGTCCTGGGTTCAGCAGTGGCAGTCATTTTTCTCCTTCTTGGTGGCTGGTGCAGTGAGGTGTTTTGACTTTTGGCTTGGGACCTGGGCTGTTAGCAATGATGTTTTGGTTTGGCCAAGGACTCTGTGGGCCTCGTGCTCTGCCGGGGAGGCGGAGACAGGACACTTGACCCAAGCTAGCCAAAGAGGTATTCCATACCACAGCACGTCATGCCCAGGATGTAACTGGGAGTTAGGCGGAAGGGCTGGGAGTCTGTAGGGTTGGAGGAGGTATCAGTCGGTGCTTGGTTGGGCTGGGGGGGGCAAGTTATCGGTCGGCTGGTGGTGAGGTGTTGTATTCTCTTCCCTTGTTATTTCCTTTATCATTATTATTATTGGTGGCAGCAGTAGTGGTTTGTGTTATACCTTAGTTACTAAACTGTTCTTATCTCAACCTGTGGGAGTTACATTCTTTTTGATTCTCCTCTCCATCCCTCCGGGAGTAGGGGGAGGGCAAGAAGGGGTGGGGGGGAGTGACTGAACGAGGAGCCCTCTGCCTGGTTTTAAACCATGACATAGGTACTGCAGCACTTTTTCAGCTTTACCAAACTTTTATGCAAAATGTAGTTTAAATTTGAATCAGATCCAAGCTTTCTACCCAAATGCTGCAAATCCTCCAGAATCAGCATCACTAATTTTTAATAAAATAGATATTTTATGAAACCTGACAACTTTAGTAAAGATTTTTTACAGTTGTAGATCAATTCTTTTACAGGGAATCACTAATGACAGTTGGGTTCAATAGAACAAAGATTTCATCTAATATTAGTTTCTGGCAAGTCAATTTGCAAGGTTATTTTTTCAGATTAAATTAGCTATATTGGGAGGTCACCCTCTTCCATTTAAATCAAGGAAAAAAGACAGATGCATAATAGCATAATGCTGTAGATGTATTATTAACTGATCTTTCACAATAAGGAAATTAGCTATTCACCAAGAAGGGGCGAATAAAATGAAAAGGTGTTTTACAACACAATAAATATCTTTTGGAAGAAGTTGGTGGAAGGCCAGCTGAATATCACTAAGTGTGCAACCTGTCTGTATCTTAGCATTCAACCTCTGGAAAACGTTAGTTTTTAGCTAAGAGTCAGAGAAGCAAGATACCATATTTTAAACTAGCTTAAGGCATATCTATTCTGGGCTACATAATGTAATCCTATTCTTAAAGATGTGGCTTCATAATTTTGGCTACTGTCTTAACTAATCATAAGATACCAGTCCATAAGTACCTGGTGATTTATAATCCCCAGTTAAAGCAAGAAATTTGGATTTGAAAAGAATACACCATATTTAAACTCCATCCTAAAGTTTTCTTTATGTTTTAGAAATCTGGTTGGTATTTTTTTATTTCTAAAAAGGTCTTGGATACAAATATGCAGTACATTATAATATATCTAGAGGGAATGAGACAAAAAAATCTCTGGAGAAAAGACGAAAAAGCCAATTAATCCAGCTTAAAGATGAGTTATATCTTGAGTTAAACAATCCCTTGTCTGTTTCCTGAAAACTTTCATCATAGATCAGAAAAATCCATGTTTGAATCTCTGCTTCCATTTAATTTTTTTCCAAGGACTGAGTATCTTGCAGGGACATAACTAAAGCACACTGAAACAACATAGTCTGTTATGAAGAAAAATGAAGGACCAAAAAGCTTAGAGCTTTATGGGACTAATTAGAGAACCTTTCAGTCCCACTGCAAAGGGCAGCAGGGCTGCAAAAGGCATACTTATGGTCAGTTATCTGATATTTTTTTTTATTTAGTGATTCGCTAGATTTACCAGCGACACAGAACACCCACAGAGAAGCATTGAACATAGTTATTCATGTAACACATTTATTACAGTGAGGTCCTTGTCCGCGTGTGGAACTCAAGGGCACTGTATTAGACAAAGTAAAGATGATAAAAACTGCTATGGTTTTTATTCTCAAAAACATTTGTATTTCCACTGAAACTGCAAATGAATGCATACTAGGGAAGCACAACAGTGTCTAGCAGTGACATTATCTTGTCTTCTACTTGCCTGCCTCTCAGTACAGATCACAGCTAGGGTTTTTTTGATACATCTTTTAACTGATTTATTCAGAAGTCTTTCTCCAAAACTGTAATAGAAGAGAATTATCTGATATTGTGCTTTCTTATTTAATGGCTATGCATGCCATACGGTGGCGGTCCCTGACTGGTAGGTAGTGATTGCTTTATGAATGTAAAAATGAACGTGATAACTGTGTTCTTGTTTCTGATGGCAAAATCAGGAAGGAACTGTGGCCGTTATAACAGCAAATATGGCATCTGCAAATTTTGCTAGATAGCTGTAAGCTGTAACAAATAGACATACAAAGCTTTAACATGCCTTTGAAACAAACTGTAAATGGTTCTTTTAAGACAATCTTAGGTATTGACTTCTGAGTACTCCAGGAAAAACTTGAACACCAGGTTGGTGAAATTAACAGAAAAGTGAGGGGAAGACTGGAAGATTTTTAAGCAGCATTTCATCAATTGTATCTTTCACTTTTCTGTTTCTGATGCAATTTTAAAAATTTCTGTTTAAAAGACAATTTTCCCTTTACTGCTTCTAGCTAGGTTTGCTGTTGTACCTTCTATTGGCTATGTGTCTCACATACTTCAATTCTTATTCCTTTCATTATCTTCTTGTCCATTGAGCTATTCTCTTTATTAATTTAATTATCTGCTTTTGCTTTCCTTTCATTCAATTTTATCTTGAATTTGTCTTTATGGTCTTCTATCATGTCACTTCCCTGCTGTTTAATTCTTACGCCATTCCAGCACAGGCAAAGGCAAAATTTGCCTTGAGTTCCGTGAGCTTTGTAAGGACCTTCAGCTGTTATTAAGGTTTTATATGATAGTTGAAAGCTGTTTGATGCCAGTAACTTCCCCTTGGAATATGTCATGAGTGCTTATTGTTAATCACAGGAAAAATTCTTCTTTCATCTCTGATATATAGAATATTTATCAACTCTAGAAGGTGCTGGTGGGTTTAGG
Source organism: Pezoporus wallicus (assembly GCF_028554395.1). Taxonomy (NCBI): domain Eukaryota; kingdom Metazoa; phylum Chordata; class Aves; order Psittaciformes; family Psittacidae; genus Pezoporus; species Pezoporus wallicus. Next base: position 5,143,552 of record NW_026640165.1, read on the forward strand.
GATTTTTTTTCCCCCTTTTTTTTTTTGGGGGGGGGGGTGGGGAGTGAGGGGCATTGAGTGTAAAACAGTCATTAGAAGAGTTTCAGCAATCCAAGATCAAAAAGAGTAACTGGATCCTGTGCTGCAAGATCCCTCACTACCTTGCTTACTTTACCCTGGCATGCCAAAGACAAGCATAGGCTTATGGGATTGCAGCAATCCAGAGTATGAATAACAGGGATGCTAATGTCATCAGTATTGCTATTGCTAGTAGTGAATCTGTTTATACCTCTGTGCACCATTTAAATCTGCAGTGTCTAAACTCCATCTGCAGTGTCTAATCTCCAGTCTCTTCTGTCAAAGTAAAAAACAGCCTTTCCAAAAGAAGAATAGAGAACGTGCCATGCACTCATTCCCCTTAATGAATCATGAAGGAGTACAGCAGAAGAAACCCATATTCTTAAGGAAGGCTTATGTACTTGTATTGCTTTTCTTTAAAGTTTTAGTACATTTTAATGACTTGAGAGAAGCAGCAGAGAACCCTAGTAGTATAGCTGGGGTTAGGATGTAGGTCTTTTGAGTTTCATGCAGTGCCTACCTACCTTGAAGAAAATGGAGAAATGGTCTTATGTACACTAAATTCAAATTCCTTTACTTGATCTACTGGAAATAACAATCTAAGACAGTGGCTGGGTAATGCACTCTGTCAAAGACGTAATGATGACTTTACACATATATACACACAAATATATATATGTATATATGCTTAGATATTGAACAGCTTAATTGATCTCAAACAGTGGGGCTCAGAAGCAAAGCCTAACTTTATAATTGATTTGTCTTGAATAGCTGGATTTCAAGTAGAACCAAGTGAAAGTCAGAGTGCCATCAAAAAGCACTAGCAACAAAAATATATCTGCAAGTAAGCAGATTGGATGCTAATTAAATCCTTTCTTCCCTGACCTAGTCATGAATCTTAACTTATGCTTGGATGAATATCAAAGCAAGCTGTGCCAGGGGAGGCTTAGATAGGATACTAGGAAAAATTTCTTCACTGAAAAGGTAGTCAAACATTGGAACAGGCTTCCCAGGGAAGTGGTGGAATCACCAACCCTGGAAGTGTTCAAAAGCCATGTAGACAAGGCCCTTAGTGACATGGTTTAGTGGTGGTCTTGCTAGTTCTGCAGTAATGGTTGGACATGACAATCCTAAAGGCCTTTTCCAACCTATCTGATTCTATGACTCTATGATCATTTTACTACTTCAACATCTTCTTCAAAGCAGTACCAAAAGTGGACCAAGGATTAATTGAATTTAAATATTGATTAGTAATAACATATCTATATTCACATGTGCCTTATCTGAGTGCATGTTCCATTCTTACAGCCGTGGTGCCCTTTGCTTATTTATATCCTTTTAATGATGACACAGCTTATTTATGAGTTAAAACCATATCCAGAACAGTCAAGTTTGTACGAAGTAGTAGAACAGACAAAGTCTCAAATTTCTCCTAAATCAGACCTATATCAGAAGGTTCACAAAATATTAAAACTCGGAGCAAAAGAAATTCAGAGATTAACTACTTCATCAGCTGATGCAAGCAATATGCAGCATTTTAAGAAACAACCACAGAACAATATTCTGGTCCAAGAATGCTAATCTTACTGCAGAACAAATAGAATGTCAATACATGCACTTCTAACAATAATAGGTTTACTTCAAGTTTAGATCACATCATTCCCATTGACCTTGTTAAGGTATTTTAGGGTTTGATCCAATAATGGTAGTCATTCATCATACCTGAAAGTTACTTATTGCCCAGCCTTGGTGTAAACACTCCCAGATCCTCCTTGTTCACTCCCAAAGTTACTCTCCCCACAGCACCAGCATCATTCTTGAGGTTTCCTGTGCCAAAAAGCTGGCAGGGGTAGTGGTCTAAACACCCACTAATTCAGTTAATCTCTGAAACAACTCACAAACAGAGAAATGTTTACATCATAGTTACAAAAAGGGGAGTTGATGAGCAAGCATAAAGTGTCTTGTCCAGAGCCATGGAGCTGTCTCTGTCAGTGTCACGGTTGGATTCACTCATAATTCATATCCCTGCTCTCTAAACACGTGAAGGTATCATCCAAGGGTCTCTGAAAACCTCTGACTGCAAAAAAATGAAACCAGCATGTTTCTGCAGTGTCTTTTTGGATTCTGAGAAACACAGGTGAGCGTGGAGCAGAAGGTAGGCATGAAAGCCATGGCTGAGTCATAAAAAGGGATGGGTGATAAGGTAAAAATCTTAGGTTTTGAAACTGCAGGTGCATAAGGCATAAGTGCATAAGGCTCCACATAAAACTTTAGGTCCAAAAACGAATTCCATCCAAAAAAATAGTGAAATCCAAGAGAATTCTTATAAAAGCACCTGGCATTTAGTTTTGGGAGTTGGCACATATTTAACGCAGGATTTAACCTGGACATAGACAAGGGCATAGCAGGTATCTAATACTGTGTTTTCCTTCTTGAAATTCACCAGTCATAATCCAGCTGTTTATTTCTCTCTCCAAACAATGTAAATTTTTTGTTCACTTCTACTACAGGTTCTTGCTTCCTGTCTTCTGTTTAAAGCACATAGGTTTTTCAGTTGCACCTATTCTACCTCTCAGCTTCACATTTTAAATCTCTTCAAGTTTTGTATTGATCTTATTTTGGCTCACCATTTCCATTGTTCATGTAAAACTACATCAGATTTTTGAATAGCTTTGTTTTCCCTGTCTGCTTCAATTTCTGGGCTTAAATCACAACAGTTTTACATCACCTTTTCAATCACTCTTATGTCAGACATCTATTTTTACTTCTTACTTTAAATTACATCAACTTTCATACTGGTGTTATTTATAGATGTAATTCATATAACCATCTCCTATTACTTATTCTTGGCATATTGACTTAAAAGGATTTCAAATTTGTATAAATCTCTGTATATTTGTTATGTTTGCAGCACCTTTTTGTGATATGTTGAATTAAAAAATAAAATGAAAATTACTTTCTCTATAGAAGTATTGTAACTGATAACATAGAATTCTTAAAATAGAATGGTTTTACCTAACAAAAGACCTAAACAAAATCTACTGAAATTAATGAGGGTCTGTCCAAGTAGCATTTAGGAAAAATGCAAAGACAGCATTTTAAAAGAAATATACTCTCATGCTATTAAATTCAGATACATTTTCATGAGAAAATGCAAATCTGAGATAAATTTAGGATAGAGGTTAAGCTTTAACGTGGACATAACTTATAAACTGATACTATTTTAGTAACACCTGTTTCTAAATGACAAGATAAGTAATATAAGCAAATGTAGCTTATGAAGCTGATCTGAAAGAAGAATTAGCTTCTATGATAGCTATGTTTGGTTTTGACTTGATCAGGATGGCAGAAAAGAGTTGACTAACTCCACTAATTACTTTCCCAGGAAAGAAACATATCCCTCCTTTTTTTTCTGGTTCTGAAGGCAAGAAATACAGGGCCAGAATTGGTGCTATGCTGAATGTCCTACCAATTTTAATGGGTCTGTATTTTCAGCCATTTGCTATGTGCTATGTCATAACATTTTGCAAGTTAAATACAGAGAATTCCATTACTCAGCTACACAGGTGAAATACAGAGTTGCAGACTGCACCCTTTCAGTTGGGGGACTTTCTGCTGTTTTCCTAAGATAGACATGAGGCTCAGATATCTGAGCTAGTTACCCTCAGTTCCTTTCATAACCAACATGGGTTTGTATCATCTCATTAGCTGAATGACAGCCTAAAACCATTTCTTCTTCTGTGAACAAAAGTACTGACTAAACAAATCCCAAGGCAGTTAGCTCAGTCATAGAAGTTTACATCTTCATCTAGGCAGGATGAAACCCATCCATATTGTGTAAAGAGCTATACAACACACAAGAGCTCCCTCTTTCACTTGGCCAAGGTGTCATATAAATCATTTGTGCTCTAGGAAATTCATTGGTCTCAAAGTTGATAACTGAGTACCAGACAAAAGTACTGTAATGACAGTTATGCAGCACAAGCAAACACCTGTGACACATACAGGATAAAAGTGCATTGATTAGGATATAATTAATACTAATTTGCTTTAAACTCAATTGTAAGTGTACTACAATAATGTAATCAACAACAGTATAGAAAGACTTTGTAATACTGTGATGGCATAGCCAAATAAAATGCATAGATATTTTGCACAATTATGCATGCATTGTGATGGCCTAAAGGACAAAGGCTTGTGTAGTTACTCCTAGTAGGCATCAAAATCATGGATCTTTCCAGTTAGAGAACAAAATGCAAAATGAGGACAAGGGACTGCAAATAGGCAGGACTTCTTGCCAAATACAGGTCAACTGGAAAAAATAAAAATATACAACATAAGCAGTATAAGGAGCAAATCAGAGCACCCTTCGAAGGGGGGAAGGTTGAGTAGTATAAATGCATCTGGCATAAGTGAGGAAGATGGAGAAAGATGAGAATTCCACTTCATAGTCCTGACTCTCTGTAGAGCTTTCAAGCTTGTTCCCCTTGGCTTCAGGGACTGAGAACCCTTAAAGAATGTAACCATTGTTGCTAACAATTCAGCATCAGCTTCACGGTCCTAACTTTTTGGTCATCATAATACTATTTCCACCACAATTTCTAATTCCCTACCTGATATGAATCTGAATCTATACACATATATAGTCAGTTGCAAGACTCACAAACTTAGCATACAAATTATTATTGCTTTGAAATAGATATGTCCAGAAACCTGTTCAAGAAAGCAAAAATAAAACCCAAAGCTAAAATGTGTGAATTACAACTGCTGCAAGCTGTGTCAGAAATCCTTAGTGTCTTGAAAGGTAACATGGTATGATTTAAAATTATGTGATTGAGATTGGAGGCTTAGAGTAATTATAAGAACAGCTGAATCTATGTGTTATTTCTGCCTACTGCATAAAACGAAATGTGTAAAGAACACTTACTTATAATATATGCCTAATCATGACAATGTTTCCAATCAAGAGTATTAAAATTCTAATAATAGGATTTTGTCAGAGACTGGAAAGATTTTTCAGTGACATAGGAAGCTCACCCAGTCCAGTAAGTTTTCTTAAGGAGAAAAAGACTTTCCACAGGCCTTTCTCCTTGGGTGGTATAAATAACAAAGTTTTTGTTTCCTAAATTACATGGAAGGGGAGATGTAGAAAGAACAAGATTAACACCACAGATTCTTTGTTCATCTTTTTAATGCAGGGATATCTCTTCCTTCTGTTTGTTCCTTCTCCATCCTTGCAACAATTCGCTAGGAAGAGGAAAAGGTGACAAAAAGGCTTTGAAATGTCTTTCTTCAGTCCTGGATCTGAGTTGAAGGTCCTGCTGTAAAAGATCACCCCTTCTGTCCCTCATGGTAAAAGATGGAAAACCTGGTGGGAAATAGAAGTGAATCTGTCATTATCCAGCTGATGCAAAAGTGATTGATGTAGCACCTAGACATGAAAGTGGAATCTGTGAACTAGGGTTTAAAGCTAGGAAAATGTGAGAATTGGACAGCTTAAGTGATTAAAGGAAAAGGGATGATGGTCAGAGAGGACAAGACTGATTTGGAAGAACAGGTCTAATTCTAGAGTATCAGTGTGAATAGATGTAGCTACAGAACGCCCTTCAAGGCTGTCAGGGGTAAAAGGCAGGGAAGCAAGTCATCTTTCTTACATGTGCAAGGCAAATTGTATTATTAAAAATCACTTTAGGAGTAACCAGGAATTCCAGAAGCAGGGTGGTAAAATACTGGAACAGGTTGCCCAGAGAGGTGGCAGATGCACCATCCCTGGAGACATTCAAAGCCAGGCTGGATTCAGTTCTGGGCAATCTGTTATTGTTGAAGATGTTCCTGCTCATGACCCTCACTGTTAAAAATGTCTTTCTTATGACAGGCCTGAATCTCCCCTCATTTATTTTAAAACCATCACCCCTCATGCCATTGTAACAGGCCCTGCTAAAAAGTCTCTACCCATGTTTCTTATGGGCCCCTTTTAAGTACTGAAAGGCTGCAATAAGGTCTCCCTGGAGTCCTTAGACTGAGCACCACATCAGTAGAAAGTAGCTTGTGTATTTTAACTTCATATAATTTGGACAATGATTGTTGGTATCATCATAACTGGAGTAGCAGTAATTATTTGGTTAGTCTGTTAGGTCTTTAATTACACTAAATATGTATTACTAATTTTGAATTGATGAGGTATTCATTTTATCCATAACATGCTTTTGAATGGGAAGGGCTGGTGGGAGGATTTAAACAACCTATTTTCTGTAATTTGGCTGCAAGGAACTGATAACAGGAAGCTATTATACTTTCCAAGTAAAAATGAGGTGGAAGGAGATATGAAAACCATTTTGTGAGTTGGTGTGGCAAAGCCATTTGACCCAAGACAAACAAGGACTCTCCAGGTCTAATCCTGTCTAGAAAACTTGCTGAAAAGGGTTAGGGTTCTCATGGGCAAAAATAGGAAATTAGGAGCTCTGAGTAAAATGAAAACAGGTTTTAGTTTATAGTCACAATAAGGCTTCTATTTTTTTTATATCTGCCTGTGGTTTTGCCTGGAATAAGCAAATGTATTCTAAATTTACACGTCACTTGTTCAGTTACCATACTTACTGTCAAGATGTGTGGCAGAATCGCCAATATACATACCATTACTGAGGGGGACTTTACTCCTTGTACAGAATAGATTTCAATCTTGTAGCTATAAATATTCCTTTATGCTGAATTAATTCCTAATTTCACACGTTTCCAAAAGTTTCAGCTGAGATTACTCACTACCTTACATTACTTTCTTGCCATAATATGTCTAAAAGCAGTTTTGCTAATAAGACTGAGATAGCTACAGAAGCAGTTGTTACTGTTACTGTTGTGATTATATACTTTTCTTTCAGAATAATGAAATGATCAAACTTTCTTCAGAATTAAGGAAATAAAAGTCCTAAACAGCCAAGAGATACACAGGTGTTTGACATCAGCACCTTATACACAGCAAGGACAGTTTCAAAACATCTGAATCCTGGCTACAAAAAAAAAAAGACATCAAAATGTACTTGTCCTGGGTTCAGCAGTAGCAGTCATGTTTTTTTTCCTTTGTGTTAACTGGTGCAGTGCTGTGTTTTGACTTCTAGTTTGAGAACAGTGTTGGTGAAGCCGATGTTTTCGGTTGTTGCTAAGTGATGTTTACCCTGACCAAGGACTCTGTGAGGCTCATGCTCTGCCAGGGAGGAGGGGAGGCTGTGAGGAAGCAGAGACGGGGCGCCTGACCCGGGCTAGCTGGGGAGGTATTCCATACCACAGCACGTCATGCCTGGGGTGGGGGGTAACTGGGAGTTACCCGGAAGGACAGGGGCTTCCGGGTGGAACTCGCTTTCTTGGCCGGTGGTATCATATTCTCTTCTCTTGTTATTTTCCCTTATCATTGTTTTAGCTGATAGTAGCAGTGGTGATTTGTTGCTGGACTGTTCTTGTCTCAACCCGTAGGAGTTGCACTCTCTCGATCCTCCTCCCCGTTCCTCCGGGAGCGGGGAAGGGGAGAGCCCCGGTGCAGGGGGGGAGAGACGGACACGGACCTCGATTGTTGTCAGCTCGGCACCACTCACTGGGAGTGAGTGAACAAGTTACCTGACTGGGTTTAAACCACGACAGTTCTTTTTGGCGCCCAACGTGGGGCGAGAGGGGTTGAGATAAGAACAGATCTGACTGGATTGATAGTCACTCGTCACAATGCTGATTTATTGGCTCTCAAGGTTTTTCCTCTTGATCTCACAGTTTCAGTATACCATATCTTACATCCATCCGGTATTGGCTGTATTAGTGTTTTTCAAGTGTGGGGCTTGGGCTAAGGTTTTTATCCCATTGTACTTTATGGTAATGACTTGTAATACAATAGAATCATTGATCATGAAACTGATCTGGCTTATGTTCCCAGTGTGGTCACCACCTTTATACGCTGGGAGGTATATGATGGAGGTGCTTAGCAATTACACATCTTTTTTCTCCTTCTCAGGTGCTCAACCTGTGAAGGAGACATCCTTTTACCCTCCTAGTCGTCCCCCCAGACCATTTACATTTGAGAGTTTTGAATTTTTTGAATGGCCTTTTAATGCTGTTGAGACTTGTTTGCTGATGGCGATGGGAATCACCATGCTAACACTCATACAGAGTGTGTTTTGCCCACTACTGATTTCAAGAGTTAAGCAGAGTCAGGTTTGGGTCTTGTCTGGGGTCAAACGACGATGTAGGAGGGCCGAGAGATTTTCCCTGAGCCTGGACAGCCATGAGTGGCAGGGTGTGTGGGATAGTATGGGCAAGTATCTAGGTCAGTGGGCCCCTCCAGTATTTTGGAATTTCACTACCGAACAACTGCAAAATCCAGAAGAATTAGTAAAACGCTTAAATGAGGTGTGTGGTCATTCTGGCCATACCAGAGATGGACAAATCACGGCAACGTGCTGGGGCTTGGCCTATGCTTACAGGGCCTTGTTCAACACTATCCAGCACCTTCAAAAGGAAAAGAATGTCGGTGGATTTGAGGGCAAAGCGACAGTCGCTACTCAAACTTTGGCTACAATGAACTGCGCAGCTACTCCAGTGGCAAGTACAGCAGCTGCTCAAACTTTGACTGCAACAGACAGCGAGGTTACCCCAGCTCCAAGCACGGTAGCTGCACCACCCCCAGCAACAAGTACAGTCGCTACTCAGACCACAGTGATAATCACTGCAGCCAAACCAGAGGACCAATTTGTACCAATATCGGTTGCCCCTGTACATAAGAGAACAAGAGAAAAGGAGGCAAGAAGGGTGAAGCGAGATGAAGAACCAATGAATTCACCACCCGGTCCAGAATCTGATCAGGAGTCATCATCACATGACGAAGAAGAAGAAGAAGAGGTAACTTCTCGACCTCGGACCTCAACCGAGCTGCGGAATATGCGAAAAGATTTTACCCGTCAACCAGGGGAGCACATCATCACCTGGTTACTCCGATGCTGGGACAATGGGGCCGATGGTCACGAACTAGAAGGTACAGAAGCCAAGCAGCTGGGATCACTTGCTAGAGAAGGGGGAATTGACAAAGCAATTGCAAGAGAGAAAAAGTCCCTCAGCCTTTGGAGGAGGCTCTTGGCAGCTGTGAAAGAAAAGTTTCCGTACAAGGACGATGTTACGAGTCGTTCGGCCAAGTGGACTACTATAGATAAAGGCATCCAGTCTCTGAGGGAATCGGCCATCGTAGAGATGATCTATCACATCAAGCCGAATAACGGGGATACACCTATAGATCCAGATGAAGTTGAATGTACACGACCCATGTGGCGAAAACTTACCCGGAATGCACCGTCATCATATGCCCATTCATTGGCAACAGTGACCTGGAATGACATAGTACCACTAACAGTGGATGAAATGGTTCATAAACTCCGAGAGTTCGAAGACAATCTCACTCCTTCCATCATCTCAGCTGTGAAAAAACTGTCCCAGGACCTCGACAAATTGAGGGACGATGTATCTGATTTATCCAGCTCCTCACGTGTACCAACACACGTCTCAGCTATTAACAAAAGACGTCCTATTGTTCGAGAGAGGAGATACAGAAGGTATACGCCACGGGGTACCCTATGGTTTTACCTGCTGGATCACGGAGAAGACATGACAAAGTGGGATGGAAAACCTACTTCAGCTTTGGAGGAACGGGTGAGTGAACTGAAGAGGGGAGCAAGGGCCAAGACTGATCGTCCCATGAGAGCTACGGCTTCAGTCTCTGGTGAGCAGTTTCCCAGATGGAGTGGAAGAGCTGATTTTACTCCAGCTCCTGTGATAACGAAGAATAATCCCTTTCAACACGACTTAAGTGTCCAATGCTGTGACGACCATTAGAGGGGCCCTGCCTCCAGCCAGGTGGAGGTAGGGGACAATCGGATTTACTGGACTGTGTGGATCAGATGGCCTGGCACATCAGTCCCACAGAAGTATAAGGCTCTAGTAGATACCGGTGCACAGTGTACCCTGATGCCATCAAGCTGTCAAGGGGTGGAACCCATCTATATTTCTGGAGTAACAGGAGGATCCCAAGAGTTGACTGTGCTGGAGGCTGAAATCAGCCTGACTGGGAGGGAGTGGCAAAAGCACCCTATTGTGACTGGTCCAGAGGCTCCATGCATCCTCGGCATAGACTACCTCAAGAGAGGGTACTTCAAAGACCAAAAAGGGTACCGGTGGGCTTTTGGTATTGCTGCTTTGGAGACTGAGGAAATTGAGCAGCTGTCCACCTTGCCTGGTCTCTCAGAAGATCCCTCTGCTGTGGGGTTGCTGAAAGTTGAAGAACAACAAGTGCCAATTGCGACCACAACAGTGCACCGGCGGCAATATCGCACCAACCGAGACTCCCTGATTCCCATCCATCAGCTGATCCGTAGACTGGAGAGTCAGGGGGTGATCAGCAGGACCCGCTCACCCTTCAATAGCCCCATATGGCCAGTGCGAAAGTCTAATGGAGAATGGAGACTAACAGTAGACTATCGTGGCCTGAATGAAGTCACACCACCATTGAGTGCTGCCGTACCGGACATGCTAGAACTTCAGTATGAACTAGAGTCAAAGGCAGCCAAGTGGTATGCCACGATTGATATTGCCAATGCATTTTTCTCCATTCCTTTGGCAGCAGAGTGCAGGCCACAGTTTGCTTTTACTTGGAGGGGTGTCCAGTTCACTTGGAACCGACTGCCCCAGGGGTGGAAACACAGCCCTACCATTTGCCATGGACTGATCCAGACTGCACTGGAACAGGGGCAAGCTCCAGAACACCTGCAATACATTGATGACATTATTGTGTGGGGCGATACAGCGGAAGAAGTCTTTGAGAAAGGGAGGAAAATAATCCAAATCCTGCTGAAAGCCGGTTTTGCCATAAAACGGAGTAAGGTCAAGGGACCTGCACAGGAGATTCAATTTTTGGGAATAAAATGGCAAGATGGACGTAGACAGATCCCCACAGATGTGATCAACAAGATAACAGCAATGTCTCCACCAACTAATAAGAAAGAAACGCAAGCTTTCTTGGGTGCAGTGGGGTTCTGGAGAATGCACATCCCAAATTACAGTTCGATTGTAAGCCCTCTCTATCATGTGACCCGGAAGAAGAATGATTTTAAATGGGGCCCTGAGCAGCAACAAGCCTTTGAGCAAATTAAACGCGAGATAGTTCATGCAGTAGCCCTTGGACCAGTCCGGACCGGGCCAGATGTAAAAAATGTACTGTACACTGCAGCTGGGGAGAACGGTCCTACCTGGAGCCTCTGGCAGAAAGCTCCAGGGGAGACTCGAGGTCGACCCCTCGGCTTTTGGAGTCGGGGATACAAAGGATCTGAGGCCAGCTATACCCCAACTGAGAAAGAGATACTGGCAGCCTATGAAGGGGTTCGAGCTGCTTCGGAAGTGATTGGCACTGAAGCACAGCTCCTCCTGGCACCCCGGCTGCCCGTGCTGGGCTGGATGTTCAAAGGCAGGGTCTCCTCTACACATCATGCAACTGATGCTACATGGAGTAAATGGGCTGCACTAATTACACAACGAACTCGAATAGGAAATCCCAGTCGTCCAGGCATTCTAGAAGTCATCATGGACTGGCCAGAGGGCAAAGATTTCGGAATGTCACCAGAGGAGGAGGTGGTGCGTGCTGAAGAGGCCCCACCATATAATAAACTGTCAGAAAGTGAAAAGCAGTATGCCTTGTTTAATGATGGCTCTTGCCGTATTGTGGGAAAGCATCGGAGATGGAAGGCAGCTGTATGGAGTCCTGGACGACAAGTTGCAGAAACTGCTGAAGGAGAGGGTGAATCGAGTCAATTTGCCGAGGTGAAAGCCATCCAGCTGGCCCTGGACATTGCTGAACGAGAAAAGTGGCCAGTACTTTATCTCTATACTGACTCATGGATGGTGGCAAATGCCCTGTGGGGGTGGTTGAAGCAATGGAAGCAGAGCAACTGGCAACGCAGAGGTAAACCCATCTGGGCTGCTGCACTGTGGAAAGATATTGCTGCCAGGGTGCAGAACCTGGTGGTGAAGGTACGTCATGTAGATGCCCATGTACCCAAGAGTCGGGCCACTGAGGAACACCAGAACAACCAACAAGTGGATAAAGCAGCTAAGATTGAAGTGGCTCAGATGGACTTAGATTGGCAACATAAAGGTGAATTATTTTTGGCCCGGTGGGCCCATGACACTTCAGGCCATCAGGGCAGAGATGCAACATATAGATGGGCCCGTGACCGAGGGGTGGACTTAACAATGGACACTATTGCCCAGGTTATTCATGAGTGTGAAACATGTGCTGCAATTAAACAAGCCAAGCGGTTAAAGCCTCTTTGGTATGGAGGACGATGGTTGAAGTATAAATATGGGGAGGCCTGGCAGATTGACTATATCACACTGCCACCAACCCGCCAAGGCAAGCGCCATGTGCTTACCATGGTGGAAGCAACCACCGGGTGGCTGGAAACATACGCTGTGCCCCATGCCACTGCCTGGAACACCATCCTGGGCCTTGAGAAACAGATTTTGTGGCGACACGGCACCCCAGAGAGAATTGAGTCAGACAATGGGACTCATTTCCGTAATAACCTTATAGATATTTGGGCCAAAGAGCATGGCATTGAGTGGGTATATCACATCCCCTACCATGCACCAGCCTCTGGGAAAATCGAACGGTACAATGGGCTGTTAAAAACTACACTGAGAGCGATGGGTGGGGGAACTTTCAAGCATTGGGATACACATTTACCAAAGGCCACCTGGTTGGTCAACACCAGAGGATCTGCCAACAGGGCTGGCCCAGCCCAGTCAAAACTTTTACATATTGTAGAGGGGGACAAAGTTCCCGTGGTGCATATGAAGAATTTGCTGGGGAAGACAGTCTGGGTTATTCCTGCTTCAGGTAAAGGCAAACCCACTCGTGGGATTGCTTTTGCTCAGGGACCTGGATATACTTGGTGGGTAATGCGGGAAGATGGGGAAGTCCGATGTATACCTCGAGGGGATTTGATTTTAGGGGAAAACAGCCAGTGAACTCAATTGTATGCCGTTGCCTGCTGTGTAATGCTTTTATAGCCCATCAACTAGATGTCTCCAGGTCACCAGCGACTGGCCCTGACTTCCCTCCAGCCATCATCCCAACAGAGAATGAACTTGGAACATCATGGACCGAATGGACTCGGCAGCATTATAGGGATTGGTCCATGCACTAAGAAAATGATTTTTTCCTCTTGGTCTGTATGTATATGGATGTATATATGTGGGAGAGCGATGGTGTATTGAAAATGTGGGATCTGAGCACGACGTGAATGGTATGGAATAAGGGGTGGATAATGTCCTGGGTTCAGCAGTAGCAGTCATGTTTTTTTTCCTTTGTGTTAACTGGTGCAGTGCTGTGTTTTGACTTCTAGTTTGAGAACAGTGTTGGTGAAGCCGATGTTTTCGGTTGTTGCTAAGTGACGTTTACCCTGACCAAGGACTCTGTGAGGCTCATGCTCTGCCAGGGAGGAGGGGAGGCTGTGAGGAAGCAGAGACGGGGCGCCTGACCCGGGCTAGCCGGGGAGGTATTCCATACCACAGCACGTCATGCCTGGGGTGGGGGGTAACTGGGAGTTACCCGGAAGGACAGGGGCTTCCGGGTGGAACTCGCTTTCTTGGCCGGTGGTATCGTATTCTCTTCTCTTGTTATTTTCCCTTATCATTGTTTTAGCTGATAGTAGCAGTGGTGATTTGTTGCTGGACTGTTCTTGTCTCAACCCGTAGGAGTTGCACTCTCTCGATCCTCCTCCCCGTTCCTCCGGGAGCGGGGAAGGGGAGAGCCCCGGTGCAGGGGGGGAGACGGACACGGACCTTGATTGTTGTCAGCTCGGCACCACTCACTGGGAGTGAGTGAACAAGTTACCTGACTGGGTTTAAACCACGACAGTACTGTAGAGAGTTTTACTGTGTTACATGGAACAAATGATGTAAGAGCTTGATCCTGCTTTTAACTTTTGTGAATAACTCAGAAATGATTCAGCCATTAGTTATGATGTTGAGGAAAGCTAAATTAGCACATTTTCCTTTACAATTCAGAGGCAGATTTTAGCTCTTGTTATTTGTAATCACACCTCTACTTTGGTTACAGTTTAAAATCTGTCATCCAGAAATCCCTGAAGCATACAGTGTTTCTCTGTCTGCTGAAAATACTTTTGCCTTTGGCTGCCCTTAGGGTTGAGGCTAGAAAAGCACAGGGAAGTATGCCAAAGTCTTGGACAGATGCAGAAAGAACTCTACTGGGCCTGATCCACTTTGGAACTTATTCCTTGAAAGAGGGTGAATAATCATTAGACTGTTTTAATATAAGAGGGTGGGGGGAAATCAGTAAAGGCAACTAATAAAAAAGTATTCCTTCAACTTTAAGCTCTTGTATTCTACATCTGAGTGAAAAAGTTCAGCTCTTTTAATAAATAGATAAGGCCTCTGAGAATAAGATCTGTGAATGAACTGTTAATAATTACTTTGCTTGAGAGAAAATGCAAAACAGAATTTCTCCAAGCTTTCTGTTTGTACTAGCTTCTAGATCCGGTACGACATTTGTATTCAACAGGATCATCAGTAACTTCTGCATTTCTTCATGAAGCAATTTTGTTATCTTACTTTCCTCTCCTCATCTTTTCTCTTGCTTGCAAAAAGATGTCAGAGTCCAAAAGGTAAATGAAACAATACTATTCTTTTCAGATCTAGAACATATATATACTTTGTTGTCCTGGGTTCAGCAGTAGCAGCCATGTTTCTCCTTCTTGGTAGCTGGTGCAGTGCAGTGTTTTGACTTTCGGCCTGGGAACAGAGCTGATAGCGATGTTTTGGTTTGGCCAAGGACTTTGTGAGCCTCATGCTCTGCCAGGGAGGAGGGGAAGCCAGGAGGAGGCAGAGACAGGACACCTGACCCAAACTGACCAAAGAGGTATTCCATACCACAGCACGTCATGCCCAGGATGTAACTGGGAGTTAACCGGAAGGGCTGGTAGACTGCAGGGTTGGAGGAGGTATCGGTCGGTGCTTGGTTGGGCTGAGGAGGGCGAGTTATCGGTCGGCTGGTGCTGAGGTGTTGTATTCTGTTCCCTTGTTATTTCCTTTATCATTGTTATCATTGGTGGTAGCAGTAGTGATTTGTGTTATACCTTAGTTACTAAACTGTTCTTATCTCAACCCGTGGGAGTTTCATTCTTTTTGATTCTCCTCTCCGTCCCTCCGGGAGCAGGGGGAGGGCAAGAAAGGGGGGGAAGTGAGCGAACGAATTGCCTGACTGGGTTTAAACCACGACATTTGTACATTTGGATCATTACTGTGCATTATTATTTGTGAACATTACTTTATACACTCTGCAATCCAAAGTGTTTTAGCCACTTTGCAAAGCAGCAGCTGAGATTGTGCATTTTGAGTTTTACAAACGGAAATGTGAATCTTGAATAAGGAACCAAAAAAAAAAATTAAATATTTTTGGAACTATATTTGACCAAAAATAATGATCAAAGATGGTTCCCTAAAAGCTGGTACTGAATGGAAGATTTCTAAAAGCATTAAAACAAAACAAAAAAACCCACATTATATTAAACCACTTTCTGAAGGTTTCATCTTAGGAAAAAAATTCTCTTGAAGTAAACAATGGCATTTTTATGGTGATATGTATAAAGGATGACTGATAGTGCTAAGCATCTAAAAATAAACCTTGGATTTCCTGAAGAGAGTCTGGTTTCCCAGTGCTTTGAGTTCCCATTGGGCAATCTATCACTGTGCCTTATTTAAGATGAGAACTTATTTAAGGTTTGGTGTTTAGAGTTCCTGATGCTCCTCCCTGCATCCACCTGAGTAAATCTGGTCATTGTCCTCTAAATCAATTATTTTTAAAATATTGGCCACATGCCTAAGCTTTAATGATTACTGAACTTCCCAACAAGACCAAGTGGTCTGATTCCTTAAAGTGCTGGATTTTACTGGGATTGTCACAGTTACCATAAAGGTGGGGGTCTCCACATGAATATAAGAAAAATATGCTTAGCACAAACACCGGTCAACAAAATATAGCAGCAGGCCAGAATGGGAGAAGAATTCAATTAGACAAAGCAAGCTGAGAACATAAACAGGATCAAGTATCTCATTCTAGAAATGACAGACACTCAGGACTGTTAACTGTTTACCAGTCCTGCAATACAAAATTTGATATATATCTGTTTGAAGAGGAGTGGTACCAAACTCAGGAATTTAGAGCAGTGTGTGGTGCTGTGCCACTAGTCTGTAGAGAAATTAAATTCTTTTTCTTCAAGAAAAAAGTTTATGTGATGAACATATCAGATTAACAGCGAATCACCTGTTTATATTCACTTCAGACTAAATAGACTGAAAAATACAAAAGTATTTGCCAAATCTTGACCATCTCTGACACATAATAATTAGACTTTCAGTGGGGAGAAGGTAGGTATTTTGCTTACTTATCATATATTAAAGTAGCAACTTCCTCCATCCCTAGTGATCACACAAGTGAACATTATAATCTCAGTCTTCTCGGCTTGTCCTTTTGGGGTATGAGAGACATCATGTCTATTAATAGCTTGATAACTTAAAAAATATTAGACCATACTACTTAGATTCAAGAGTCAGCTGTGATAATGCAAAAAATCCCAGCATCTTCCATACTTCATGCCTGTATTTTATAGCATATTTTCTAGATAAAAATATCTTGAAGTATCTGTGTAAATCAAAATGTCCATAAATCAAATTGATCAAATTTTTCTTTTGGAATTCAACAGCAGAAGAATTTACATAGATGTTGCTGTGGTTTAAGCCCAGGTGGCAACTCCAAACCACACAGACATTTGCTCACCTCCCCTCTTTCCCCCTTCTCTGGCCAGGATTGGGAAGAGAATTGAAAGAATCCTTTTCTCTAAATTGCAGAGACATCAATTTGATAGGTGGACCACTCGGTGGATAAAGAACTGGCAGGATAGCCGCAAGCAAAGAGTTGTGGTCAGTGTCTCAATGTCCAGCTGGAGACCAGTAACGAGTGGCATCCCTCAGGGATCGGTGTTGGGACCGGTCTTGTTCAACATCTTTGATGGTGACACGGACAGTGGGATTTGCGCTCTTTCGATCCTTCTCCCCGTTCCTCCGGGAGCAGGGAAGGGGAGAGCCCCGGTGGGGGAGGGGGGGGCCCTCGATTGTTGTCAGCCCGGCACCACTCACTGGGAGTGAGTGAACACGTTGCCTGACTGGGTTTAAACCACGACAGTTCTTTTTTTGGTGCCCAACATGGGGCACAAGAGGCTGAGATAACGACAGATCTGACCGGATTAATAGTCACTCATCACAGTGCTGATTTATTGGCTCTCAAGGTTGTTCCTCTTGATCTCACAGTTTCAGTATATCGTATCTTACTTCCATCTGGTATTTGCTTTATTAGTGTTTTTCAAGTGTGGGGCTTGGGCTAAGGTTTTTGTCTCATTGTACTTTATGGTAATGACTTGTAATACAATAGAATCATTGATCATGAAACTGATCTGGCTTATGTTCCCAGTGTGGTCACCACCTTTATACGCTGGGAGGTATATAATAGAAGTGCTTAGCAATTACACATTTTTTTTCTCCTTCTCAGGTGCTCAACCTGTGAAGGAGACATCCTTTTACCCTCCTAGTCGTCCCCCCAGACCATTTACATTTGAGAGTTTTGAATTTTTTGAATGGCCTTTTAATGCTGTTGAGACTTGTTTGCTGATGGCGATGGGAATCACCACGCTAACAAGCATACAGAGTGTGTTTTGCCCACTACTGATTTCAAGAGTTAAGCAGAGTCAGGTTTGGGTCTTGTCTGGGGTCAAACGACGATGTAGGAGGACCAAGAGATTTTCCCTGAGCCTGGACAGCCATGAGTGGCGGGGTGTGTGGGATAGTATGGGCAAGTATCTAGGTCAGTGGGCCCCTCCAGTACTTTGGAATTTTACTACGGAACAACTGCAAAATCCAGAAGAATTAGTAAAACACTTAAATGGGGTGTGTGGTCATTCTGGCCATACCACAGACGGACAAATCATGACAACGTGCTGGGGCTTGGCCTATGCTTACAGGGTCTTGTTCAACACTATCCAGCACCTTCAAAAGGAAAAGAATGTCGGCGGATCTGAGGGCAAAGCAACAGTCAGTGCAGCTACTCCAGCTCCAAGCACAGCAGCGTCTCCACCCCCGGCGACAAGTACAGTCACTACTCAAACTTTGGCTGCAATGAACAGCGCAGCTACTCCAGTGGCAAGTACAGCAGCTGCTCAAACTTTGACTGCAACAGACAGCGTGGTTACCCCAGCTCCAAGCACAGCAGCTGCACCACCCCCAGCAACAAGTACAGTTGCTACTCAAACCACAGTGATAATCACTGCAGCCAAACCAGAGGACCAATTTGTACCAATATCGGTTGCCCCTGTACATAAGAGAACAAGAGAAAAGGAGGCAAGAAGGGTGAAGCGAGATGAAGAACCAATGAATTCACCACCCGGTCCAGAATCTGATCAGGAGTCATCATCACATGACGAAGAAGAAGAAGAGGTAACTTCTCGACCTCGGACCTCAACCGAGCTGCGGAATATGCGAAAAGATTTTACCCGTCAACCAGGGGAGCACATCATCACCTGGTTACTCCGATGCTGGGACAATGGGGCCGATGGTCATGAACTAGAAGATACAGAAGCCAAGCAGCTGGGATCACTTGCTAGAGAAGGGGGAATTGACAAAGCAATTGCAAGAGAGAAAAAGTCCCTCAGCCTTTGGAGGCGGCTCTTGGCAGCTGTGAAAGAAAGTTTTCCATACAAGGACGATGTTATGAGTCATTCGGCCAAGTGGACTACTATAGACAAAGGCATCCAGTCTCTGAGGGAATCGGCCATCGTAGAGATGATCTATCACATCAAGCCGAATAACGGGGATACACCCATAGATCCAGATGAAGTTGAATGTACACGACCCATGTGGTGAAAAATTACACGGAATGCACCGTCATCATATGCCCATTCATTGGCAACAGTAACCTGGAACGACAGTACCACTAATAGTGGATGAAATGGTTCATAAACTCTGAGAGTTCGAATACAATCTCACCCCTTCCATTATCTCAGCTGTGGCAAAACTGTCCCAGGACCTCAAACAATTGAGGGACGATGTATCTGATTTATCCAGCTCCTCACGTGTACCAACACACATCTCAGCTATTAACAAAAGACGTCCTATTGTTCAAGAGAGGAGATACAGGAGGTATACGCCACGGGGTACCCTATGGTTTTACCTGCTGGATCACGGAGAAGACATGACAAAGTGGGATGGAAAACCTACTTCAGCTTTGGAGGAATGGGTGAGTGAACTGAAGAGGGGAGCAAGGGCCAAGACTGATCGTCCCATGAGAGCTACGGCTTCAGTCTCTGGTGAGCAGTTTCCCAGATGGAGTAGGAGAGCTGATTTTACTCCAGCCTTGTCGTAGTTTAAACCCAGTCAGGCAACTTGTTCACTCACTCCCAGTGAGTGGTGCCGAGCTGACAACAATCGAGGGCTGCCCCCCCCCACCGGGGCTCTCCCCTTCCCCACTCCCGGAGGAACGGGGAGGAGGATCAAAACAGTGCAACTCCTACGGGTTGAGACAAGAACAGTCCAGCAACCAATGTGCAACACAAATCACCACCGCTACTATCAATGACAACAATGATAAGAGAAAATAACAAGGGAAGAGAGTACGATACCACTGGCCAAGAAACGAGTCCCACCCGGAAGCCCGTGTCCTTCCAGGTAACTCCCAGTTACCCCCCACCCCGGCCATGACGTGCTGTGGTATGGAATGCCTCCCTGGCTAGCCCGGGTCAGGCTCCTCGTCTCTGCTTCCTCACAGCTTCCCCTCCTCCCTGGCAGAGCATGAGCCTCACAAAGTCCTTGGTCAGGGTAAACATCACCTAGCAACAACCAAAAACATCGGTTTCACCAACACTGTTCCCAGGCTGGAAGTCAAAACACAGCACTGCACCAGCTACCATGAACGAGAAACATGACTGCTACTGCTGAACCCAGGACAACCAGCTATTAGGAAGGAGAAAAATAACTGTTACAGCTGAACCTAGGACAACATCAGCCCCTTATTCCGCACCATTTACATCATGCTCAAGTCCCATATGAAAACATTTTCAGTCAAGTAGAATACAAAAAAAAAGAGTGTTGAAAAGTACAAAGACAGTCATGAATATATCATATCAAAAAGAGCTACTTATTTCAGGATATCAGGGATGTTTTTAATTTAAAAATTCATTACTGTGATGTCACATTGCTTCATACATTGTGGTCATACAATTTTCACTAATTGTAAATACACTATCACAAGAGATTCCTGATTAGTTTTTTCATATATTTCTATGGAGCTCTACAGTATCCCTAATGATAATTCTCTGACAAGCAGAAATCTGCAAATTCATTTTTTATTTATTTACTCTTCTGATTGTTCTCCTCATAGAAATATAAAAGAACACTGACTCAGCGGTAGTTAAATTTCCTTCAGTACACTGGATAGTTAAGCAGATATTATGCAGTTGGACTAGAAATGCTGGTAATTAGAGTTATTGAATCTGGCTGGAAACGATTACATTAATTTCCGTTGATTTTATCACAGTGCTCAAAAATGTTATCAAACATAAAGATAAATGCATGAAATCCCACTAATTTAAGTTTTTATTAAGGCTGTAAAACAAAACTAGACAATGAGAAAGAGAATGTCAAATAACCCATATATTTAAAGGAGTCTCTTTTCTCTACGCACATGAAAAACAAGAGGATGTAAGCCTGGATTCAACCTTGGTTAGTGGAGCTAAGTCCACTGAAATTAGCTGAGATACACCAAATACGGTTTTGCCCCAGAGGGTTGAAAACCCTTTATTCATTTATTCATTTATTTTAAATGAAGTCTATACATATTTTAAAATGAGCATTGCCCTTCAGAATGCCAAAGTAGCAAGTGGAAAAAGAAAGACATCCTGAAAGATAAAAGAAAATATGTGTGATAGAAAGTATTTTAGGCCAGAGAGTCAAACAATTTAACCAGTTTTCCAGCCTCACCCATCTGACTCTCATGGTGCTTATCCAGTGGCTGTGAATTAAACTCTGATGAAGACAGGAGAGGGCAAATCTCATGCCCCTCATGCTTCTGACTGATATGGATCCTTCCTGAAAGACACTGCATCATTCACTTGTTGGGTACACTGCCGTAGTCAGAAAAATAGAGATTATGTCTTCAGATATAGTGCCATCCTGTGGGACAAAAAGGTGATTAGAGTCTTTAGCTCACTTTTTTATGCAGTTATAGTAATATAATTCCTCTCTGAAGAGAGTTATGGGCTGAATGTAAACCTGCATGTTCAATCCTTCCTCTAAGTCTTCCTAGTGTACAGGAAGCTGGGAGAAAATTCAGAGGTCATGGAGTAGTACCTCACTCTACTGTTGGAGGTGGAATTTAATCTGTAAAAGGATGTAACAATCAGTTGCTGTGTTCATACTGCTAGATGAACAACAGATCTAGCAATGAACTTTGAAGTGTTCAGATTCCCCTTTCATCCACACTGTTTGCTAGGCAGGCTTGAAGCTGCTCTGTGCAAAGGCTGCTGGTCTCATCTAAATCCTGAATTGTGTCTTCTGTCAGCTTCATGTTAATGTACGAGATACTACAGGACATAAGAATGGGTGTAGCTGGCTATGTATGTGTTACTGTATCTCCTTTTATGAACCATAAGGAGCATGCTATTACCAACTGTTATAGTCTGAGTGGGACACAAAGGGATACAACCTTTTTTCTTTCTGCTATCAGAACGAAAGAACTGAATAACTTGCATGTGAGGGTAAAGTAGAAATCATATCTCCTTGAACATGAACCACAGACAAAGGGCTCATTCCGAGGCAAATGGTGAATATGAACTCCTGCTGCTTGTAAAAGGGTTGTAAGGGGGTACAAGTCCTCTGAAAAGTGAGGAGCTTTTTGTAGATTTTTGTCTGTTTTTACAATTCTGCAAGTCTGTCTTGTGATACATTCAGTGGGGTTAAGCTTTCCTAAAGCAAAGGGAAGAGCTTTAAGAGTCACGCTAGGAAAATTTACAAATCCATACACTACAGGGAAGAAGGAGAACAACCTATTGGGCTGTAGCCAGCTGCCCATACCAGTGAGGATCTATACTACTTATCAGCACAGAAGTATAGCTAGCTAGATTTGTGAGCATGCTGCTTCTGTCTTAGACAAGAAACTCTGCTATAGTCTTGAATATACCTTGCCTGGAAGAATCACTTATGAAGAAGGCAAATTGCTCGCCTACACTGCTGATGTGTTCAACCAGGGTTGAATTGAGATGTATTTTTAAAGATCTATCATTTACAAATTTTATCTATTTCATTAAGCATGTCTCTAACATTAATCAATTAATTATCAATATTTATAGGAGTTGCAAGGAACCTACTTGCCAGTAGGTTCCACATCAGACCTCAGATAAATAAAAGTTTTATGTTAGTTATTCACTAACCTGGATTAATTCCTTCTGTTAGCTCTACTACACGCTGAAAGTGGGACCCACAAGAGCCAATGTGCCAAATAAGAGGTATTTGTGAGTCTGACAGAACACTAAAGAGAAAGAAGGCAACAGCTAAAATATGTATCATAAATATATGTCTTTCCTTCTCTTAGGCACCAAGCTGAAATTGAATTAGGAATTCAGGTAAGACTGGGTTTCAGAGCAGACAAATTCTTTTAGCATATAGGTATCTCAGTCTGTCGCAAAGCTTCAGCTAGATGACTATCCCATAAAACCAGCAGACAGGGTGGAGATGCCACTAAATTTTGTGCTATAATCTTGTGTCTAAGATGTATATGTATTTTATGAACTCTTGAACCAAGATTCAATTTGGGTTAACCTCTTATGTCTCATTTATCTGGACAGTGCCTTGAACTCTTACACTGTGTAAAATTCATGGGATGAATAAAAGAAAAATAAAAGGAAAAGGATTTTGCAGCTCAGTGGTGAAGGATTCCTATGAAAGAGAGGAGTGTTGAAATTCTTTCCTGCTCCATGGGATCCTTGAGCATTTTCCATTGCACAGACACAAGATCCAGCACAGTGGAAGTCATGCAACAAATAACAAGAGGGAAATTGTCCCTGAGAAAGTAGTGTTCTCATCACAGAGTTACAATAGAAACCAAACCAGGTGACGTAGGCATTAAGATGTTTTGATTAGTCAAGGTGACAGAACTAAGTTGTGATTCTTATCTTTCTTTGTTGCATTTGATGAAGAAGAAGAAATAATTATATATTCTGATGCAAAAATTAGTCACCTTCCAATTATACCTGTAAAGGAAATACCTGGTATAAGGAAAAACCTTTTAATGATAAAGGAGAGCACAGGAAAAACTTGCTCAGGGAGATTGTACAGACTCCATCCTTGGAGGTTTTCAAGAGCAGGTTGGTCTGACTTTATTGTTGACCCTGTTTTAACCAGAAACAGATCTCCTGAGATCCTTTCCAAGTTAAACTATCCAATGATCCTATTATCCTAATACTAATGAGATAGACCAAAACAGCTGTTTTAGACACAAATGAGAATTAGTTTAAAATAATAGACATTTCCACTGCAGATGTTTAATACATAGATGCCATTTGTGATCTGTTATAACTTAAAACTTAAATTAGTAATTTAAAATGAATATTTCAGAAGAGTATGTTTCCATTGGAAGAAGAAATTTTATAATCATTAATTATTAATTTTGATGATTTATAATCATCATCTGTCAGCACCTTCATTGTAGATTTTGAAGTTTTGTTACCTCAGCTTTTTAAATAAAATAGGAAACAATGGAGCTATTTGTTAAGGCACAGTGCTATTCAACATCTGAACAATATGGCCTAGTGCCTTTGAGTCTTATTCATAGGTGTTACATACAATTAAAGCTTTAATTTTTTTTCTTAAATTCCTATCAGTTTCTTCTGACTAAGTTTACAAAATGGTCACACAGGTGCTAATACATTATGCAATGTGATCATATTTATGCTGCATGCTTCTAGAGCAACAGGTATGGACACAGGTAACTGGTAGTCTGCCAGCTATGCTGAATGCATTTGGACACACATCCCTTCCTTTCTGTATTCTCAATTTGTTATTAGGAAGAATGGTATTGACTTCTTTTGTTAAATACCTACAGATGCATTAAGAAACAATGCTTGCAAGATGAAGATCTCAGATCTGAACCTATGTCTGGATGCATAATCAGATGCCAGCTCTTGCTGTGAGTTATAATTTTACTGGGGGGGGGGTTGCTTGGTTTTTGTTTGTTTGTTAAGTATTGTTGTAAATTGTTGTTTTTCCTATTCTAGAAAAAAATGTGAAAAGAGATTGTCCGAGATTGTCCTTTTCATTTTCTTGAATTAAAAATGTCTACAGCTTGTCTTTCTCACTGATTCACTAAGGGCAGTACACAGTCCTGTAGTGGTTTTTATTAGTACACTCAATTACAGCTATTCACTTTATTCTGACCTTTGATTGGTGCCCTGTATGTCCTTTTGACTATATCTGGGATATGGTAATCAGACTCCTGACACAGACTGAAATTTATTGATCACATCGTTTCTTTTCTTTTTTTTTTTCCCCACAGGCTCAGTTCCCTGTTTATTGTGCTAATTATAAAATGTGATTCTACACCAAATAGTGTATGTCATTAGTTGGCATTTGCTTATGAATTCACACCTAAGTCAAAGAGTTCTTTGGAGTCCTG
Source organism: Pezoporus wallicus (assembly GCF_028554395.1). Classification (NCBI taxonomy): domain Eukaryota; kingdom Metazoa; phylum Chordata; class Aves; order Psittaciformes; family Psittacidae; genus Pezoporus; species Pezoporus wallicus. The sequence goes on from NW_026640165.1 coordinate 5,168,417, forward strand.
CTTCTTTCCTGTGACTCCCTTTGTACTACATTCACTGTATACATTTAACTGAAGAGTCTCTAAAGATCTTGGAAATTTCAGAACACTTACCTTCTGTTTTGATGCAGGGAAGCAGATGACAGATGATGGGAGGAGTAAGAAATTTGTTTTCTGGCAGTCTAGATCCACCTTGTGAGCATCATTTAGACTGATTTTTAACTAGGTTCTAATTTAAACATCTGTTATGGAGAAACCTTGATTTTATTCACCTTTCATTTGAATATGGTGGTAGAAAGAAAAATTGAAATGCAGAGTTTGATTTACTAGTGATTTTGAATCAGAATCTAGAAATCAGTTTGGTTTCTCTGTCTGAAAGTTTTACAAATATGAAGTTCACTGACTTATATGTTACCACAGACTAATATCAAGACTGCAGCTGTTAACTACCTTTTATCTACAAAGGGCCTACTATTTTATATTTTTATAGCAGAAGCAGAAATTTGGAGAAAAATAGATTATTATGACACATCCAAACAGCTCATACATATTGTGCTCTTTTAACCATTTTTTAGAGACAAATCACGAAAAAAATCTAAAATGTCATTTTTAGCTCTATACATAAGGTTAAGACTCTTTTTATATCATAAGAACTGGTCTTACTTCAGTGGCTGGCACCAAGTTCTTCTCACACACATACAGGTCTTATCAGTAGCTGGCATTTAGTCTTTACACTGCACGCATACACACAAGATAGTGAAATTACACAGAAAAAGAGTTAAGAAAAGGTTTAAGAAGATATGAGAAGATAGATTGAGATTATTAGACAGGGCTCAGGCAGACAAGTGCTCTGATTGGTCCTGAGTGCTCCCTTTTTTCTACCCCCACTTTGTTCCTCCCTGCTTCCCCTTACCTTGCACATTGCCTCATCAACATCCTTCAACATCCTGGACCCTCGGGTTCATATCCTTATCAGTTGCAATGTCCTGGTTTGCCTGCACATCAGGACATTGCACATCATTTAGTGCTAATGACCAGGTTTGACTTCATTAATGTTATTTGGTCAGGTTTTGTGTCTCTATGTTGCCTCCTTCCCTTTCTTTATCCTTCCAACTGAATAAAACAAATCTTCTCACTCTCCATACATCCTTACTGATTTGTACAACTGATCACATTTGTTCATATCACAACCCCCCGTTATCAGGTGCAGTCAGACTTGTCTCTGTGTGCTCTTGTTCATAGCTTCTTTGAGCAGATACCCCTAAGGGAGCAGACACTCTCATTCCATATACCCTCACATATTATTTTCAACCATACTAAAGCCACTTCAATGGAGGATACACATATAAGTCATACAATACAAGAAGACAGCTGAAGAAACACAAGGAGAGAGTGCTACTGCAGATGTCCCTTTATGAAACCAATTTGAATTACTATTAACTTATATATAGCAAAATCATCCTACATATAATGATGGAGGAGGAGGAGGAAGATTATCATAAACAGAGAAGGAAGAAGTTCCAGAAAGGTTTTCAAGCATCTCTCCAATTAACTAATTCTTTTCTTACATGTACAAATGCCTGAGCACCACAAGAAGCCTTTCTTGCATTTATAGATGAAAGCTGAAAAACCCTTAAATGAGTATACTTCATACAATTGCAAAAACTAGCACACAGTTTTAAATATAAATGTGACTGACATTTCTCTGCTTTGACTATCTTTTATGAGAAAGCAATGTATTTCCTATAGATGTTTTTCTCTAAAACTCATGTTCAGAAATAAAACACCTTTAAAAAGTATTAATATAACACAAAACCTTTAAGTAACCTTGTGCACTTCTACTCATTCAAAGACCTATGGTAAGTGTCTTAGAGGGAATTAAACTGCATTTAGGCTTCCAATGTTGACAAAACAAAGCATAACAGAATTTTTTTTTTCTTCTCTGACATGTTGCTTAGTTTCTTATTAAGTAACATTACTGAGTCTCTTTAATTCGTTTCCCTCTCTTCTCTTACTCTTGATCTTAGTTGTTGTATCAGTTGTTATCTTCCTTCCCCATAACTTCAGAAATGTTTCTCTCTTGCTGTGTTCCCAAGGGTTTAGTTATACCCCTTATAGTGATGTCCCCGGTGACTATTTTGTTTAGACTTGGAGAATATCTGTTTTATATTTTAACAGTGAAAAATATAGTATCAGTCACAGCAATAACAATAGCAACACTGTAAACCTGTGGGGAAAAAGAATGAAATCCACCACAGACAGGTCAATAAGCAATATCCAAGATGAAATTTTAGCCCAAACATATTGAATGTTTTGGTATCCAGGAGCAAATTTAAAGGTGGAAAGAAGATAAGATGGAACAGCCTCTCCCCAGTAGCTTTCACTGTCATCCTGAAATGGGGTTAGAGATAGAAATTTTCCTTCAGTTGTTCTTGGACTGCCACTTGTTTGGAAATTGTATACTAAGTAACCAAGGGGGTTTGAGTAAAAATCAAATATATGAGTGAGAAAGCATGTGTGGTACACAGAGAAATCAGATACTTCAAAATATTCATGCACTGATTAGAGATTAAGGAAATAAGGAGGAACACAGAGTTGGTACCTGAAATCCCACTGCTTTTCAGGCTTAGGCTCTGACTTACCTGAAGGTAGGTATCATCATCAAAGCAAAAAGAAGAGACTGGACTTCTCTGTATTTTAGCTTCTATAACTATTACTGCCCGTGGGCCACTAATTTCTTTCAAAGTATAATCAGAAAAAAAGAAAGTCCTGCCAACTTTTTATATAGTATTTTATGAATCATGCAAGAAATTGGTGATAAAGGTAAAATATCCATTTCAGTCCCATGGTTTCAAATCCATACCTTGCCATGACCACTTGTTATAGGCTAATTATACAACAAAACAGGATCACTGTACAGCTCAAAGTATATGATTCATGAGACCAGGGAGAAAAGAACAAAGTAGAAGCACAGCTGAAGTACTGTTGTTATGAATGATAACTTAGAAAGAAGGCAGAGCAACTTCTAATTGTACAGTTTTCCAAGCCAGTTTCTTGATGAAGTCCGAAAACCAGTCATTGGAACACTGCATTCCCCAGTGTGCCAGAGCTGTGGAAAGCTGAGCTCCCTTTGCTGACAGCTCCAAAAAGAGAAGTTGGGACAACAGCTACTGCCAGGGAGTGAGAAGGCCTTCCTATCTGAAGCTGTCACAGTTGTCTCCTTTTTCCTCCTGCTCCCCCCCAGCTGTGATGAGGAGACTACAAGCCTTGCCTCTCCACTTTTTTGCGGCGTAAGTGGCCCGGATCCTGTTCTTAGTTATTACAACAGCAAAATCACACTTCATTCAAAACCTCATGAAACAGTTTCAGAAGGCCAGAGTTTCAGGCCCTGCTCAGTGGGCTGCTTTTATATTGAATAACAGCTGAGATTTTCTAAATTCTTGCAACCTGGCACTCTCAAAAACGAATTTGGAATAATTCAGACAGTGTTTCAAACTGTGAAGTGTAAAGCCAGCTCTATCAAAGTTTTAAAAAATGTGGTCAAAAAAAAAGCTTGTGGGGTCTGAAATTTCATTTTTATTGAGAGCAGAAGCAGAAAAATCAACTTGTTATTTATGTACCGACTCTGTTTTTATCAGATTAAGAAGAGGCTTTTTTAAAGACTATACAAGCAAAAAAGTATTTTCATGTGTATAATATTTAGAATACATGTTCATTTTTTTTTAGCTCTTGTTTTTTTTTAAAAAAAACTGCCAGGGACAAGTATTGTCTCTGTTACTAAGAAAGACATATTTCACTGTTTTACAGAAAGCAGTGTGTGCAAAACAAAGCAGTGGTACTCTTTGTTGCTAATTCCTGGCATGCAAGTTTCTTTAGGTCCTGTAAGATTGTATTAGTCACAGTAACAGCATGTCATATCTGAAATGCTAAGGAAACAAAGTAGGAAACTCACCAGAAATGACACATTGCACTATAGCCTAGCATGAGGCAACACATCAGAATGTGTAATGGCTAGAACCAATTTATCTATTTATGCTATAATCCTTTAAAAGAGCAATTTATTTAAGTGATATTTTGAGAATGTTTTAAATCATTTTTAAAGGATCTGCACAACAGCTTCCTGTATTGTATAGCAAGCTGCTACTACTCAAAAGTTTTGGGGCCAATTCCTGGTTCACATGAGAGAAGTGTTACCAGTATCATAAAATAGATGCAAACATATGTTATGAAGTTAATGCTACGTTAGAAACAGATTGGGCTGACAACATCCTGAAGACTGCATTAATGACTCATTTGCATAAATTCACTTCAGTGGAAAACTTTATATCCAGTTTACTAATTTTATTCATCCTGAAGAGAGTTAGCTTAAAACACTAGTGAAAAGAAGGTACCTCAAAGAACTGGTGATAAAGAGCTGTCTTGTGTATGGTAACATAAGCTTTTGTTTGCCATGACTCATTTTTTCTACATCTTCTCTATAGATACATTGCTGTCTACTGTCTGCTAATTATGGATCTGGCCTGTTGTTTTACATTTTTAAAGAAAAATATAAACTATTAAGATATCCACAAGCTTTTTGCCTATTAAAGTAAAATCCTTTTAATAATGTTTTCAAAAGTCAGGATGCATCTGTAATTCCTAAGCTGCAGCCAGGGGTGTTACTGAAGAAAAGCATCTGCGTGAAATACTGTGGGGAAGTTTTACTTTTTGTCACTGAGAATTTAAATTGAGTCTCAAAATAAAAATTCTCTTCAGAGATCCAGAGTAAAAATCCAGCAGAGATCAATACCTGAAACAAAATGGGAGGGTTTGCCAGGAAGATGTGTCCTGACATGAAAAGATACTGCAAAATAGGCACAACACTTAAAAGTGTAACAGTGTTATTCATGTGAAAGGACTCAGGAAATGACAAGGCTCATAAGTCAAAAACATATGACTTTCAGGGAATTTGACATGAAATTAAAAGCTAATTAATCAGATTTTTAACACTGGAAATTCAAAGATAAGACAAACATTTCCTGTACAGATTCCCTATGAAGAATTATTACCTAAACTTTCGATTAATGAATATACATTTGAATATCTGCAATGAAACAGTTCCCATGTGTTTGCCTAAGTACCTTTCCTGAGGCCAAATATAAAATAGAGAAAATTGGAACACAGTCATGAAGAAAGGGTACCAAGCTTTTTTAAAATAACACTTTAGAGAAGCTTATGGGTTTCAACTCTGAATCTGATTTTTCACTTCAGTTTACCATGCCAGGGTAGCATCATGTGGCTAGTAGTGGAACTCTGCCAGTAGGCAGGTTGCTGAATAATTCAGATTTCTGAAATGGAAGGAGAGAACTAGCAATCACTCCAGTTCATTTCTATCTGTAGTCCTTGTGACTGTCACTTTAAGAAGTCTGGTCACTGTCTCTAAAAGAGCAACTCCTGTATTTCTCCAATGCATTGTCCTTTCTGTATTTTTACTTACTGAAAAGTATTATTTGTGTTCTGACACACCACTTAAATTGAAACATTTTGATCCTTCTATAAGTATTAATTTTAATTAAATAACTGTTCAAAACTGAGCAGTATGAAATACAAACTTTTTGTTTTCTCCTGGAAAATGTTCATTATAAAAATTAAAAAATTAAAAAATAAAAACAGCTAACATCCAAAATTTAAAGGCACTTAGATTCCTTATTTTGGAATGAGAAAAGAAAATGAAACACCCAGACACCTTGAGATCTGTATCTCTGCAACACTCTTTGTTTCTTTGAAAACCTGAAATTTTGTTTTAATCTATTCCGGCAAAAAGAAAAGCCAAAACCCAACCTCAGGGACCCAAAACGTAACCCACATTTTTGTCTTAATTAATCCACTATCTAAAATTAATTCATTTGGAATACTTTAGTTTGTTCTTCACACTATATTATATCAAGACACAGAATTCTGAACTTCTGACCCTAAGTTTTTTCATTGATAGAAATGCAAACAGGCACTGGAACAGGTTGCCCACAGAAGCCTTAAATGCTCCATCCTTGGGCAGTATTTAAGGCCAGGTTGGACAGAGCCTTAGGCGACATGGCTTAGTATAAGGTGTTCCTGCCCATGGCAGGGGGATTGGAACTAGATGATCTTAAGGTCCTTTCCAACCCTAACTATTCTATGATTTTATAAACCTTTAGGAAAATTGACAATATAGATAAAAATCACATTTTAAAAAATGCACGTTTTACACTCTCTAAGCCAACAATTAGTTGAACAAGTTTCCAAGGCATACAATAAGTTCTCTATTGCTTCAGTATTTTATACTAAGTTTGGTAGCCTGACGGTAAGGCATGGGGTGGAATCCCATTCCCATTGAAATAATTTAGAATGTTGCCTTTTGGGGTTTTAGCAAGAAGAGGATTTCACTTAAGGATAAAAATAGTAAGTCTGGTGTTCTTCAGGTATGTAGGCTGTTAAAGCAGCTATTGGACTTTCAAGACTTGAGCTTGCATTTCAGCAACTGCAACATATGCCTGAAACAGCCCATCAGCACTGTACTTTTTGTAGTGTGCCCCATGGGATATAAACATGCCCATAATATGCCATATTTTCTGCAAATGTTGAAAAAAGATATTGGAAAGTTCTGTATTTAACAGATTTAATGAAATACATTTGGGAAATATAAGGAGTCTAGTTTTCATTCTAGACCACTTCTTTTCCATGTAAACTAACACTGCAAATAGCAAATAATTAGAATATGGTCATTACCCTTTGGTAATTGTTGTAAGATGGCAAGTAGAAAATATGGCAGAAAGTAAAAGCTCATTTTCACAAAGACAGCTAAATTCGTTATTGAAATTTTACCATCAGGTTTTGTAGTAATTTTGTATTCTTTCCCACTGAAAAGCCCTATTGGAGCTTTGGGATGTGACCAACTAATCCACTTAATACTTATTTAATTATCTCAGCATTCTGTTTTATAATTCTCCATGAACTACTTAGATGTGAACTGATACCTTCTCATCATAGAGCTTAGTATTCAACTTGCACAAAATTTAATTGAGGGGAAAATTAAAGTAGAGCAATATAAGAGAAAATATATTACCTATATGCTAGCAATTTTGTTCATTTACAGCTATTCACAGAATGTATATGAATAATATTTTACATCTAAGCCTCATGATTAAATATAAATTCTAATGGAATAAAGGTTCTTAAACAATAATTGAAATCTCATACATAATTGCAAATGAAAGGTATAGGAAATCATAATGGTAGTAATTTCATGTATTAATACCTGATATAACAAATTGTAAAGATACATTTTTTTGCAAGTATATATTACCTTCAGACTGCTGACCTATTACATTTTAATTTATGAGGTCAACTGCAAGCACTGCAAATGCACTCTATGAGTGATACTGGTGTGGTTAACCCTGTTAATTACAATAGGAAGTGGATCTAATACAGATACTGCAGTGGGGTAAATTACATAAGTGTCAAGTGTTCGACCACAGCTTCAGCAGTAGATGTTGAATTGACATTAAACTATGTTCATCATCTTCCAAAGACCCACATGAACATATGATTGAGAACAGTCATATCAAGTGAGAAAGATTTCACGACCTTTTGTAACAGTCATAGTTTCATGGAGACTAGGTATTGCAATACTGCTGTAACATATCAGTACTGTAAGAATAAATATTTCTCTGTCTGTAAACTAAAAAAAAAAAAACAAAACCAAACAAAGAATCCTCTCTTACAGAGTCTTTTTGTGTGTGTTTGTGTTTTGTTTCCTGGCTTCATTCAGAACCATGATGAGGATGTAGTTCAGAGACAGGACGAAGGTTTTAAGATTTTAGTTTTAACATTCTTATTCTGTCTATGGAATTGAAGTTGAATTTTTAACATCACTTTGGAAACCAGATGACTACTTGTCGCTTTTAAAGTATTGTGAAGTGTTGTTAAAATATAAAAGATGCTGAATGACATTTGCATGATTTGAATCTTACATTGCTCTGCTCACTAGGAGTGACTTGATATTAACCCAGCATATGCATCTTCAGAATCTGTTGTTACACCTACATTTCATTCAGCTTTCTTTCAAGACCCACAGAATTATTTCTGTGGGTCAAATCAGCTGCCTATTTGTGTACATCTTTGAGAAACACATCAGTAACTGCTTGATACATATTCTCGGCAGTTTGAAGTATGTAGAATTTGTACTTTTTTTCTCCCATGTTGACCTTTTTCCTTCATGATAGTGGTAATTTTTTACCCAAAAGAGAGATTCAGTGCATGTGCAGATGAGCAGAAGCTCAACCTATTTAAACTGGAATTGTACATTGCTCACACCCAAACCCAATCTGTTTTGATTTCACTGTGTATGCTTTTTTCTTGCTGGCTTTGAAATCCTTGCGAGTAGCCTCTGGAGTTCATATACAACTGTAATATCATCAAATCCAGGCCATCGAATCCCACTTTAATTTGGAATATAAATGTGAACAGGTGTGAAAGGTTTATCAGTCATTGTTGTCATTAACTAGAAGTTCCTTAGAGAAGAAATAGTATTAGCTGTATTCTGCAGATTCTCCTTTAAAATGATTCCTGTATGGCTGTTAGCCCTCCTGAACTCATGAGGAAATGATTGTGGACAGGTGTACTGTAATAGATGGAGATTAATGAATGAAGCCAAAATTTCACTCATGACTATAAGAAGTATTTGTTCTGGTGTAGAGGGGGAGGGCAAGTAAGGGGGGGGAGGTGAGTGAACGAGTTACCTGACTGGGTTTAAACCACGACATCTGGAAAAATATAATTACCTGCATCTGCCAAAACAAGAGTCCATTATATTTTTCTGCTGCAATAGGTGAAGTCAGAGGTAGCCTTGTTTCATATGGGTCATTCAAAAACTTTACAGTAGAATGTTCAGACACTGATCATAGAAAGAAATAAATTCACCACATAACCTCACTTCACAAATCTGGTTTTGTTAGTAGTGGTTCATTCTGGTTTTGGGGTAAGGATTCTCCCACTCTTTGTAGCTGGCATTGTCCTGCTGGCAATATCCATTGTCTCTGAGTCACTCTTCACTATATGGAATGTATTGTCCTTTCTGCCTACATCCAAATTCTGTACCACTTCATCCATAAACTGTGTTACCACAACCTTGCAAAAACATAAATGACACTGAACTTTAGGGCTAAACTTATGCTACGATTTCATTGGCCCTGCACTTAAGACACCAGCTTTCACTGATGACTAGCACAACCCTGCATATAAACCGCTGTTGATTGCTATGAATAATTTCCCCATATTGTGTAACATTTTGTGCACTATGTTGATAAAAATCTTAAACATGACCATGATTGCTACCAAATACCTGCCTCATTCAAAGCAGTTTATTATAGGAGCATATCCTGAGTTCTGAACATTCTTGTATAATTTTTCATGCACTTTAGCTCAAATATATGCTCATAGAATATCCATCTTTTACAGAGGAACTGGATAACAAATAGCACATAAACTAATTTAAAATCTTCCTGAGTTTTCTCAATCTTATAATAGTCTTTAATAACAATTAATATTCAAAAAATATTCATTTTTCTCATAATTTGTGAAGGTGAGAGAATGCCAAAGAAAGTAGGCATTGCAGTGAAAGACCTAGGTTTAAATGCAGTTGAAAGTATTAGAATATGTACCATATTCCATGTTTTCCAAAATTTAAATTATTTTATCTCTTAGTTATCATGCAGTAAAGAAAGTTCATTAAAGTAAGATATTCAAGGTTGAAAGTTTGTTCTTAGTTCTTTAATCTTTCTTAATATAAACAGTTGTTTAAACAGAATCTATTTATTACAAGAACTTGATGAAATCTACATTAAAAAAAAAAGAAAGAATGTGCCACGCATGCCCTGTGTCAAAAGAAAACCTGGAATTACTCGGGTGGGAGAACTGGAAACTGAAACTCTACAGTTGACCCCCTGAGATTTGTGCATTATTCCAAGCTTCCTATGCTCATGTTTGAAGAATTATGTGTTTCAGGCTCAGGGCTTTAACTGTTCTTCTATATCTTTTTTCTTACAAGAAAAATTTCCTGGTAACTGTAACTGCTACAGACTTGTATGTTTACTTGATTAAATTCTCATTTGTGAGAAGTGATTTCTGCTTACTAAGTGGTTTGCTTTGTTTTTTTTAATCATATCTCTTTTTATCCCTTAAATCAATACCAACCAAATGATACAGGGTGATGTAAAGTAAGTTTCCACTCAGAGGTGTTATTTTATTAAAATTAAATTGATTTCATCTCTATTTTAGGAGTGGGATATAGTACAAATAAAAAAAAAAAATCCATTATTCTCTCACTCAGAGAGAGGCAATGGCCAAATCATGATGGCAGACGCAATCTCTTTAACAGGCTATCAAGCAACAATAGCTGTTATTAGTCTCATCTGTCTTATCTCTATGAATTCATGGCAGTGGTTTGTAATTAAGTCTCAGTTTCTAGACTATGCCTCAATTCTAGAAATCAGAAAGTAAAATCCTGCATTCAACCTTCTGATGTGATTAAGCCTATTATGATCACAGCTGCACTAAATAGACTGTATCTTGCTTTTATTTTCACTCTGGCCAACACTGGTTTATTTGGATTAGGTTTTGAAATGGAAATTATTTAGATCTGTACCCAGTTTTTATCTAAACCACCAAAATTTGAGAATGCTGGAGAAGGAACAGGTTGGAATTTGTAATGAAACAAATTTTGTTAACGTACATCTTTTTATCAAAACTGGAAAAGTTAGTGGGAACATATCAAATCTAAGGGCATTTTGTTTTGTTCTGATTTGGTATTTTATTATTTAGAAAGTATTTTCTGGTCAAAACAAATGAGAATTGTAGATAGAGCCTAAACCCTCAACTATCCAATAGATAGTTAGCAGTTAAAGAAAAAGCTTGAGTGTGCCTTGTATTAATCTATGTATCTTTACAGGTATTTCTTCATGAAAAAAAAAAATCAATTTTGCACAGTTACTGAGTAAATTACAAACTTCAAAAAGTTTTCTGATCAGCCCTAATAAAGCTAAAGCATTTCATTTCTGATCCACTTTTAATTAAGAGCATTCTGGAATATTGCAAAGCATAATAGCTATATAATAGCTATATTTTGCTATATAAACAGCACTATACAAAGATGGACAGCTAATAAGTTCATATGGGCCTTGAAATTACTTTTCAAAAATAAATAATAAATCTACAGATCATTTGACCCAAATATTGTTATATTTAAGACTTTTTTGAAAAGAAGAAACTTTGTGTTGAACAGATTGACATAAACGGGGAGCATTTTTCTTGATATCTAGCTAGATATTTTTAATATCTCCCTGTCTTGCATCTTGGAACTTTTTGTTTAATATATATTTTTTTTTACACCATTACATAATTTTTTCATTTTTTTGAAAGGAATAGAAAGAGCAGTTTATTAGACAGTAGCATTTTCAGGTCAGACAGGTAGATCTTTCAGAATGATTTCTGGCATTTGTGCAAAGCCCTGATGCTATATGCCTTTGTGCAGTGCGGAAGACTTGCACTCCAGCTCGAGCATGGGTGGAAGCTACACTTGGTCACCGAGTAAAGCACTAAGCTTTATCGTTTGCACTCAGCAGGAAGAAATCCAGAGGGTTTTTTCTGGACACTGGCTTTATTCAGATATGTTGAGAATATAAAATTACCCTTACTGTAGGGGAAAAAATATAAATTTTCCCTTCACCTTGTTGATCAGGCACTTCAACACATAGTTCTTTTGATGACAGTAATGAGTAGTAATGGTGGCTTCTCAGCAGCCTCCAGCATATAATCGTATACTTCTGTGCCCCACAATACATCTTCTGATTACACATCAGGCAGTGTCCCACTAATTAGGAAGGTCCAGTTTAACAAGCAGTGCAGTGTGTTAACACTCTTTCAAAAAAACCAAAAAAATCTTTCTCATTTTTTAGAATGGTGCAACCTGGTTTTAACTTTTTTTTTTTTTTTCCACTAAAAGAAGGCTTATTTGAGATTTTAATTAATCTGGTTCTAGATGCTTTTTATAAGATCTTCTATTTGAAGCTTAGGCTTTCATTGTTGGTTTTGTTAACGTCTTTTTTCTAATGCAGTAGAGACCAATATTGGAATTAAACATGCAGCTCTTTGAAAGTCTAAGCAAATTAGAGAAAAAGATCCATGAAGAAAAGTCCAAGGTACTGATGATTCGTCAGAACAATAATGACAACACCCATCCAACCAGATATTTAACTATCAGGTAAATTAGAAAATTCAAACTAGAATTCACAATTGGATTGGTTCTTAGCACTGAGATCATTTGAACTGTAATCCTCAAAATATCCTTACATCTGATCAGTTTTAGAAACATTCAGTAGAATTTGGTGGATGTACCAAAGTGTTACCCGGTTCTGAAAATCATGCCTATTCCATGCAGCTACTGTCACACGAAGGTACTCCTCGACTCCTCTCTATTTCTTATCAATTAATCCTACATGTTAGTGCAAACAGAATATCAGAACTGTGAATATATAATTGGCCTAAAATAAGATTAGGATTTAAGAATGGCTGTAATATAGTATTATGCATCAAAAGAAGCATGACCAGCAGGTTGAAGGAGGTGATCCTGCCCCTCTACTCTGCTTGTGTGAGATCCCACTTGGAGTATTGTGTGCAGTTCTGGTGTCCTCAATATAAGAAGGACATGGAACTGTTGGAGCAAGTCCAGAGGAGGGCACAGGGATGATCAGGGGACTGGAGCACCTCCTGTATGAGGACAGGCTGAGAAAGTTGGGCCTGTTCAGCCTGGAGAAGAGAAGGATCCAGTTTCTGACTCAAAGCATTCAGAACAGAGACCTCTTCACCTTACATAAACCCTAAACCCGAATAAGAATGATAGGTACCTACTGAAGAAAAGTCCTCATACCCAAGGCAGTGTGTCTGATATGGGAGAAAAAGTCTGCGTTTAAACTTTCTTTGTTAATTTTGAAGGGCTTTTCTGACCAAGATAAGGGGACTCTTCACTGGGGGACTGTAGTGGTAGGACAAGAGGCAACAGGGTCAAACTTAAACAGGGGAAGTTTAGATTAGACATAAAGAAGAAATTATTTACTGTGAGGGTTGTGAGGCACTGGAATGGGTTGCGCAGGGAGGTTGTGAATGCTCCATCCCTGGTGGTGTTGAAGGCCAGGCTGCACAGACACTTGGGTGGCATGGTTTAGTGTGAGGTGCCCCTGCCCATGGCAGGGGAGTTGGAAGTTGATGATCTTAAGGTCCTTTCCAACCCTAACTATTCTATGATTCTCTGACCAAAAATAGAGTCCAACACTAAATATGTGATGTTGTGAGTTCAGCCCACAATTAAAATTTTTCTACCAAAATAAATTCATTTAGGAATATAAAATAGCCTGAGTGGAAAACGTTCAGCTCTCTAGCTCAGAAAACTCCATCCTCAAAATCTGCAATATAAACAGTCTAAAGTTAATCTGAAATAGACATTTCAAACATTACATAAACATTATCAAAGTGAACACAGCTTCAAAACATTTTTATGAGAAAAATTATGATGTTAATCTTAGGAAAAATAAAGAACTAAGTTGCCAAATGCAAATAAAACAGAATCAGCATTGATAAATAGCAGCAAAAGGGCATGTCTGAAGCAGCATTTTTAATATTCCAGTAAAAAAAATCCATAATACAGTCACAATATATTTCATCTTAATCACTTAGTAAATAGCTAGCAGATTTGCGCAAAATTATAGCATAACTTGAGGATCACTTTTTCAAAGCTAACACATTAGACACCCAACTGGGACAATTTAGTGTAGAGGTGTGTAGAGGATATTTCACCAGCATTTCTTTAAGAACTTTTTTTAAAATATATTTTCCTTAGAGATAAGTTTTTTAAAAATTACTTCTATGATATCACTTTTTTTTTTTTTTTTTTCCCTGTCATAGCCCTGTGTTATTCAGTCTCACGTTCCAATACGTAATTAACCAGAACTCAGGTTTTTTATGAATGACTGGGCAGGAGCCAGGAGAGAGAAGGCAAGGTGGACTGGCTGCTGAGCACCAAATAGTATTCTGTCCACATTTTGCTATTAAGGTTTTCATTGTGTCCAAAATGTTTCTAAGGATTTATCTACATATATTTGCCACCATCCCTGCTTTTCCACAAAGCCAGAATTTACACAAGGAGAAACGGTGAGATTTTTTGGTAGATGCAAGAATAAACAAGGTGATACATAAGCTGAAAGACTCCTCAAAGTGCTAACATGCTGGAGTCTGAGTGTGGGCTACCAGGACAATACAATGAGAGTTGCTGGACAGTGACAAAATCAGTCAGGTTAGCAGATCGCAGGAGAAAGAAACTTTTGGTGAGAAAGGAAATGCCTGCTTATTCCTATGCTACAACATCTTCATTGGAGAGGCTGTACAGACAAGCTGTGAAAATACAATTTTCAGGAAGCTTTGGCAATTCATAGCAGTTTGGGGATGTTGTGGTCAGAGAGTCTGTTAAATGGCATTATCTTTTCTCTGTAAATGGGAGGCAGGGAAACAGTTCTGCTCCATATTATACAATTAATATGTTATTGAATTGGGAAATGAATACTGATCTCTTGAGGGCAAGTTCAGCACCTGACCTACAAGTCCTTTTTTTTTTCAGAGAACATTTGTTTTCTCTGCTTCTGACTTTTATTTATGCCTTGTGACAAATAATTACTCCTCAGGAAAGTGACAAAACCTGGGAATCTGAAAGCTGCCTTTGTAGATGTTTTGTGGATTTTTTCACACATCTTCCTAATTCTTGTGAAAACAAGCTGAAGAAACTAAAAATTCCCCATGTATGACACAATTTGCATTTCCACCCAAGCCTTCAGCTGGATGAGAAGCACCTTCAGTTCCATCAGCTGGATCTATTCTAGAGTGGATGATAGGGTAAAGCCAAAAACCCAAGTTTGTGCTATTAGGTGGGTGCAGAGAGAATGTTTCTGTGACATCCGAAAGGCCCTGAATCTTCGCCTGTTTTGCAAATTGATAAGAACTAATTGGTCAGACTAATACTGCTTTCCTTTGTTTGCCTTTCCTCCATGATGTTTTATAAATGAAAATTATTGCCCCATTCACTATCCCTGTGTACAGGTACTGTACAGATACTTCTAACTGGTAGACAATGGGGAAGAGGCATGTGCTGCTAGTGTTGATAATTTTTTTCTGACATTTCTCCATGTGATTATTCTACATTTTATTTCAGGGGAGGAGGGAGAGGGCTGGAGAAGACTTTTGTTTGTTTTTCTATGTTGTTCTTGTTCTAAAAAGAGCTTCTGGTGCCAGGACAAATATTCTTTCAAGAGTCTCCCATAATTTTTTTTTCTGTCTTTATTCATATGCTTTTCAAATCTCCCTTCCTAGTGCCCCTTCTGAATCTCTCCTGATCAGGCTCCAGTTGCCACTGTAAGGTTTTCTCTCTCCACTAGATTCCTCTCTTATTCTTCATACTTATCATCTCATCTCATTTCTCTTTCTTTTCATCCCAATTTTTATTCAGCCAGTGCCAGTTCTGTCTCACACTATTCCTTGTCACAGTGGTCCCTGCTTCCCAACTTATGTCCTCATTCACCATTGCTCCTTTCAGTCTTCTTGTAAGGCTAAGCTCAGTCTTTTCACAGTTCTTTCCTCTGTTTCATCATGCTCCTCGGCAAGCCCCTGCACTCCTCAGTCCCCATCTTTAGTATCCCTTTCTTAAGATGTAGTAGCTTTGCTCGGATGATCCTCCCTTGCCTCTTGATAGTCTTGGGCTACCTATTTTATACACGGCAGGGGGGTTGGAACTAGATGATCTTAAGGTCCTTTCCAACCCTAACGATTCTATGATTCTATGATTCCATGATTTTGTCCCTTGGCTGCTCTCACCTACTATCCAATGAGAATGGTATCTGATTTGCGTGGCTCCCTTTTCAGTGTTGTTTGGATGCAAAAGAGATATATATGTGCCTGCAAACCCAGAAAACAGTTTTTCTTATTTCAGTTTCAGTCAAGAGGTAGATCTCAGTTCAGACTATGGAGAAGCCATATGGAAAATGGTTTTCCCATGACAACGTTGGTTGAACCAGGAGGAGCGGAGATGTGGGGAAACGTAAGAACAAGTCTACTATACAAAGATGTTGTAATAGAAGGTGAATATACTTATTTTATGTAATAGCATTATGAATAACCACACTGGTAAGCTTGAGGTGCTAGGAGAGCTTGGGCAAGCTCAGTGAGGGTCTGTGAGAATTGCCAGCTTTTTCAAAGCTCAGATTAATTATTATAAAGTTTTAAAGTAGAGGACAGATTCTCAACACAAGTTTCATACCTTGAAAAATTGAATTTTATGAAACGGGTTTTATAGACATAAGGACATTCAAAGAAAAAATTACAGTGTATTTTTCAATCTTAGAAACAAAATTATTGCTATTTCCTTCTTACAAACGGCTAAGTTGTGAGAGAAATTCAGAAAGGATGAATATCCTATGACAAAGGAACAAAAATTGCTTGACTAAATTGCATAATAAGTTATGCTGGTATTGTTCCTACAGTAACTTCTTAGAGAAAATATCAGTGTCCACCAATATTGTCTCTATCATACTGGAAACTGAAAAGAACATTATTATGAACAAAATGGTACATAACACTGGCAACAAATTAGTAGCTAACGGTCACCTTAGCATTAAATAATTTGTCACCTTTTCAGACATTATTTCTGTAGCTCATGGTAAAGCAAGTTGTTGGAATGAGACCATTACTGATTACACCCATGTTTAATATTAAGGTTTTAGGGAAAGATAATCGCTATTGTCTTGATAGGAACACTTGAGTTATCTGCTACCTCAAATATTTTTTTTAAATGCACTTATTCTGTAGACTTCTGAATCTTAGGTTCTACAAGAAAGGTCTGTGTTCAGTTTCACATTTTGAAATACATAAGAAAATAAAATAGCATGGGTTTTCCTGAATGAATATTTAGTATAAAGAAAGTTTTCCAGCTAATCATGCAAATTATCTTGGTGATTATACTGCCATAGGAGGAAGATCCAAATAAGAGTTTCAGTTTATATTAAAATTAATTTACTTCAGGCTAGTTGTCAGTATTTCTAGACTTATAATTCAGTAGGTAATATGTTCAAAAATGACATTAAGAATTCTTGCTTGAGGTCATCAATAGAAAGCAGTAGAAAGTTAAAGATGCATAGGACAGCCATCTCCATGTATTTGTTATTGCAGCTGCCTAAAAAGAAAGGTATTTTCTGGCCCACATTCAAAGAAATCATAGAGTCATAGAATAATAGTTAGGGTTGGAAAGGACCTTAAGATCATCTAGTTCCAACCCCCCTGCCGTGGGCAGGGACACCTTACACTAAACCATGTCACCCAAGGCTCGTTTTGATGTTTTTCCTTTCAAACATCAGTGTTTGAGAAGCTCTGTGCAAATTGGCTTCAGTGACAGAATAATATATGATGACAACTCAGCTGGCTTTCTAAAACCAATTTTAAATACTGGGCTTGTGCCATGTCATAATTTCTAATTTTCCAAGAGAATGGGATACTTAAAAGCTCAGACTTTATCTGCTGGAGCTCTAGGAATCATTGATGATGTGTTCAACTATGCAAGGAACTGTCAGTTCACAGAGTATACACTCCTATATAAGCTGATTAGAGGTATACTAGAGCTTGTAGTAAAATAGATAGATTAATTGACTTCCCTAGCCTGATGAGAAAATAACTTCACTGTGTAGTCTGTGAAGATCAAGTTATTCTTCCTGCACTCTTGTTGACATGGTGGAGAAACTGCATCTTCCAGAATGATCCTCTTAAGAAAAGAAGAAACTTAACTGAAATTCTTCCAGTAAGAAATGCCACTGGATTTGGTTTACTACTAATTACCATTAACATTTTCTTGAACTGAAGTACGAGCACAATCTGTCATGAGCAGCTAGTTGACCCTAAGTATCCAAACAGATATTTTGCTGTCAGTGCCTAGCTTTAGCCTTAGATGTTTTTTCCTAATTTTTACTGTGTCATTTTAGAGCACACATAATATTGACCCATCTTATAATTTTGGAGTCAACGTATCAGCATACTTTATGTCTGTAAAATATATGACACAATGTGGCATCTGGACTCAATGATCATACTAGGTCCTTTCCAGCTGAAGTGGTCTGATCTAGTATAGTCTATTCTTTAAACGTATTCCAAGGCTTAGAAAATAGTTTCCACACTAGTGGAATCTGAGGGGTCAAAATAGAGACTTTTAGCATTAGCATTGTTACCCTTATCATCTACTGTAAATGAGTAATTGTTCTAGTGTGAGCTTGATTTATAATTTCTAGGATCACCTCTTAGCAGTAAACATACTCTCAATGCCTGTACACTGTATAAGTGCTTCACTAATTTCACATTCCCAGTACCTTGGCAGTGTGTGTTTGTGAAATACTTAGGAACCAGTTAATTTGTTACATTTGTAGTAAATTTCCTGCTTTTTGTCAACCAGTAAATAGCAGGATAAAGCTTTTAACCCTGTTGCAAATTCATTCTCCAGTGAAAATTTAAATCTGTCATGGGAAATTTCTATCTTATATGAGCTTCTGTTCTTCAAGGAAAAGCTGCCCTACCAGATTTCAATAGGAGTGTTTAGGAATTTTATGCAGTATTTAATAATAAGACTTTTATTAATTGTTTTTTTACAAAAATATCATTACTTACTTGGAAAAACTCCAGATATTTGCATAGGCTTTACTTTGCTTTAAATTGTTGGTACCATATAGTAGCATTGGAGCTGCAAAGTCAACTTAAAGGTCTGTACTAAGCCTGGCTTTCAAAATATCTTTATTTTCCAAGAAATCTTCAGTTTAAATGTTTGATTGATATTGTTTTCACAAAGGACAGCAGCTGAATCATCAGCACTGAAAGAAGCAGCCATTTCATCCACTACTCTTTTGCCTGCTGTATGGAAGAGCCATGATTTAGTCAGCATTATGCAATCAAGTGTCTCCTTGACATTGCTGCTTGAGAGCCTTAGGTAGTAGAAATTGAATTCAATGGAAATTGATATGGATAACATCCAGTAAAGTAAAATTCTATGTTTACAATATAAAGCTCAATTTTGATTCACAGAAGTTCCTTAGAATGTGCTGGGAACACTGGTAAACAATTTTGTATTTTAGTGCAGAAAACCTGAAGTCTTAGAGAAACAAAGAAGTTCAAAATAAGTTGCTGTATAAACAGCCACGTGAAACTGAAGCATATCAAAGCATGATATTTTAGTCTTAAAAAAAAAAAAAAGCACAGATATTCTTCAATTCTCAAAATACAGAAATTGTATTCTGTGATGTAGTATTCTCTAGAAATCAAAACATTTAAAAAATAATGCTTCTTGTGTTATGTTCCAAAGAAGAGCAATTTTTTTGCAAGATAAATGAAAACCAGCTAAACTGAGAAGCAAACTATGACTTTACACATTGCAGTATTTCTACTTTCTACTGTACAAAGAAGTCATCCGTGCTACTTCTTTTGTTGCTGGCTACAGATATTTTTTCTATTTTTGGTGAGTAAGATGGTATCAAGGGCAGGGAAAAAATTTATGGATTCCCACCTATTCCTTGTCTATTGTTACATACTTTTCAGGGATGGGGATATAGCAAACAACTTGAATTCACATATCTAACCGTGAAGAGCAGGGAGAGAACTAAGTGCATTCTTTTACTCCCCTGAGTGCTCAGGCCAATAGACACGATGCTGACTTGTGCAATTTGGGGCAAATTGCCTTGAGGACATCAGTAAAATTAGACTGATCATCTCTTGTAAATCTGCCAACTTTCTACCTGCTTTCTTACCTTCTTCAAAGCCATCTGTCTTCTGTCAGAACTGGCAAGTTCTAACAAAAGTTAGAGATCTCTTGGTCTAATCAGAGGTCATTGTTTCAGGACACTATTAAATCTTAAGTGATGTAAAATCATAATTTCACTTGATATCTCCTGTAACACAAGGCACATTTTCTTGAATTAATTCTTCTTTGAAGGAATTTTTGGAAAATAATTTCATCTCAGAACACTTTTGTGGATGGGGAATCAACCATAAATCTCATAAAAGCTTTTGAATTCACAAGGAGAGATGAAGGACAGTATATAGTAAGAGCAAAGTCTGTGAGAATAATGTATCTGCACTGACTTGTAGAAGTCAATTAATATGGGAAATTATTGCAGTCAAACAGGCTCACAGTTAATGATTTAACTATACTATCTTAGTTTTTGTCTGATTTTTGGGAGGAGGAGGAAATGAAGCTTCACTCTCTGGTGAATGGATTCTGGTTATCACATTTTTCTACAGACATATTTCTGTTCCGAATATAAGTACAAACTCTTTATGGTCAAATGAATCCTCCACCATCTTTTGTATTTCCTGAGCAGATTGAACTCCTTGGGGATAGTCACGAAAGCTGACTTCTTCCTACTGGCATTGTTGCTATGTACACTATGTTAAAAAAGGTGAAAGAAACTGCTACATATTAAAAATTAAAGCAGCACCTTAAGTTTAGGTGTAAGATTTATTTTCTTATGTTTTAATTATTTTGTCATGTTCCTCTGTACTTGTTTAATTGAGGAGTACAGAGAAAGAACACATATTTCAAGAGGAATACTCTGAATGTTGCACAGGTCAGGATTACATTACGCTTTTCCATCTGTATTATGTTACTGTTTGTCATCCCCAAGGTTTTGGAAATTTAATTCTCAGGATAGAGTTCCCATTCCCTAAGTGTTCTCGACACTGCTGTCCCTAGATACATCATTTTCTTTGTCAATAATAAAATAAATTGTTGTATCCTTGACGTCTTGTGGATGACAATTGCTTGTCAGTAACCTCTTCATTTCCTCATTTACCGCTCCTGCATGTGTTATCATGTGTTTTACTGAGGCTGCAAATAAGGTAAAAAATACTCCCTTTGGCATTTTATTAGAAAAATACATGTTCATCGATGGCTCTTTAAATACAGTTTTATATTAAAACCTACATGATAGAAGCTTTTATTCAGTTTAATATGTATAATATTGGTGTTTTCAACTTCTTCTTTGTTAATTAGTATATTCAGTATGAAACTAAATGGCCTATAGAAGTAAAAAAAGATCATCAGCATCAACCTTATCAGTCCAATGACAGTTTTTCCTGATCAGCTTACAAGCAAGTTCAAAAGTATGTCTTTCCTATCATCCTATTCTTGATTGCCATTATATTATACTCTTTAATAGGTTATTCATCAAATCCCATATCTCTTTTTCCATAATTTGTCTGGGATCAATGTCAGGATGACAGGCCTATAATTAGATGTCCCATTTATACTTTTAAAATATTGGCATAACATTAGCTTCATTCCAGCCCTTTGGAAATGCTCCAGTGCTCCAGGACTTATTGAAAATCATCACTGAGGATCAAGAGATCTCCTCAGCTGACTCTACAGAACTTGGAGATAAAATTATCTGGACCTACTGATTTAACAACAGCTATCAGACTGTTATTTAGCAAACATGTTATTTTCCATTACAATTTAAATCTCGTGCAACTACAATGTCTAGCTTTTACACAAAACTGTAGAGACATTCCTAACACTACAGTTCAAAGTTACTTCTTTTATTTTTTCTAGGGGTTTTCCTTTCTATCATTTTGCTTCTACTCATCTTTTTTTCCGTCTTATTTCAAATTTCTGATTTATCTGAATTTCTATACATTTAATTTTTCTTTCATATCTTTTATAGTTACATGGACATGCTCAATTTAAATTCATATACTAAATATAGTCTTCTAGGCTTTGGGGAATTTAGCTAGGGTTTTGAAAATAGTTCTATGGTTCTGACTTTGTTAGGTAAACCATGATTAAATGCTTAATCTACTGTGTGTTTAAAAGGGAAGATTAACACAGGATTCCTGAAATTTGAGTCTGATTAATAACTCAAAACTAATAAGCAAAACGGATCATGTCCTGCTTCCTGCAATGTATACTCTGGTATCTTAACTACCAAAGATAGATACAAAATTCAAAGTGCAATTTTTTTTATTTTTTTTAATTTTTTTTTTTTTTACATATACAGACTCCATTTGAACACAGAAACTCTGAATCTGAGATACTAAAAAATGGCAGTATGACTGCAACTTCCTGCACTTCATCTTTTTGACTTAACTGTTTCCACAGCCAGTTGTAGTTCTATTAAAATAAGTTGCAGATTGTTCTGTAAGAAGACATGTTAGTGGATGGTTTGTTGTTTTTTTTCTGTATTCACTAATCAAAAAAAAACCAAACAAAACCAGTTTCAGAAGCTTCTGAGACACCATTCAAGTAGCTGGAAGGTCCATAGAAAAAAATGCAGTCATAACTAGTGAGGTCAATAGATGATGCAAATACTGGATGTCATATAGACAACTAGACAACTCTCTTCTACTCAGGGAAAACTCACCCTTTAAGAGAGTTAAATGTAAAACCAGCTAACCAACACCGAACATCATAGGAAAGCACAAACATACTTGAAAAATGAGTAATTAGAAAGCACTTTGAAGTTCCCATGGCAGGCAATAGCAATAACTTGAGACTACTGAGTCTCAAGAAGCAAGAGACTATTGAATAGAAAGAGAGAGATTATATTACTACAGTACATTACATTAGTGAGGTCATTACCTGAACACTGACTGTGTGAAGCTCTTTAGAGCAAAGATGACAGACGGGAACAGCTTCAGAAAACAGATATGAAAGTACTCAAGGTTTGACAGTGTGTCTTAACAGAGACATGCTTTTTTGGTTCATACAAAAAAAATTTAAGAGGTGACTTCATCATAAATGAAACCTACTGAAAATTGAAATTTAACTGTTTAGTGATTTAATGAGCCATTAGAACAACTTATCAAAGGACACAATATGTTCTGCCTTATATGATGTCATTCATTCAAGAGAACATGACTTTTGGAATGAGATGGTATAGTTGAAAGTAATGAGTGCATTACAAGGATGAGGTGAAATTATATGCTCTATGCTATGCAAGATACTAGATCAGATGATCATACACATATTCTTCATGCTTTAGAATGTGTGAGTCTAGTGAAGAATTAATACATGAAATATAAAGCTAGAGAAGAGTATTCAACGCAACAGTTTAGAGCAGTGGCAATAAAAATTTTACTTTGCTAGAGAAGAGCTTGGTACTGGGCCATTGCTACCAATAAGAATATTATTGCTGAATTCATTGGAGCAGTATCAAGCCCTCTATGAAGCCACTCACTTGGGAAAAAAAGGAAAAATTACAAAAGCAAAAGCTAGAGTGGTGATTAAAAGAGGGATGCTAGGTGAAATAAAGCATAAACTGAGTGAGAGGTACAATTAGAGGAGATTGTCAGATGCATTGTTTTCCCTTTATTAAAAACAGGCGCTGCACCTTGCCTGTGCTCTGACACTGCACATTTGTTTAAGTTTATTTTGTTCATAGTCTATACACCTTAATGAGAAATATTGCCTAAGCTGGATATTGGATGTTCGTGCTGACAAGATAGCGTCACAATCAATAACAAGGATCTCAGCTTGAAGGGTTCACCTCCAAAGCACATGTTAACTTGGAGCTTTTCCATGCTTACAGTGAACCAAGATCTTAAATTTTCACAGTGAGAGATTTAACTCTATAAACATTGGGTCTGTTTTTCACAAAGAAGAGTGGAAATAAAGGTTGTGTGGTGTTTTTTTTTTTTTATGTTTTCCACTCAACTCTGGCAGTGAAAAATAGCTGCTAGTCATGTTCATGGACTGCACAAGATGGACACAGCTGTAACAGCCAGTGGAAGCTTTACACTTTTACTAATAATTAATTATTTGAATTCCCATACAATGGAAGCAGCTTTCTGAGTGGAAAATAAAATTAAATCCATCCATTTTCTGATGCAAAAGGAAAATAAGCCTAGAGCTCTGATTCAGTAAAGCTCTCAGTTACATGATTAACTTTGAGCAATATCCTCTCTGTCCCAGAAAAGAGTCATATCAAAGGCAAACTGATGAACTGGTCTCATTGTAAGAAGAAATGAAAGTAATAATGTGTCCTAAGATCTTAGGAAAGGAGGTGTGTATTTGGTCTGGACAAGACAGAGTTAATTTTCCCCATTGCAGCCCTCATAGTGCTGTGCTTTTTATTGGTAGCTAGACAGGTGTTGATGAATACACAATAGAAGCAAGGTTGTCACTCCAACATTCAACACCTCTCACCAGCAGGGTAGAGGTGGACAAAATCTTGATGGCAGACACAGCTAGGACAGCTGACCCAAACTGGAAAGGCCCCAAGTCAACTGGAAGCTGGCAAATGTTGTTCCAGATTTCAAGAAGGGTAAGAATGAAGACCCTGGTAATTACAGCCCTGTCAGTGACACTTCAGTGTCTGGTAAAATTATGTAGAAGGTTATTCTGAGTTATTGAAAAACACTTGAGAGGCAATGAGTCTTTGGTCATACCCAGTATGGGTTCATGAGGGGAAGGTCCTGTTTAACCAGCTTGATTTCCTTTTAACCACAAAGTCACCCACCTAGTTGACAAGAAAAGCCAGCAGAAGTGGTGTTTTGGGATTTTAGCAAAGCTTTTGAGACAACATACTTCTTGACAAACTGTCCACCACACAGCTTGGTGAGCCCATAATTCTCTGGTTGAGCAATTGGCTGATGGGTCAGTCTCAAAGGGGTATAGAAAATGGGGTTAAATCAGGCTGGCAGCCAGTCATCAGTGGGGTTCCTCAGGGCTCAATTTTAGGCCAGAACCCTTTGTTTTTATAAAATATGTGGGTATGGGAATTGAAAGTATATTAAGTTTGTCAATGATACTAAACTTAGAGGAGCTGTGGACTGTTGAGGGTAGAGAGGCCTTACAGAGAGATCTGGACAGACTGGAGAGCTGAACAATTACCATCTGTGTGAGATTTAACATGAGCAAGTGCAGGATTATTCACCTGGGATGGGGTAATTCCAGTTATATGTACAAAATGGGGGATAAGAGGCTGGGTAGCAGCCCAGCAGAAAGAGATGTTGGGATTCGTGGTGATGGCAGGTTGAATACGAGTCAACAATGTGGTCTGGCAGCAAAAAAGGCCAACTGGGTCCTGAAGTGCATCAAGCACAGCTTAGCTAGCTAGTCAACAGAGGTGATTGTCCCACTTTACATTGCACTGGTGCAGCCCCACCTCGAATGTTGTGTAAAATTTTGGGCACCTCAATATAAGAAGGAAATCAAACTATTAAAGTCTGTCCAGAGGCAGGAGACCAAGGTGATTAAAGGTCTTGAGGACAAGACTTAGGAGGAGCAGCTGAGGTCACTTAGCTTGTTCAGTTTGGAGAACAGAAGGCTTAGGGGTACCTTAATTTCAGTCTACCACCTTCCTCAAAGTGCAGGTCCTGCAAGTGGAAGGTCCTGATCTCCTCTCTCTTGGGTCCAGGGATAGGACATGAGGAAATGGAATGAAGCTACATCAGGGAAGTTCAGGCACTGAGGCATTCTATGATTCTGTGATTCTATGCATATCAGAGTACGAGAGCAGAAGTGAATGAATTCCATCAAACAATGGTATCAAGTGATTAAAATAAGTTTTGTTTAAAATTAATAATGTTTTCCCTTTCTTGCAGTCACTGAGGTTTACTACATTTATTTCCTACACTATATAACGACCACAATAAAGACTACAACCTTAGAATACCTCAAAAGTTTGAAGCTGGGTGTGTACAAATTAGAACATGAATGCAGGTATGATATGCATGTATGTACTCTGCTTTCTGGGTCTGCTTGTTAGGATACTTATGAAGTGGGTACCCACCTGATGCTCATTTTTTTTTCAAAGGTGTTCAACAGTTTCCCCAAAGATCCAAAAATAGAAAATAAATTATAGAAAATGAAAATCATAATAGAAAAAAATAAAGATTCTTCTTTCTTTTATCTAGGCGGATATGTGGAATGAAGACAAGACTGCATGTATGTCTCAAGAAAATTCAGTTATGTAAATTTATACAAAATGTACATTTACACATACATGTCTTTGTCCTGGCCTATTTCTGAAAACATTTCCTTTGATTTTTTTTTTTTGTTGTTTATTCACACTTAATTCAAACAATGTCACAGGAAATAACTTTGGGAGTAACTGTGTGAGGACTTGGGATTTTAAATTGTCAGGCAAAATATTATATAGTCATCAGAAAAGAAATGGGCTTGAATGCCATCTGAATTCAAGCCCTTAGCAAACTTTGAGTGATTTAGAACTAATACGTACAATCAATTACTCTGAAGTGTGGAAATAAAATGTATTTTCAGGAGCTACAGATTTAGACAACTAATGGGTAATATGTATTTTTCAATACTCTTCCTACACAACACTGCAGTCCATTGCAGCACAGGCACAGTTCCTCAATAATGTCAGTGTAGAGGTTACTCATCTATATAGTCCCAGATTTGCATTAAATGAATGATGTGGCAGATATTTGTACTGCATTTTATGCAACTGTTCTCCTTAGTTTTGCTTGTAATAAAGACGTGTCGGATTTCTTTTAATTGACTTTTCAATAGATATCCTTTGGCCTGAATTTAGTTCTATTGTTTTAACTGGGATTTGGGAAATTAATGTTGTTTATACCTCAAACACCAATATTGGTTATTAATGCGTTTACAATGTTTATTTTTAAATACATTGTATATGAAAGATCAATCTAATAACTGACTTGTAACTATAATAAAATAAAGGCTTCTTAATAAGTGACATTGAGAAGTGACTATAGAATAAAACTCACTAAAGTCAAAAACACAGCACTGCACCAGCTACTATGAAGAGGAAAAATGAGTGCTACAGCTGAACCCAGGACAGTACGTATCAGTTTTACCGCTATGGCAGAGGCCTTGGTGATACCCTTGAGCTTTGTCAGTGTGGTAAACTCCATATATTTATGTATTTGCTACAGAGTATGGTAGTTCTTTTTTTTTTTATGATAGGTTAATGTTGCCTCTGCTAATGTGTGTGTGAATACAGGACACACTTAAAATTAGAAGTGAAATGAAAATAAAAATTTAAATTATTATTGTCCACAAGTTTTCTTGCAACTTTGAAAAACTATACTGGATAACGCCATTCTCTTTAGTCCTGGAATAGCTGCCTATAAAAAGCTTTCTCAGGGCCAAAATGAAGGCAAATCTTGAAGAGCAGCTCCTGGAAAGTGTCCTAACCAAAGAAGAAGTGTAGCTACCAGTTATTTGGAATCAATTAACTGTTTAAAAACCAAAATTTGTTACTTCTGATTCCTCAGACCAATCTTAATTGTGTGCTAACTTTCTAATAAAGCAGAAACATTTTTTTAGACATGCAGATTGTCATTAGAACTAGCAGGAATACCCGAAAGCACAGTGACAGTTAGGATTGCTACAATGTCAGCAGCAACAGAGCAAGATGGCCAGAGAAACATTTTTTGATTGAAAAAGGCATTTTTGGCTTTTGGGACTTTGTCTTCAATAGTAGGAACAATCAGATCTTAATTACTTTGCGTAGCTTGTAGTGAGTCCATTGAGAAAAGCAGAAAAAAGAAGGCAGATCTTATAATTTATTGTGTTTTAGTTACTAGACTTTGCATTAGCTAATATGTATTTCGCTTTTTTTTTTCCCCTTGGATTTCTTAGCTCCGTATGTCTTCCATGTATGCTACTATTGCAACTTCATTGAAAGCCATTCATAGCAATTTGCACAGAGGATGTTTTCCAGCCTGGTAAACACTTGTCTTACGTAACTCAGTCTCTGCTAAGTTTTGAAGTTTTGCCCTGAGGGGCTTGGCTGCAGCTATTGACATCCTGGGAGATGCAAGGGAAAAGTGATTGCTTTCTCATATTTAAAAACAAGTTTGTTTGTGATACTATTCTCAAATACACCCTGTTATTGATTATTTTGATGTTGAGATTTTTTTTTCCCATGGCTTGATTGTATTACTAATCTTCTGGTTGATTTAGTCACTATATGAATTAAGAACTAATGTAATTCATCATTCAATGGCACAGACGTTGAAGTATGAAGTATATACATCTGCTTTTGCCAACTAAGAACATTTTAAGTTTGTTTACATATAAAAAGGGAGAACAGTTAGTAAGATGGGGCTTAATGTTCAAGATTGGTAAAAAGAAGGACATTTCAAAGCCTCCTGAACTGTATTTTGTACAAAGAAAACTCATTATTTCAGTACCAAAAGTTTCTTTTTAAAAGTTTGTATTGCAGTCTCCTAACCAGTGTTGAAAGTAAAAATATATATGATAAATGAAGGTAGAATATATAAGATAAATGAAGCAATACTTCTTAATGGTATCAGTAAAAAAGGAAGAAATATGGTCACCTGTACTCCATGTCAATATAATAAATCACTTAGATTTCATAGTAGAATCTTCCACCATTTTATACAGTTGTATATAGGAATTATATCTGTCTCAGACTTAAAAGACAGGATTCTTTGAGTTGCTTGCTTTCATTCTGCCTAGCTCCCTGAACTGAAACTCTTACCGTTGAAACAGATTCTGCTGTTAGGAAAAATGCCTGAGTAAATACTATAATTCTTTAAACTGTCTGCTTTAGAAATAATACTTGACCTTGTTATGTATCACATGATCTTTTCACAGACCATATTTGCCAAGGGAGATTATTACCTGTGCGGTTCATTGAGAAAAGCATTTAAATTCATATCAAATACACAAACATTCTTCTAAAAAGCAACAAACATTGAACTCATTTTGTGAGAAATGTAGCAATGTTCATTCATTGCTAATTTTGTCAACAAAAATATTTTCAGGAAGGATTTTCTCTCCTTTTTCCCTGTGATATCTCTAATATCAGATAAGTTTTCTTTCAAATATTTTACTTTTATGAGGCATTTCTAAAAAACATTTCTCTTCTTCCAGACAAGGAGCAGGAGACAGAATACAATACATGTCCATAAGCAGCTAAATATTGCTTGGATTACTCAATGCCCATACAACTGCTAAAATGGAAAAATGAGTAAGTAAGGCTGGGCTGTTTTACTCAACATGCTACATAACAAGGCAGAATCAAAACTGATGCAAGGTGCTGTTGGTCTCCTGACCTTAATAAAACGGTAGCATATTACCAGCTAATACCTATCCCAAACAGCCAGAAGTGAAGTGAAGAAAGAGAAATGAAGAAGTACAAGATATTTGGTAGAAATATCTTTTCTCTCTCTCTCTTTGTTACCTTCTCTCCCATTTTATCTCTTTGTCAAAGAAGACCCATAAAAGAAAAAGAGGAAAAAAAAAGAGTAGTTACAACTGAGTATAAACCACTGAAAATTATGTCATAATTGTCATTTTTTTGCTTCCATGTCTCCCACCAGTTTCCTGTTGAATGCAGCTATATGCAATATCTGCATACAGATTTTTCACTTCATGCTTTTTGTTGCGATTTTGTTTAGCTTGACAATGACAGCTTTAACAGTAACTTTTTTCTCTCATCCTTTGAATATGATTCTTCATTTGATGCTTGCACAAGGCCAGCATTGGATGCTGCATGTGAAATTATCTCCTACCATCTGTTGAAGGCAGACACCTGGCTAATGAGATCAGAACAGGTAGAATCCAGGGAGGTTTCACTAGGTTTAAAAAAGTGGCCTTTTATCTGCATATCCCAGAAAGCTATCTGTAGGTATAGTTTCATACTATCTAATGTTAATCAAGCACTTGCTTAACAGCATGTTCAAATGCTCTATCCTGAATTTTTATTCTTCAAAACCGAGAAGGCATGGTTTTACATCTCGTGTATTTTTCAGAGGGAAAATTTCAAAGTAGTTGTAAAATTTCATAGAGTACCGTCACTTTTGCAACTAAAATTTCATCATGGAAGTCAGCCTTTATTCTCCCTGACTCAAAAACAAAGACAGAATTTGATGCTTCAGCAAGTAATGGCCCTTTTGCTCTCTAAACAACTCAAAAAATGGTAGTTTCGGAGAAGATAGGTGTTTCTGATAGAAAATTTGTGTTCTTGTTTTTTCTTGTTTTAAAGTAAATGACTGCTAAATTTTTTATTAAAATCATATGGTTGCTCTGTGTGACTGGAAACAGAACAGTAACCTCTTCTGTGAATTTAGTAAGTCATTTTTCATATATGATTTGTTTTAAGATCATATGATCTTAAGCCAGATGAGCATTTTTTTTGTGGTAAGGAATGGTGCATTTACATCCATACAGATTGTATTAAAATCATCTCAAGCAAGTTATTGTTTGCTAGGGGCAATATCAGGGGTATGAATTACTGAAGGAAAGCAGAAATGTAAACAGCAGTTTCTAATATTTCTTTAGAATTCATATAAATATTAGTTGTGTATCTGTGCTCCTGTGAAATGTGACAAAACATAACTTTTTACGATCTTTTAATTTTAAACAACTACTCTAAAGTGTTCCCAAAGATGCTGAACACTGTTATTAAAAGAGCATTTATATTAAGTGAATGATTCTTATATAGCCATTGTGTGCTGCGTAAGACAGGCTTTCATTCTTTATTTGTAGCTCAGATATTTTTATTTACATTTCTGAGTGTGGATTTTTTTGACAATTAATTTGTTTTTGTATTGCTCCAAGCGAAGTAAAAGGCTACAAGATGTGATGTACGCTCCTAGTTGATACAGTAAAAGCAATTTACATCATTTCATCATGTCCTGCTTTTTTATTTCTTTCTAAAGAAAATAAAGGAAATACTTTCAGAATAATATTTTTGAGTTTACTGATAACATCTTAGAGAATCTTCACAGAAAAAATGGCTGCTGCTGTTGCTACTGCCAGTTTTGCTGATGCTTTACATCAAAGCTCTAAATTTGCAGGATAGAGAAGCTTATAGAGGGTCAGATGAGGCTTCAGCCAAATGCCTCATATTGTCTTTAATTGCTAAACTCATTGTGCTGGATTGACATAGCAAGGTTTTGGTAGTGAGGTCTGCTGCAGGAGTGACCTCTGTGAGGGAGGCCAGGGCTGCCTGATGCTGGGCATAGATGGTTGCAGACAGCTCCAAAATGGACCCACCACCAGACATAGCTGAGCCTGTAGGCTAAACTGGTGGCCCCTCTGTGATAATATATTTAAGAAAGGATAAAAAAAAAAAAAAACTGCTGTGCAGCAATTGTGAGAAAGAGGAGTGAGGAAAAAAAAGAGAAAAACAGCCCTATAGACACCAAGGTCAGTGAAGAAGGATGGGAGAAGGTGCTTCAGGCTCTAGTGCAGGTTCCTCTGCAGCTTGTGGTGAAGACTATAGTGAGGCAGGCTGCTGCCCTGCAGCCCATGGAGGATCCCATGCAGGAGCAGGTTTCCTGGAAGGAGCTGTGGACCCGCAGTGTCTATGAAAATCTGTACAGCATGAAAAGAACCCTTATTGGACCAGTGTCCTGCTTTAAACCTGTTTGGCAACTAAGTACCCATGCAGCCACTTGCTCACCAAGGCCACCACCCATCATATGCTCCTTCCCAAGATCTATCTTGCTGTAGTAAAGACAGGCTCATGAGGAAAGCTAATGTATGTTAAAGGTGAGTATGTGAAAATCATTTCTGTATGAGCATAGTGATATCTTCCCCTAAATTGCTTATATGTGGCAGGATGTTTTTTCCATTGGAAAGACTGGCTGATGAAAATTTTATTCAATTAATATACTGAAGCTTATTCTAAGCAGATTCCACATTTTCTTTCTATCTTG
Source organism: Pezoporus wallicus (assembly GCF_028554395.1). Taxonomy (NCBI): domain Eukaryota; kingdom Metazoa; phylum Chordata; class Aves; order Psittaciformes; family Psittacidae; genus Pezoporus; species Pezoporus wallicus. The sequence goes on from NW_026640165.1 coordinate 5,200,154, forward strand.
TTTTATTAAACTGTTAATTTCTGATAGCATCTAAAAACATTAGTGTGTGGAAGAATTTCTGTTTACATAGCTGATAACTTGGGAGAGGCTGAATGTAATTTCTCCTACTATCACACAATTTAACTGCCAAAACAAAAGGTTCCTATCCTTATAGAAACTTCCAAAGATCTGTTTCTTGTGGCAACGTTCCAAGGGACCACAATTCTGCTTAGTTCTTGATTTTCCACGTTATTTTTTTTTTTCCTGCAAAGATTACTTCTGCAAAATTTTAGAACAGGTTTTGCAGTTACTTTTGACCAGCACTGGAGAAGAGCTGACAGCAATGTGAGGCAAACCACGTACTAATCACACATACATGTTCTTTGTTCAGTCGACATCAGCCTCCACAGGATTGTGCCATCTTGCACAAGGTTAAATTCGGATACTAGTATTCAGTCTTCTATCTTAGCATTCAATATAAAACATCCTAGCTTTCAATGCAAAAATATAAAAAGAGCGAAATGAGTAAGAGATGCTGAGGTTTGACAAGCATGACCAAGCCATCTTAACAAATCTTCTTAAGACTCCTCATACCCTAGCACTACCATGGATGTTATATTCATACCCATGGATGTACCTTCTGTTAAATCAGTCATGGGAATATAATACTGAATTCTACTTGACTGCAACATTTGGGGCTGTGTCACATGCTGTATATTTCTTGATAATGCACATAATTGTCATGGCTATACAGGAAGATTTCTGATAGAGAAGAGAAAAAATGTCTGTTCCTTCCTCTCTCTCTCCACAACAAGGCATTCCCATTTTTTAGGTTCTATAGCTTGTAAGAAACAACCCTGTATTATGGTTTGAGTATTCACACAGTTTGAAGCAGCACTTTAATAGTGTTTACATATATTGCAAAAAGCAACATACAGTTTTTTACCTCCCTCAGGTGTTCTTGGCAAGTCAGAGCCATCTATTTTGGACATAAGTCATTGAGCTACAGTATGAATACTGACAGGTCAAAGGTTAAATAATTATTGCTGCATTTTTTTTTGTTGCTGATGAGTCTTGTAAAAGATGGGCTATGCACAGTCTATAGCACATCTGTATTTTATTGCATTAAACTGGTTTGAGTTCTATCACTGTTTTTTAATGCAGTGGGGTTTATGTTACTCAGTTCTGTACTGTGATGCCTACTGTGGATTACCCCTGCTAGGGCCCATCCTGTCAAGGGTAAAAATTAATGCATATATGTCATAGTCTTGTAACCTGCTACAAATGATTTGTGTGCTCTGCCTCTTTACATGTGCAAGGAAGCAATGATGATTACAGAGCACTGAGCTCTGTAACATTGGGGACTCAATGCACTAACTCATTAAGGAAAGTGAATTGTAATGACTGAATGGATTCCCAAAACTAAACTTGCTTGGGTACAACTATTGTCAGACCAATCCCAAAGGAAGTGTCATGTGATATTTTTACCTTCTCCTTTCACATGCTTTACAATAACAACGTGCTTTACTGCTCCTTTGTTATTGAACGTTTTAAAATAAAAAATTACAATAAAAATTAAGATAATTAATCCTTGATATTTTTAGAGATCAAAAATATATTTTTAAATTTATTGCTTTCTCATAACTTCATTGAGCTTTCAAATGTTCAAGGAATTTAGAGAAGTTATATTATGTGAAAATATTTATGTACATTGTGATATAACTTTCTTACATGGTAACTTCTGCATCATATGATCATATGAAATACACCTGTAAATAGTGACAGTGTGTCGTGGTTTAAACCCAGTCAGGCAACTTGTTCACTCACTCCCAGTGAGTGGTGCCCGGCTGACAACAATCAAGGGCCGCTCCCTTCCCCCCCCCCCCCCCCCCACCGGGGCTCTCCCCTTCCCCGCTCCCGGAGGAACAGGGAGGAGGATCGAAAGAGTGCAACTCCTACGGGTTGAGACAAGAACAGTCCAGCAACCAATGTACAACACAAATCACAACTGCTCCTACCAACTACAACAATGATAAGGGAAAATAACAAGGGAAGAGAATACGATACCACCGGCCAAGAAAACGAGTCCCACCCAGAAGCCCGTGTCCTTCCGGGTAACTCCCAGTTACCCCCCACCCCAGGCATGACGTGCTGTGGTATGGAATACCTCCCCGGCTAGCCCGGGTCAGGCTCCTCGTCTCTGCTATCCTCACAGCTTCCCCTCCTCCCTGGCAGAGCATGAGCCTCACAAAGTCCTTGGTCAGGGTAAACATCACTTAGCAACAACCGAAAACATCGGCTTCACCAACACTGTTCCCAGGCTGGAAGTCAAAACACAGCACTGCACCAGCTACCACAAAGGGAAAAAAAACATGACTGCTACTGCTGAACCCAGGACATTATCCACCCCTTATTCCATACCATTCACATCGTGCTCAAATCCCACATTTTCAATACACCATCGCTCTCCCACATATATACATCCATATACATACAGACCAAGAGGAAAAGATCATTTTCTTAGTCCATGGACCAATCCCTATAATGCTGCCAAGTCCATTCGGTCCATGATGTGCAAAGTTCATTCTCTGTTGGGATGATGGCTGGAGGGAAGTCAGGGCCAGTCGCTGGTGACCTGGAGACATCTAGTTGATGGGCTATAAAAGTATTACACAGCAGACAACAGCATACAATTGAGTTCACTGGCTGTTTTCCCCTAAAATCAAATCCCCTTGAGGTATACATCGGACTTCCCCATCTTCCCGCATTACCCACCAAGTATATCCAGGTCCCTGAGCAAAAGCAATCCCACGAGTGGGTTTGCCTTTACCTGAAGCAGGAATAACCCAGACTGTCTTCCCCAGCTGAACCCAGGACACAGTGGTTTACTGGTAGTTCTAGGAGATTTTGGTCTTAATCTTTGAAGACAATACATAGGCATTACATAAGGAAGTGCAAGACTGTTTATTTACAGAAACGTGGAAAATTGTTTCCTGATGTTGAAAAGGAAATCACTGACATTGACTAGATTTCTCCACTCAGAGCCTGTGAATCCAATTGCAATATGACTTAAGTTATATACATGAGTGATATCAGGTTTTATTTCATAAAATACGATTTATGTTTCAGAAACCTTTTACTTTAGAGGAGAAATTAATTTGAAGTGCAACTCGATACAATAAAGATATAGTGGACATTTCAAGAAAAGAAAATGCTTTGAAGAACAAAAAAATACCTAAAAAACTCCAGCCTTAAAAAACACTTTAGCTGTTCTTAAAGCATTACTAAAACATATGGCAGCTGAAACTGTCAACCTTTCAGCTCCTAAGGGGTCTAATCTAAAATCCAGTAAAGTCAACGAAAAGATTCAAGGCAATAGATTCTGTTGCTCATGAACTTAACAAAATTAAGCCATTGTCTAATGCATTACTTGTGGCAGTGACAGATTTCAGGGATGGGTAAATCTTTTGGAGGATGGTAGTTTCACCTCTTGTCAGTCACAGTGGTTTCAAGTGTCTCAGCTGGAGCAGCGGAACATAGGTCCTTGCCATTCCCTGCATTTGTAGCTAAAATAAGGCATATTTAAAAAAAGCTTTGGGTTCCCTATTGGAGCATGTTTTAACAGAGCACAGCGCATAAGCAAATGCACATGATCTTAGACCACAGTACTGATATAAGCCTTCTGAAATACTCTACTGTAACATGCAATCTCATCCTGTCAGACAGTATCATAATAATCACAGCTATATTTCATACAGTTCTGGAGCGCTTTGTGACATTCCTGCTGTGTGTCTTTGTTTTGTGTTCTCTTATTAACCATCTCTCCCAAGCCTTATGCTGTCTTTCAAAAACTTATTGTGTCGATACAGTGTGCATTTTAGAGTAAGTCATCCAGGTCCCTGATCCCTGATATAGACAGGAAACTAATGTGTGTCATGAAAGGCACTAGCTCTGCAATTCATAAGTGCTAGAAACATCATTGCTTTAAAAATGGTGAGCTGGAGCTGCTGACAGGTTTGTGTCATTTAGAAGCAGAGAGGGGTTAATTATCACCCAGCTAATCCCATAAGGAGACATAGTTTGATTTCATTAGTAGAGTATAATTTTGTACACTACACAGGAGCTTCACAGCTTGCCTTAGTTACTCATTGGTTCTACAAAGCAGCTTTCACAAACCTATCCCCTTAAATAAAAGGCAATGCCAGCAGAAAGAGAATGAAAACTGGGTTCAGGTGAAGAGGTCTAATGAGGAACATACTGCCAATTCCTTTCAGTTACTTTCCTTCAAGGGAATTTAGGCATTTCAAGTTAACTCCCTCTTCAGTATTCATTGCCTTTTTTCAGAGCATCTGGAAAAGTGAATTGACAGTTATGCCATGTTACATACTGTATATTTGGAGGACAATCTACAGATGGTGATATGAACTGCAAAGGAAAGAACATTAGTAGGGATGAAAGGTAAATCCATAAAATCCACACACAACACACGTGGTCCTACAAATGAACATATGTGTATACACGTTAATGTGCCTGTGTGCATATGAGTCCTTTGGTATCTTTGACACTAATCAGTATAGCTAAGGAAATATGTTTTGATTAATATAAAAGTAGTTTAAGTGTGGATTTCTCTGTAGAGTAAAAAAGCTTCATGAAATTAGATTATTCTGATAATTTCATGTTGGGGAAATATGAGGAAAAAATTATGTGGTTGAAAAAGCCATAATAGTTTTTCCAAGTATCTTTTGAAGAAATGCTTTCTCATTTTCTGTTTTGAAAAGGGATTAGAACAAAAAAATTAAAGTATTAAAATTTCTGAAAACTACAAGCCAAAAAAAATTAAACAATTTGACTAATGTGTGCATTTGTTTTTTGTTTTTTTTTTTTAAGTACTAAAAATTATCATTCAGTTAAAACTTCAATGATTTATCTCTAGGTTTTTTTGTTTGTACCTCTCTAGGGAAATAATAACTTTAAGAGGTACTAAACTACTGCAATCTGAGGCAATAATAAGATTTGGCTAGCCTTAAAGAAATGAAAGTACAGACATTTGAATAACATCTTAAAAGTATTTGAAATAACATCTCTTTCCCAATAATTCCCATTTTCTGCTTCTCTGTTTGCTCTTGTTTCTTTGTCTGCTGCTTGCCTTCTCAGTAAAGTTGTGTGCTAGCCTAACAAGACATTGGAGCTGATCATCAAAGATAAAGGAATAGTTTAAAAGCAATAAAATGGTATGAGAAAAAAGAAATTGAAATGAAAAAACAATGTTTTGCAGTGTAGTGCTACACAGGGAATAATTCCAACAGAATTAATCAGCCACAGTACAACAGGGGATTCATTTATTTCAGGGTTTAAAAGAGCCTTTAGGGTCTTGAGTATGCAATAAATGTGCTCCATCTTTCTTTCAGGAAAATCAACACGAGTTTTGACATTGACACTAGTGTGACTAGGCTTGGTCTGAAAACCGTGTACAGGAGGAAGCTATGCTATACTTATCAACACTTGGTTGTTAAGTTAATTCTAGTGAAGGTCACTAAGCAGAAAGTAGAGCATATGTGTAAATCATGGCATTCCTGGATCCTTATTTGAAACATGGCAACTACAGAGAGCAAATGAATAAATAGAAGTTATCATATGTATCATATCCAAATGAAAGATATTCTCAGAAAGCTTTATGGTTTCTTACTGAGGCCAACCAGAAAAAACAAGTAATTTATGAAGGGTAAAAAATATCCCTATATCTCACATATACATATCAATGTAGCACAGAGTTTAGTTCTTCATGGGTTTGTTTTTATCTTCATTAAAAGGACAAAACAGAAAAAATAAGATTTTTCTGAAAATGAGTCGCATAATAGTCTATCAATGATGTATGTAAGCAGATCTCAAACTTCTACTATTTGGAGACTGATGATTATAAGATATTTCTATGCAGACAGACACAAAGCTCTTTTTCAGCTGTGCTACCATGGTTTACCATGCTGTTGACTGAGGAGTTGAGCTATGACAGCAGACAACAAGCTGGGGTGTCCAAGACTGTGCAGGAAACTCCTTTCTGCTCACAGGACAGCACAGCATGCTAGTAGCTGCAGGTGGTAATGACTTTTATCATCTTCCCAGATAGTATTATTTATTGACACTTCCAGAGTGCCTTGCTTCAGCTTTTTAAAGGCACGTCACAGAACTTGTATCTGCAAGGACAGATACTTAAAACAGCCCTAGCCATTGGCACATCTTCCTTTAATTCAGGAAATCCTGAATGTTTCAGTTACTGCAGCTTACTGCGGCCAGCTCCAGTATATGCCTGCATTGTTTCCAGTCCTAGATGAGCTTGTAACAATGGAGTTGTAGTAAGGCTTTTGAATGGCAATGTCACACCTGTTTTATACCCTAGCCTGAATAAGAAGGCTCTTTTCACCACTTTGACCCTTAGCACTGTTTTTAATAGAGTTGTTCTGCATTTGATACAAATCAATTAATGTATGTCCACAGATGAATTTGTTGTTATTTTCTTAGTGGAACAAATCTTTGAAAAATTCCATTTCACACTGTAGGTATTGGGACAACCTCTTGAGATAAGCAGTTACATCTCATTTTCATGTGTATCCCAGGGTCATTTGTCTTAATGAGAAACATATCAATGTCCCAGCTACACAGACCTAAAGGGTCTTTCTTTCCACAGGAGACCTGCAAAACTTTGAAGTGCACAGCTACAGAAATTGAGATGATCTATAGAGTTCAATGCTAAAGCTATAAATCACAGTGGCAGAGCCTTTTGGTCAATAAGCTCATGTGAACTTGTTTCCATTTCTAACCTGCATGTACTTACATAATGTGTTCTATGCAAGTTCTCCTTTGCCTTGTTTCAGGGACTTCCAACTTATGGCACAGACATAAAATTAAAAAATTAAAGGTCACATGCTGTAGAACTTGCACCACAGATGCTGAGCAAAATTCCCAAACAGCAGTGCGAATCATTTCTAGTGGTATCAAGGAATGGGAAACATTAAGGAGAAAAATGATGTAGGATTGCAGTAGTGGTATTATATAGCCACTGTGACTTTAGTAGGAGTTTCAAAATTTTGTAAACCCCAAATAAAGATAAAAGATGCAAATTTAAGTAAGACACATTTAAAAACCTTGATCTGTGGGTATTTATTTCACGGTGTAATGTAATTAACATTTACTAGTCCAGAGCCTAATGACTGAGATCAGTGATACAGAAAATAGTTGGAATAAAGCCACACTCAATAATTTGCCACTGTTCCTTAAGGAACGAGCTTTTTTTTTTGTTCGTTTTGTACATATTATTAAAGCTCATAAGGGATAGAAGATTCATCTACTTTGTAATTCTGACAGAAAAACATAGGGATCTTGTTTGAAGCTTTTTTTTTGAAATATTATTTAAAATATTTGCAAATGGTCATTATATTCTAAAATTTATGAATGCTTCAAACATGACATCTTCAGCCACTGATACACCAGTGAAGATAATGATTCTGCATTGGAATGATAAAGATGCCAGTAGGATGCCAATTTTGATATCAAGTGCCAAAACTGATGTTTTATTAATTGAACAGGTTTAAAAACTCTATGTTATTTTATTTGGGTTGGTATTATATTTTATGAAATACATGAACACTCAATGCACTATTCTTACTGGATCTGATAGCGTGTCTGACATTGCATTTTGAACTCGAATAAAGAGATATATGTCTGCTTTGGCTATGACATAAAAACATAGCAGCTTTTAAACTGAACTGAATAGGGGTGGGAAGGGGACCTTAAAATCCAAGAGGATTTCCTTCATTACAAATGCTTCTTGATTGCTTTCTGATAGAAGACTGCATATTAAATTGATGATATATCTAAATGTTTCTTGCTGTAATTCAAACAATAATTTTTAAAAAGAATTAATACCAAGGGTCACACATCATTCTCCTTGAAATCCCCACTACTTCATATTAAAAACAAATGATATTATTCTGAATTATTGCATTCATAGACCTAGAGATGCACGCTGGTTATAACAATTTCTTCTTCTTCCTTTTTTTTTTTAAGTCAGAAGGATAAAATCCATCTTGCATTTTCACCACTTCTGCAAGCTTTTACATGCCTAAAAAAGTTGTAGTTGATGAGTGCTTTTTCTTTGGATCTAAATGCAGGCAGTCACACTGGGTCATCAATGAGCAGGTAACTCTAAATATGTACCTTCTCTCTCCATGGTCTCACACAGTGGGCACAACAGAGATTCTTGTTGCAAATCAGCAAGGACCAAATGGTGTTGAAAATGCTCTAATCTAATTCTTTCATCCAGTTAGCAATGTAGTGCCCGTGCTCAGACTCAGCAGTTCAGCATCCTGCAATCTCTCAGGGAAAAATTCTTATGAAGTTACCAGTGGCTGGCTGGTAAATTGTATGAAATCACCAGGGTCCTATTAATCTAAAATGGCTTCAAAAGCAGAATGATAGAGTTCTAGACCTGGACTCTCCTTTTTTTTCCCCACGGAGGCAGGCTTCTAATAAAAGTAAATGATTCCTGTGGAGTATTAAGAAAAAGAAGTTGTCATATACTTTTATAAAATTTTGTTTATAAAATTGGTTTCAGATTTTGGTCATCATTCTGTTGCAAAGAAAGAGGCCTGCTGTGGCAATTATCATTTAAAATGTCTAAGGGGCTGCCTGTTGGTCTCCTCATGCCAGAGGTATTTTTCATTTATCAAGGACATACTGAGGACTCAATTTACAAGGTGGAAAAAAAGCCATTTATAGAATAGTACATTCTTGCTGTTACTAAATAGCAGGCCCATTAATATCTCTTGTTGGTTTCCAGCTCTGAGGTTTTTTGCCCCATGATGTATCTATCACAAAGTATCTTTAAACTGAAATTTCCAACAGGAAACTAAAAGAGATGAAATGTGAAATGCAGAAAACTTTTTACATTATTTCCTCTTAATTTGGATACTGTTGGTGACTTACCTCTTTAATGAGAAATTGTTTCTTCTGATGGGAAAAAAAGTCTGTTAAAGAGTAGAAAGAAATAACCTGTTTCAGTAAAATATTTTGTATGAACCTCAGAAAAAATTCTGAAATAATCTGTTTAGCAATGGCACTTGAATTGTGAAAAGCAAGAGAAATATTACTCTAATCTTCGCTGTGTGTCTTATACAACCTTAAGTATATGTGATATCAAAGAAATATATTATCAAATCAGAAATTACCTCTAAAATGTTGGTAACATTTTAATCCCCTTTGATGAGTTATAAATAACTTTATAAAAAGAAAACCATTTGGTATCTAGCCTTATCTTAGGAAATCTTCTCTGTAGTCAGCACGCAATGGTGTTATTGAAAAATGATACAGGTAAAGTCAATGAAAGGTATAGCTCATGATACACTGGTATCAAAATAATACATGCACAGCTTTTTTTTCTTATTTTTTTCTTTCAGTCTTTTTTTGTTTGTTTGTTTTTCTATCTTTAAGAGGTATTTTCACAATACTGCTTTTATTACCAAATATGCAGTGTATGAACTTCATTTCAGTGGTACAGCTATTTGGATATTTTATGCAAGTTTTTGACTTAGGTGATTCAGGACCTTGCTCAATGAAGGACTTATACAGACTTGTATATCCTATTAAAGTCAACCTCTAAATAAAATGAACCCAAGTTGTCTTCGTAAGGTCTATGTTTTGAGTCATAAAACCCTCTGGGGCCCCCAACACAAGAGGGATGTGGACTTGCTTGAGTGAGGCCAGATGAGGCCCATGAAGATGATCGGGGCTGGAACGCCTCTCCTATGAAGACAGGCTGAGAGAGGTGGGGCTGTTCAGCCTGGAGAAGAGTAGGCTCAGGGGAGACCTTATAACAGCCTTCCGATAAGGCTGGAAGAAAGGAGACTACAAGAAAGCTGGAGAGGGTGTTTTTTCAAGGGCATGTAGTGACAGAAGGGAAAAGCTTTAAGATGAAAAAAGGTAAATTTAGATTAGCTATTAGGAAGAAATTCTTCACTAAGAGAGCGGTAAGACACTGGCACAGTTTGTCCAGAGAAGTTGTGGCTGCTCAATACCTGGCAGTGCTCAAGGCCAGGTTGGATGGGGCTTTGAGCAATCTGGTGTGGTGGAAAGTGTCCCTGCCCATGGCAGAGGGGATGAAACTAGATGATTTATAAGGTTGCTTCCAACCCAAACCATACTATTACTCTATGATTCCTGTTACTATTCCCATTGAAATCAGCAGAGTAGAGAACTGCTGATTTCATAGACTAGACACAGATTTAAAGTTAATGTGTGTAGGCACACAGGAAACCAAATATCAATTTGGATTCTTGTAGGGGGTGAATTAACTCTCATCCTCTGTCCTGGGCTCACTTACCTGTTGCATGGTGTAAAGTTGTGGTGGCAATCTATGCAAAACCTGAACACCCACAGTACTCTGCTAAATGTAAATGCCAATGACTGTTCTAGCAAGAAGGAATTACAGGTCTACCTCTGACATGCAGCTGCAGGACACTCCTGTTTAGCCCAGTGGTTAGTAAATTCATACAGCCATGGGGGATCTGACTTACGTATCCTATATTCTGTGAAAGTTCCTTATTTATCAGAGCAAAGCTATTGTATGCAGATCCTTTGCTCATCCCTTGACACAAGGCTTTATGGACATAGGGAATGATTAAAGAAGAAATATAGTCTCCTGGCTTGATAGCTTTGTGGTTAGGGCAGTCAGTACCTGTGAATTAATCAAGATTCTAGACTTTATTACAAATTTTCTTTAAAATCCAATTAGTGTTTATTGTAAGACATAAATAGAATTAGAACTGGGATTTTCTTCATCTCCTTGTTGAACCCAGCATTGGGATCAACTCTGCTTGACTCCTTTTGTTTTTACAACTCCTCTGAAACTGTTCAATTCCTTGAATTTCTCATGCTTTCTCAATTATTTTGTGGCTATGTGTTCATATCACTGCAACCTTTGGGGATTCACACATGACACTGTTATTTGTATTTCCATAGAGTGTGGGATTTGCATTGAGAATGAGGACCTGTTATGCAAGGCTCAATACAGCCACATGTTACAGTGTGTTACCCAGAGAAAATACGAAATGCATTTGTGTTATTTCTATTTGCTACTTCACAGCATATGCAGCTATAATCGGGCTATTTGAAATATGTTAAGGGTTGCTATGGACTGAATTCATTATTAGAAAGTAAGCATTTGCACTGGCAAAAAGCCACATGAGAGACTGATAACAGGGCTTGGCATAGAGTACAAAGTAACAATAATTTGCATGTCAGTAATTGAAAATGTATACTTATGCATACCATTTACCTTACCAATTACGTCACTGATAAATACATAAAAGAAGGTTCTTAAAGCTCGCTTTTTCCATAATTTTCAGAAATATAACATTTGTTTTATTGACAAAAGAATTGTATAAATTTCTGCATAGAAACAGAATTGCTTTTTTCTTGGCTTTAAGAAAAAATATTCTTCACATTCCTTCCTAGAATTCCTTGTCCTTTTCCAAATTCAGATTTCTGTCTAGTGGCTCGGTTTGGTTTGATTTCCATTGGTTCAATGCTCTAGAACCAGGTAACTTGAAAGCAAAACATTAAAATGTCATTTCTTTTCTAAATTAGGGCACATTTCTAGCTTGCATATAGGTATGCAGTCACTAATTATTATTTTAACAATATTGAGTGTCTTTGCTTTTCTTTAAGGAACTCTCATGATTTAGAGGCTAAGAGTATGACAGGATTTATATACGTAGTCTGATATAGGTATAGACACTTTATAGTTTTTCATAATTTTGTATGAAATGTGAATGCTTTTCATAAGGATAAATTTCGTCACTTTTCAGACCCAGGACTCAAAGTGAAATGACATTTAAAATATACAAACCTTTTGGGAGCTGAACCTAGAGAACAAAACAATACTTGAGCTGAATATTAATAATTGTCCTTTAGAGATCTATTCAGCTGCAGAGTATCAGTCAAATTGAGGATATCCTCCCTAGTCAGGTTACCATGAGAAAAACTGGACAGATTACAAAAAGCTAAAAGTGCCAGGTCCTCACAGCTGTAAACCCAGTAGTGCTATGCAATGAAAAAAAACAGATCTGTTTTTCAAATAATGCATCTATGGTGATTGGCTATGTCCAGCCTTAATCTCTCTACATCTCCTTTCTGCATCTGTAAAATGGAAATAACACATATTCCTCTTGCAAGACAGTAATGAAATAAAGTCACTGAGAAACAAAGATAATTTGTCTTGATAAATGGCTAAGAAAAATCTACAGAAATCTTAGGAATTCTCCTTTCAAATCTAGTTTTGAATGCAGAGCTGTAAAATTAGTTGAGAAAGGGAGGGGCATTGAATAACAGATAACAAAATACTGCATGCACACTGACTCAGTGGACATTGCTCATTACATACAACGACTGAAGCATCAAACATTATGGAAAGTTATACATATTAATTAAGTTACAGATTGTTTCATAATTCATAACACTTTTTTTATTTATTGTTATTTTAAAGAACTTTTTCTGTTAAAAATGCTGGGTTTAGATAATCAAACTCATGAAGGGAAGGAAGCAACAGCAACAAGACAGAAATCTATCTTCTGTCTGAATATCTGTCAAAAAAATCTGACTTGAATGACCATCTGCTTTTCCCCCACGTCTTATTTAAAAGACAGATATTTCATTATAATCTAGCTCAACTGTAGCATATTAATGTCACAGCTAAATAACACATGGAATTATTTCAGTTAAATTAAAGTGTATACAGTTGTTTCTGTTTGTGGCTGTTGTTTCAGTCAGGTGATTCCAATGGGAATAGCTCCTAAACAGTGGCTTTTGAGAGGATGCACCTACTCATAAAAAAATAAGAGGATAAGAAGTGTATTTTTGCAAGCAGTGAGAGAGAAAGAACAAATAAGTTAATTATGTCTATTCATATCTTTCACTCACACATTCAATTTTAAACACATAGAACCCAAGAAAAAAAACCAAAAGTTTACTTTTTTTTCTGGCTTTTCAGGCTTTTTTTCTGAACGTGAGCACACTGGTTAAAACTATTACAATACTTATGCAAACTTAGTATAAAAACTTAGGAAAGAATTCATGCTAAAGCAGGTTTACACAAGTCCCTTGTGATATTACTTGTTAAGCTCAGAGCTGTGTTTAGCTCTATAACTGAATATCCTACAATATATAGGAGTAACCTTCTGTGGGTATGTCAGAGAAGTAAATTTAAATTTTTTTTTATGATAACTATAGAATATTTTCCAAGAAAACTTTGGGTTAGGAAGATTATTAGTGGAAGACCACTCAGAACAACTTTTAGAGTCTCACTCTTCAAGCAGTCATTTAGAGAATCCTCTTTTTCTCTACCAAATACAGAGGGAAGCTAGAGAGATGGGGCTTTAAGGTAAAGTAATGCTCAGTGCATATTGTTTCATCATTTGTTTTGCAACAAAGCATCATGCAGTGGATTCTATCATTTGCTCTCAAGCTGCAAGTAATCCCCTACACCCGGCATACTGAAGGCGTTTGGTAAAAAAGGGAGAAGTCACAAAAGGTAGCCTTTATGTCCTTAGTCATCACTGTTGCCTTGTTCCAAGCCCCACATATATGCTACTTAACACATTCATTCTGTGCTAAGGAAGATGGAAGAATAAGAGAAAATTAAGGTTAGAGGCTTAGTCCAGATCTCAGTTTACCTGTGGTGGCCACTGACTGACTAGATGTAACTGCCTTCTCCTTTAGTAGTAACAGTGCTTGTTTAGTTAGCATGAGGCTGCTATGCCAACTTTGAGCCATCTCCCATGGGATTTCTACATACAGGATAAAAGTGGGGAGAAGACCTTTATGGGTCCCTGGGTCTTTTGAGCACTGCATGAGTGTAAGGTCAAAAGAGAAGAGTCATCCAAACTACTATAAAAAGAGCAGAGCCTCACCTGAAAGCTTGGGAATGGCTATACATAGGCTGTATAAAAATAATAAGAAATTAATAATTCCTGATCAAAACCCATGTACTAGATAAAGGATAACAGTGCATACAGATTCAACAACCTACTTCTAATTAGATTTTTACACCAGCTGAGAATACACTGATCTAGTTAAGAACTCTTTGCCAAGAGGGGAGGAACAAACAGCTTTGTTCAGAATACTCAATATTCCTTTCACATTTTGCATGCTTTATTCCTTCACTTATTTCCTCTATCCTGCATGAGAAAATGTGTTGAACAGCAGCCCACAACTCAGATGTGGAAATATAAAGGCATAGAATAGAAATGAAATAGCCCCATGGCCTTCTTTGTTGTAGGATCAAAGGTCAGTATTTCTGGTTTTCAGCACATTCAGACTACAATGTGTGTGGTTTATTTCCCAAGATATGATTCAAAACAGCCAATGATCTTGGGGCTTGCTATGAAATTTACCAGACAATACCTAGAACTCTTCCCTCATCTGTTTTGAAATTTGTATTCTGATTAATATCCAGGAAATTTAAATCCCTTCATATCAATATTACAACTATTTACAAGATTCCCTTAGCTGTCTCAATATTTCCTGATCTCTTATACTACTCAAGAGCTCTATAATAGTCTGTGAACACTGCTTTCCAAATTTAACTTTCCCTGCAGTCCAAATTGCCATAATTTAGTTATCAGACTACATATGTGATACCATCTCTTCAGATACAATGTTCTCCAATGCTTATATTACTATATTCAACCTTACCATGTTAAGGCTCATCTTTCCATATATCAAGGTCTGAGATATTCCTGTCAATTTCATAATGTATCTCAAACTTGATTGCAAGAATAGAGTCATAGAATCATATAACAGGGTTGGAAAGGACCTTAAGATCATCTAGTTCCAACCACTCTGCCATGTGCAGGGACACCATATAGTTCAAAAATCTCTTTGATTTCATATACTTTCAACTGTAGTATTTGTTTGTATCTTTATTAAGATTAGATTATCTCCAAATACATATTACTGTTTTCCTAACCCAGAAGCATTCCACATATTGCTTCCACTGTGAGCTCCACGTTATTTTTCTATGAATTGGCAAAGTGTTTTTTCTAGTTTCTAACAATGCAGCTGAAAAGAATCACTTTTAGTTAATATGGAACTTATGCTGGTAGGATATATATATATATAAGTATCTTCATGTAGAAAGATTATATTTCCGTGTCTTCATAAGAAGAAAACAGCAAGATCTTAGAGTGGGAATTGTTTTAACTATTGAGATTGCTTTACTTAATGTTAAGTAACTGCTGTTAGCTTTGTGAGTTGACCTTGTGATCCCTGGGTACCACTAGATATTAAGTTAGAAATTATTGCTAACATATCACAATTATAAACAATGACTTCTAATGTTTTTTAAATTAAATTTAAAACTCATTACCTAAACAGAAAGACATGGCAACACTGAAATTCGCTATTTGTAATTATTCACTGTCTATTGTTATGCCATCAGCAAATGTATGTGTTCAGAAACAAATTTCATACAGGCTAAATAAAAACACACTATATCTTATAATATCTCAGCTCATTATACAGGCAGGTGTATAAAGGGAACATCACTTGTGATTAAACTGACTATGTGAATATGTTGCCAGATTTAGAATGTAGAGATCTTTTCATTCTGTTCAACTATACTGTTATATTTTTTAATTACTGATCTCTGTGCAATTATTGTTTTGTTTACCCGTGAAACTGAGATATCAACCTTTTGCTGATATCTCAATAAAGAGGCCTTTTGTCTTGTGGCAGCTGATATAAAAAGGATATCATAACAAGGGAAATTAGGAACACTCAGTTGAATAAGAGTAGCAAACTGTGCTAATTATTTATCTTCCATGTCTTTGTTTTGTTTGTTTAGCTTGTCCATAATGTAAATTAAGGTATTCTGAATGTTTAAAAATGTGATCACAATGTGGTTTTATGTTTTTTTGTGGTTTTTTTTTTTTGTCTGTAAAGCTCACAGTAATTTGTAAACCATCCTCGACCCAAAAAATGTGGAAATTTTCAAAATAGCTTGTGCAATATAAGGAGGGAGATCACACCACTCACTGCTGGGACTGCAGCTTGCTTCCAAAGTTCATCTGTTTTCTACGCACAGGAATCAGATGCAGTTCAGGAAAGAAATGAAGAATAGCACTTCTCCTTTTTGAGTAATATTCATAAGTATCATTAGCTCACTTACTATGCGCTTAGCTCACTCACCAACATCACACATAATTTTTAAGACTGAAAAGATAGTATTTTCTCTGCTTCAGCTGAAAGCATATCACTGGAGCCTGGCTGTGCCATTCAGCATATTATTGCAGAAGAGCACCTACAGTCCATGAGCCTCCAATTGCTCCTTTGAGTTTTTTCAACTAAACATTGACCTAGAAAAAGCCTTCCAGTTTGTGATATATAAAAGCAAAATGTTAAATGCTATGGGTGCAAATCATAACACGGTGCATGCAATTGTGTGAAACTCACTCTTTCACTCCATATGCAAAGCTGCTGAAGGAAATGACGGGGAGAACCTTCTATTCCAGATTAACAAAGAGAGACAAGTAGATTCACAGGTACACATTTGCTTTGGTGATGCCGCACGTATATTCTGTTGCCCTGCATATTTTAGCTACTTGCCTTCCTAACCTTGCATTTCAGTGGTCAACAGGTGTTGGAAAGACAACCCTTCTTTAGGGAACAGAGGG
Source organism: Pezoporus wallicus (assembly GCF_028554395.1). Classification (NCBI taxonomy): domain Eukaryota; kingdom Metazoa; phylum Chordata; class Aves; order Psittaciformes; family Psittacidae; genus Pezoporus; species Pezoporus wallicus. The sequence goes on from NW_026640165.1 coordinate 5,216,854, forward strand.
GAGGAGGGAAATTTGCACTAAATACTCAGGCACAGAGAGCAGAGCTGAGGAAAGAAGAGAAGCTATTACCTAATTGTCTTTAATTATTCTTTCCCTCCCAAGGTTTTCATTCTCATATAATGGCTGCAGATTTTTTTCATTGAAGTGGGAAAAGAGAGAACCAAATAACTTTGTTCTTTAGCAGTTTAAGTTTATGAAATTATTATTTACTAAGTTTATTAAGTTTATTATTATTTTATTATTATTTATTTTAATTACGATTATTTATTGTTTATTAAGTTATTATTTAAGTTTAGCCTTGTGACTATGTTCTATTACACTTGAAATCTTGTAAGCAAATAAAAATATAATATACATTCACCTATGAATTTTTGTTAGTCCAATGAGCTATTAACAGCCCAATAGTCTAAATAAATAATTAATGCTAAAAGGCCTGTAATAATACTCTTTAAATTATTATATGTGAACTGGCTAGGACCTGCCTTTTTACCTTGTTTTCACCCTTGTGAAAATACAAGGGTCTTATTTTCACCCTTGTAGTGTCCCTGTGGGATCTATGGTCAACACTTCAGTAAGCCTCATGAGCTGCAGGGTGGAAAGGTTTTAATGAGTTTGGAACATCACAAAGTCTTCTCCAGCAGGAGCAGATTATTTATGAAGTGCATGGGAGATTTGTGTGTGGAGCGGAGTGTGATGGTCAAGAGTCCCTTTTTGTGTGTCTCAAAACTCAGGAGACAGAAGGAACTGACAGCTCGTTATCGCTTCGGCAAACGGCCGGGCCGCAGCAGGGATCCTGCTCCGCCAAGGCTGGGGATGCTTTCCTGTGCTGTCTGCCCTGAGGCCGTGAAGATCAACTGCCCCGGCAACAAACTGACCGGAGACACCGACGGACCCTGCGGCGCCTGTCAGAGCACAGCGTGAGCCAGGTCTGGGGCTCAGCAGATCCCCTGCGGATGGGTCTGACCTGCGGGGGGGGGGGGGGCGTTCCAAGAGTGCCTGGTCCTAGAAACAGGCAAAACCGTCCTTCGGCATTTGGCGAGCACCCCTCTGCCATGGACCACAGCGGAGACACTGACCACAAGGATCACACGGACTCCAAGGACTGGAAAGACCACAACTGAAAGAAGCTCCACTCGCTGACCGCGAAGACATCGCTGGATCCACGGCGCGGCGAGCCTATTTCTCTGTTTTCTTTCCTTTCTCCTTTTCTTCTTCTTCGTGTCTTTTACAAGAATAAGAACCTGCCAAGACTTTTGTTCCTCTTGACACAGTTTTAGGGAAGTTTACAGTAAAATTAATTGTTGTTTCGTTTTTCAGCCTCTGGAGGGCCTCTAGTTTCTCCTGTGAACAGCAGAAATGATAACAAATCAGCTCCACCGCACCCTCCGGGCAGGACGGCCTACAGGGAGAACCCTCACTCTTCAATTTTATACACCTGAATTTGTTTTTAAATGTTTCCTTACCCGGGGCTGCTGCCTTTTGGCTGCTCTCAGCTGTGGGGTGAGCATGGCCCTACAGCCTCCCCAGGCTCAGCCTCCCCCCCACTCACCTCGGGTCTCTTGTTTGCTAGGTAGCAACATCCTGGGTTTCCCAGACCCAGGCTCAGGCAGAGCTCAGGCTCAGGCGCAGAACTGGTACTCCCTTTTGTGGTATCGGAGAAACAAGCATTTGGCCCCGAGGCAGGACCTGAAGCCAGCTAAGCCCCCTTCCAGCTAGGGTGAGCCCAGACCAGCCCTGAGACTTGCGCTTTGCCTTTGGCAAAAATAGTAAAAAAATCATGTTTTCTGGGCTACAGTTCTGGCCAAAGATACAGAAGCTCGACCCCCCCCTCCCCCTCCCCCATCTATCTATTGTTATGGCAAATATGTTCAGACATATTTTAAACTCTTGCAAAAAGATTTAGTATGAAAACCTGCCTTGACATAATAGTTTGTATCCAAATTTATTTTAATGAAGAGTTGCCTGGAACAGATGAACACATACCACTGAGCCGTTCTTCACATGGACTTTATTTAGTAAATTAATTAGCCACCCTTCTCATTAGTGAAAGAAATCACATTTCTTGAAATCAATTGCAAATAGTTTTGCTAAAGAGCATTGGAATCTTTTATTCTAGAAGTAATAGGCACGTTGTGTACTCATACATATATACGGTAAAAGCTTTTTTGTAACCATTTTCTTACACGTTACTGAATAACATGAATCTAAATCTTATTGTGTAGACTTATCTCTGCTTTTATCTGAATGCATAGCATTTATTTTTAATGCTAATGTACCCTCTAGAAATACCACTACTCTGTAATGACATCTTTCTTTTGGTTTAAAAATAGGCATGCTTGCATGAACTCAAGAAAAAGTTTCTGTTTGCATTATTGTTATTGTGTATGAAAATGACAAAAGATGAAATGCACAAAATACTTTATAAAATGTTCATAAAGTAAGCTTTTAAAAATTTGACTTGTCTTGAGACAAAAAATATATGGTTATGTGGAGATGAGGTCCAACTGAAAGAATTCATATACAAGGACAAATAAAGAAAAGCTGTTTGTCTACTCTGTACTTTTCTTGCTCACTGATTTTGGGGGTTTGTTTTGTTTTGTTGTTTTTTTTTTTTTCCCTGTCAAAATCGCTGTAAACTAGATTTTTGCATACAGGAAAGCAGTATGGAAGTATGGGGAATGTTTTAATCTTGAACTCTCACAGTTGATAAAGCAACACCAAGTACTGCTAAACTGAAATTTCGCAAAAGTGAGAAAAGATTGGCTGAAGTCAAAGGTGAAGGTGATACGCGGATTGACTCCACAACTCGTTAAAGTTGTAAAGTAGGTATGCTTTTTATTCACTGCTGAGACGCACGGGGATAATTCCTCAAAGTCATGCGTGCCTCAGTGTTGTTTCCCTCTACATTTATTCTCTAAAGTTATATATATTCATCAGGTTGCACAATACGCTTATACATACTCATGTCATAGAATCATAGAATCATATAATTGTTAGGGTTGGAAAGGACCTTAAGATCATCTAGTTCCAGCCCCCCTGCCATGGGCAGGGACACCTTACGCTAAATCATATCACCCAAGGCCTCGTCCAACCTGGTCTTGCACACTGCCAGGGATGGAGCATTCACAATCTCCCTGGGCAACCCATTCCAGTGCCTCACCACCCTAACAGGAAAGAATTTCCTTCTTATATCAAACCTAAACTTCCCCTGTTTAAGTTTTAACCCGTTACCCCTTGTCCTGTCACTACAGTCCCTAATGAAGAGGCCCTCCCCAGCATCCTTATAGGCCCCCTTCAGATACTGGAAGGCTGCTATGAGGTCTCCACGCAGCCTTCTCTTCTCCAGGCTGAACAGCCCCAACTTCCTCAGCCTGTCTTCATACGGGAGGTGCTCCAGCCCCCTGGTCATCCTCGTGACCCTCCTCTGGACTTGTTCCAACAGTTCCATGTCCCTTTTATGTTGAGGACACCAGAACTGCACACAATACTCCAGGTGAGGTCTCAGGAGAGCAGAGTAGAGGGGCAGGATCACCTCCTTCGACCTTCTGGTCACACTCCTTTTGATGCAGCCCAGGATACGGTTAGCTTTCTGCGCTGCAAGCACTCACTGCCAGCTCATGTTGATTTGCTCATCAACCAACACCCCCAAGTCCTTCTCCACGGGGCTGCTCTGAATCTCTTCTCTGCCCAACCTGTAGTTGTGCCTGGGATTGCTCTGACCCAGGTGGAGGACCTTGCATTTGGCATCAGCCCACTTCACAAGTGTGTCAAGGTCCCTCTGGATGGCATTCCTTCCCTCCAGCGTATCAACCGAGCCACACAGCTTGGTGTCATCGGCAAACTTGCTGAGGGCACACTCAATCCCACTGTCCCTGTCAGCGATGAAGATGTTAAACAAGACCGGTCCCAACACTGATCCCTGATCATTACTCGTTACTGGTCTCCAGCAGGACGTTGAGCCATTGACCACAACTCTTTGCGTGCGGCCATCCAGCCAGTTCTTTATCCATCAAGTGGTCCATCCATCAAATTGATGTCTCTCCAATTTAGAGACAAGGATGTCGTGTGGGACAGTGTCGAACGCTTTACACAGGTCCAGGTAGATGACATCAACTGCTCTACCCCTGTCCATCAGCTCCGTAGCCCCATCATAGAAGACCACCAAATTGGTCAGGCAGGATTTCCCCTTAGTGAAGCCATGCTGGCTGTCACCCAGCCCCTTGTTGATTTTCATGTGCCTTAGCATGCCTTCCAGGAGAATCTGCTCCAAGATTTTGCCAGGCACAGAGGTGAGACTGACTGGTCTGTAATTCCCCGGGTCATCCATTTTCCCCTTCTTGAAAATGGGGGTTATATTATCCTTTTTCCAGTCATCAGGAGCTTCACCTGACTGCCATGTTTTCTCAAATATGATGGACAGCGGCTTTGCAACTTCATTCACCAGCTCCTTCAGGACCCAGGGATGGATCTCATCAGGACCCATGGACTTGTGCACGTTCAGATTTTTAAGATGGTCTCAAACCAGTTCCTCTCCTACAGTGGGCCCAAGGTCTCACAGTCCCTGCATCTGCCTTCCAAGACTTGGGTGGTTTGGTCAGAGCCTTTGCCAGTCCCCGCTTCATATTATAATGAGTTGTAAGGTCCTTTGCACCTGCGCAGTGCCCTCTCTGGTCATGGGCAGAGGTCTCAAGATGAAGTAAATGAGTCTTCCTCCTGTGGGTAGGGGTCTTCAAGATGAAGTAAATGAGTCTTCTTCTTCTTGAACTTTTCACCTTTTAGTCTTCACCTATGGCCTTAGGGTTTGGTCTGTGTCCCAGCCATAAACCATCTGCTTCTCCCCCTTCAGGGGTATGCTTTTCCTTATCAATAGCTGCTTATCAGCAGAATTAGGCGTCTGCTTTTCCTTGTCAATAGAACTAGGTGTCTGCTTTTCCTTATCAATGGTTAGTGCCTTTGTTCTGCATAGTAGGCATGATAGGTACAGACAATACTTTTGTTTAAGCAAGCAAATTCCTCTAACCCCCCTGTGCAACCCCCCTGTACAATCCCCCTGTATATTGGTTAACCCTGTATCAAAGGACACCAAAGTACTAGAAAAGATTCCAAGTGTCTCTTGTTTTTTCCTGTTGTGACTTTTTAATATGAGCTTCATGGCAGATTACATTGATTTGGAAGAGGAAGTATATTGAATGTAATGGCAATCTGTGATACTTCTGTGGACCATAGAGAGACTATTGTGAGTTTTACAAACAATTAATTTATATAATGTTACATATTAGTATAACACCACTTAGACTGGATGGTTGATGCATCTGAAAATGGATTAGAGTTGGCCTTTGCTTTGGGCAGGCATTGTGCAAATGACAGAAAACTGATTGAGGTGGTCACTTAGCTTATTTTTCTATACTTGTAAGCTATGAGTAGGATTTTTGAAAGCATTTATTATTGGCCAAGATTTTCATCATTGCAGTCAAAAAGACAGGACAGGGGGTAGAAGCAAGAGGAATGTACAGTGCATTACAGGTCTTTCCTTTGGCTTGCTTTTCATGTCTTTGCTTTGGCTTAAGCTCAGTATAATTGGCTTTACTGGAGATCAAACATCTATTCCAAGCTGCTTATCTGATCATCCGCGGGAGGAATCTGCATGAGGCATTTATCTTAATGTGGTTTAGGTCTATAAAATAGTTATATTTTATATAATATAAAATTATTATTTAATATTATATTATACATTATATAATATAATATATGATATATACAATTATATATATTATATAATATACATTATATATAATATATAATAATATAATATATTATTATAATATATTTATAATATATAATAACTAAAAATAAGGGTAAGACTTCCTCCTAAGGGACAAATTTCTATGATTCTATGATTTTTCAAAGGCACCTGATCTCACAAATTGATTCTAGTGTTAAAATATATACAAAGGATTTTGCCTACACATTATGATAAGATGAAATTACTACTTTGGATTTAAACATGGCTTTCTTCAAAATTCACATTAAAAGACTGAGAATTTGGCCTTAGAGATCCTAGATATATATAAATATGTTTGTTGTGAAACTTGCTTGTCGATTGTTTCAGTTATGTGTATTTTATTAGGATGTTTGTGAAAAGCTGATTGAGGAAGAAAGTGTAAGGAAAGAGATAACGGTTGTTAAAGAAGAACATTTTTTTTCTTCAAGATATGTATGCTGAAAAAATACATATGTGAGACTTAGGGTTTAGAAACCAAGGGACAAAGGGATATTCAGTAAGAAACATCATTATATGACCCTTTGTTCCATTATTAAAAGCCCTAATTTTAAGTCATGTATTTTAGCAGTTACTGCTGTATATACTTCAACAAACATCTCCAGCAATGTACTGTCAAGAAATCTGAGCCCATACATAATAGTCCTAGCTTTTTTCTTGTATGTCTTCCAGACTGAAAATGAAAGCAACTGAAGTCATTATAAATACTCCTGTGTCACAGAAAACACAGTGCTTGAAATCTCCAGCACTGTTTACTCCTATTGTTCTGTAGGAAAACATAAAAAATAATTGGGTACCTTGGTTGATCCAAAATCAGCATAATGCACGGAATCACTGCAATACACGTCTTGCCTTACAACCCCAGTGAAGTGATCATTATATTTGCACATGATGAGTACCAATGTTGAGGAGTATTCTAAAAAGGAATAATCCCAATTTCAGGGCAGTTATGACCTGGAAACAAAAACCCAAACAAACCCCCAAATCAAGTAACCAATCAGCCAAAACCCTCTTAAAATTGTATCAAGCTGTCCAGGTTAATAGAATCAAATATACACTACGAAGAACAGAGACATGACATATAGAATGTATTTTTTGTCCTGTCTCTTCTAGAAACCAAACCTGAAAGCTTGCTTCTCTTTCTTCTTCAACAAAGCACTTCAGATTGTGTTTCAGTTTAGAATTTTGTAGGGTTGGTTACTTCAAAGAAATGGATGTTTAAGTTCTAGTTAAGTATATGCTTAAATTCTTGGTTGGATTAGAGTTGAATTTTCAGCAATTTACTGTATTAAACCTTTGGAAAATGAGATATTAGCACATAGAATTTATGAGAAAAGGAAATGGAAGCAAGAAATGCCTTTATATATTTTTTGCATGCTTTCTTTTCCAAACAATCTTCCTGTCCTGTGTTAAAACTCTCTTATTCAGATCTTAAAAGGTAGTGCAGCAGTAGTGCAGACTGACTATTATCTTCTGAAGATGAGCATTAAGAAAGAAAATTAGAGCAGGAATAAAAGGGTGATAAAATTTCTGTAGTGAAAATGAATAAAGACAAACTATAGGCAATAGCAAAAGAGCACTAATAACCAGCACTGGGAAATGAGGCATTCTATATTAATAAAGTCCTTTTCTTTTTACTTTGAAATACCATTTTCTCAGCATTAGTAACAATAATAATGGTTCTCTTCACTGCCTGAAAATGCACACAGAACTTTTGCAAGGATAATCACATGGTTTTATGAAGATGCCCTGCTGCTCCATTGCTGCAGTATTAAATTGAGTGGACCTTTTTTTTTAAACTGCATAACCCTAACAAATGGGACAGAGAAGGCTAATTAAAAAAAAATTAAAGATATATGTTCAACTAGAGAAAATAAGTTCCCTGTGTTAGTGACTTTTTTTTGTAAAGGAAAAAGGGAAAATTACATTTAAATATATATTTCTTTATTTTTTTTTGACATTTTCCTCCTTGCTTTTTAGTGAATGGACTTTGTTATTCATCTTCTGATCCTGGAATTATTTGCTTTTAAACCACAACAAAGAGTTTCAGGAGGCTGCAGCTATTTCCGAGTAAGTAGATGGATTATCACAGCTAGCATTTTATTTCAGGACAGTAGCAGATCACAAAGGATGCTGCAATGTTCTCATAAGTTTGGATTTCCTATCAGAGAGGCTGGCTATATGGACTTGCTGTGCAAAATGAAAATTATTGAGAGAAATTGTTTTAAATACTCTGTATAGGTAGTTACCTGACATCTTCCTAACTTGGTAGATGCTAGGAAAAGTTTCACACACTGAGAAAAGTAGCAAGACAGTCCTAGTAAGTGCAACGTTTTAGTCCCATCAGCAAGGCCTCTCAGTCTCCCTTTGACGTGTAACACAGAGATTCTTTTTCTTCCTGTCAGATTCTGTACCTGGTTATACTGGTTGGCTCTATGTACTGTGCTGAACAGTTCTTCAGACTTCCAGCTAAGCCTTGAGATCTTAGTGTTCACAAGCCCAAGTGAAAGTCAGTAAAGACCTCTAAATTTGGCCAGTGATGGTGGAGTCTTCAGTGGTTAATTATCAATGGAATGAACACTTTTATATCACAGACTATCTAGTCTTTCATTTTAGAATGCTTCTCTGGTTGAAAACTTGGAAGTGGCATGGCACACAATCTTCTCCCCTTTCAGACTGAGGCAACAGCTCTCTCAAGTGTCATGTTCAGAATGACAAGAAAATGTGTTTTCTCTCCAGAGCTAATTTCTGATGTTATTCTCTATTTACAGTTTCATAAAATAAAATAAACCACCAGCTTAAGATAGTTCTACAAATTGAGTACCAAACTAGATCTACACTAGACAAAGCCAGATGACACACCTTCCACTGAAGGAGACCTTTTAAATGTGAATTCTTATACCAGCTGTGTTTTGTGATTGCATTCCCATTCCTTCATTATGCTGAGATTAGTGAATTTGCAGCACCTAAATGCATGGTAAAAACAGCCTCTCCAGTATACAAATAAGCCAGCACATCCCTGGCCTGCATTCCAGGTGCCTATTTCATGATTATCTAGCAGAGTATATTCTATTCCTCAGAATCATGACAGATGCTCAGTCCTAACTAACGTCACAACAATAGAGAGCCTCAGAAAATGCTAATGCATTTCAGATACTATGCTTTCTGGCTATGGTCCCTCAACATGGCGACACCTATTGTGCTGATGCTTCCATTTCTCAAAAGTCTGTCAAAACCAACTAAATACTGTATTGTGGTAATCCCTGTCCTTTGCAGAAGCAGCTTGCTCTGGAGATAGTTTACCTTCTACTTGCTACAGATAATCCTTCTGTGTTTATTTGCTTTTCCCTTCCCCTTCCTATATGTAGACATGTGTATACATACACAAATTTCCTAGTACAAAAAAAGACTACATGCTTGCTGTGTCATCTGTGTCAATATTTCATCATGCATCTTATTTATCTAATGTAAATTTGTTAGGTTGATCACATAAACCTGCTGTTCACATGTTTTCCTTTCCTCTGCTCCTTACAAAGATTACCTGTTTTTAAAATGCTTTCAGGCAAGTTGTGTGAAACTTCCTTAAAATGAGACATCTAATTTATGTGTCTATGTAATGATAGCCTTTTCTGAGTTTTCTGGTATTCAGAAATTGGCTCCTCTGCAGGTTGATTTAGAACACCACAGATAAAATCCTACACTGTATTGCTTTCTGGAGGAGTCTGTCTGTACGCATCCAACACAGAAGAAGACTAGTAAGACTGGTTAAACATACTGAACCTTGGATCAGTTTACCCTTTTCAATGTGATCACTGTTTCAGTTTTGCTGAAAACAGCAGAATTTTGTGATCTCAGATTATTCATTAAAGAAATTACTGAGTTTTCTATGCTTCAGTGAAATTCAGATTCCTAGATGAGAAAGATAATTTTGAGGATCTTTCGTAAATGGCAGCTTGCTTACCTGTCAGATGAAGTTTTTTGTCTTCATCTATATCATTTTTAATATATTTCCAGCTTGACTCTTTAAAGTCCCTTTGTGCTGAAATTAGCCGACAGAAAAGATAGTGCTGCTACTCTTTACAGTGACTACTATGTTTCTGTAGCCAAAGGGGCAAATAACCAATTTCTCCAATTTTGCTTTGTTATTTACTCCATTTGGGGACATTCCTGGGAAGAAAATCTGCAGTACTAAATACAAAGAAACTCCTTTTAACTCAAGAGTTTAACTCAATTTCTTAACTTCTGTACCTTGAATAGTTGGCGACTGGGAAATTAGGGGGTGGAAATATAGTGTATGCATATACACAGGAATTTTATGCCCTGCTTGAAGTCTGTACTTGCAATGTGGCATGGTAGGAGACAGCTGAATGAGTATTTGAATGAGCAATGGCAGTTAGATATGTCTGAATTCTGCTATGAATTTAACATTAATGTTTATGTAGTGCAATGTTTCTAATAGACATAGCTCCTTGTCTTTAAATTAAGGACTCCAGTATAAAACTCTGGACATACCAGGTTATGGTATTGTATGATCATAGCTATGATATCCAGGTTCTGTTCAAGCAAAAGTGAGAATCAGGAGTGGAAATTATAGGAGTGTGGAATTAGACTCAGTCTGTTAATGTGGCTTGCCTAGAATTCTACGTATTTTATGGGTAACACTGGGTGTGTTAGCAGTGGTAATTCATAAATGCGTGCATACCCACACTTACAATCATAGAACCAACTAGGTTGGAAAAGACTTTTAAGATCATCAATTCCAACCATTACCCCAGGACTGCCAAGACCACCCCTAAACTGTGTCACTGAGGGTCTCATCTACATGGGTTTTGAACGCTTCCAGGGACTGTGACTTTACCATTTCCCTGGGCAGCCTGTTCCAATGCCTGACCACCTTCTGTCTGAAGAAATTTTTCCTAATACCCAATCTAAACCTCCTCCAGCACAACTTGAGGTTGTTACCTCCGTTACCACTGAGAAAATCTCTGTTCAATTATATTACTGATCAGCTTTTAAAAAAGATAAGTATTAAAAAGGGGTCTCAGGGGAGTCCTCTAGCCCTGCTACTGCCTGCTGTGTTATTTCTTCCATGGTCTTTATGACAGCTCTTACAGCAAACACCTCACATGAGAAACCTTTATGAAACGTTCTGGCACTGAGTACATTTGGAGACAAGAGTGCTTAGGACCTTTGAGAAAAATCTCACCACTTGGAAATAAACCCTTTGGCACAAGAACAGAGCTCTTTCCCAGGCCAACAGCACTCCGGGGGTCTCTTTCACGCCATTCCATAGTTAAAACCTACCTGGAAAAATTATAGAAATTAAATTCTGTGGGGCAGTACTTTCCATTTTCATAAAAGCCTCTCTGGACCTTTTGGCTTTATGTCTGAAAATTTGAAGTAAGCATTGTTACCAAGTAAACTTAAATAAGACTACTTATGGGTGTCCTGGGTTCAGCAGTAGCAGTCATGTTTCTCCTTCTTGGTAGCTGGTGCAGTGCAGTGTTTTGACTTTCGGCTCGAGAACAGAGCTGATAAAGATGTTTTGGTTTGGCCAAGGACTTTGTGAGCCTCATGCTCTGCCAGGGAGGAGGGGAAGCCAGGAGGAAGCAGAGACAGGACACCTGACCCAAACTGACCAAAGAGGTATTCCATACCACAGCACGTCATGCCCAGGATGTAACTGGGAGTTAGCCGGAAGGGCTGGGAGACTGCAGGGTTGGAGGAGGTATCGGTCGGAGCTTGGTCGGGCTTGGGGGCGAGTTATCGGTCAGTGGGTGGTGAGGTGTTGTATTCTGTTCCCTTGTTATTTCCTTTATCATTATTATCATTGGTGGTAGCAGTAGTGATTTGTGTTATACCTTAGTTACTAAACTGTTCTTATCTCAACCCGTGGGAGTTGCATTCTTTTCGATTCTCCTCTCCGTCCCTCCAGGAGTAGGGGGAGGGAAAGAAGAGGGGGGGGGGGGGTGTGAGTGAATGAGTTACCTGACTGGGTTTAAACCATGACAGTTCTTTTGGCGCCCAACGTGGGGCACGAAGGGTTGAGATAACGACAGATCTGACTGGATTAATAGTCATTCGTCACAATGCTGATTTATTGGCTCTCAGAGTTGTTCTTGTTGATCTCACAGCTTCAGAATGTTGTAACTTACTTAGAGCCGGTATTTGCTGTGTTAGTGTTTATCAAGTGTGGGGCCTGGGCCAAGGTTCTTGTCTCACTGTGCTTTATGGCAATGGCTTGTAATACGGGCGGGCTCGAGCAGCAGGGCGGGACGGACGTGGCGGTGGGCTTGTACCTGGCCGTCCGGCTGCTCTTCACCGGCCAGGCCCTCACCCTACTCTCCATCTTCGTGAGGCTGCGGGGAGCCGAGGGGGAGCGGCCCCGGGAGCCGGGGGCAGCCGAAGCGGCCCGGGAGAGCGGCCCCGGGGAGCAAGCGGCGGCGGGAGCGGGGCCGGAGGCCGCGAGGGGACGGCTGCCGGTGGAGGAGGTCGGGGCGGTCGAGGAGAAGAAGGAGGCGGCTGCCGAGCAGCGGGAGAAGGCGGCGGAGGAGCCGAGCCCCGCGGAGGAGCCCAGCCCCGCGGCCGAGCCCAGCCCCGCAACGGCCGAGAGCATTTCCCGGAAGCCGCCCGCCGAGCCCCAGGAGGATGCAGGAGACCACGCAGCATTTCCCAGCAAGGCAGAGGAGGAAGAGCTGGACTCAGGAAAAGAGAAGCTGGTGGTGGGAGAGCCGGCAAGCACAGCAGCTACACCAGCCCCAGTGACAAGTACAGCAGCATCGTGTGAGAGTTCTGAAGGTTTTGAATGGCCTTTGGGTATCCTTGGGACCTGCCTGCTGATTGTGATGGGGATCAGCATGTTGGCACACACACAGGCTGTGTTCTACCCACAACCATTTTGTCTGATCTCAAAAGTTAAGCAGAGTCAGGTTTGGGTCTTGTCTGGCGTTAGACGAGGATATAGGGGGACCAAAGGTTTTCTCCAAGGCTGGACAGTCATGAGTGGCAGGGTGTGTGGGACAGTATGGGCAAGTATCTAGTCCACTGGGCCCCTCCAGTGCTTTGGAAGCATCGGAGATGGAAGGCAGCTGTATGGAGTCCCCAGCAACAAGCTGCAGAAACTGCTGAAGGGGACAGTGAATTATTTTAAGCCTGGTGGGCCCATGGCACTTCAGGCCATCAGAGCAGAGATGCAACATAGAGATGGACTCATGATCGAGGGGTGGACTTAGCAATGGACACTATTGCCCAGGTTATTCACGAGTGTGGACACTGCACACAGTCTCTCCTGCTCTGGAAGACTGTTACAAGAGATGGAGCCTGACATGGACCAGATGGACGCAGCAGCTTTATAGGGACTGGTCCATGCACTAAGTTAAGAGTTACCTGACTGGGTTTAAACCATGACAATGGGTCAGCATGAATTTCATGCTGGTTTTGGCACTGCTGAATACAGTACCTTTCTATGATATTGCATTTTGAATTTGTCTTATTTTTCATGAAGAAATAAAAAAATAATTCAAAAGTTAACCAATAAATAAAGGCATGATAATCAAAATACTAATTTAGGAACGTAGATTGTATCCTGGGCTGCATCAGAAGAAGCGTGACCAGCCGATCAAGTGAGGTGATTCTCCCCCTCAATTACGCTCTCATGAGACCCCACCTTGAGTACTGTGTTCAGCTCTGGGGCCCCCACTACAAGAAGGACATGGACCTGCTTGAGCAAGTCCAGAGAAGGGCCACAAAGATGACTGGGGGCTGGAGCACCTCTCCTATGAAGACAGACTGAGGGAGCTGGGCTTATTGAGCTTGGAGAAGAGAAGGCTCAGGGGAGACCTTATAACAAACATCTATAACAGATATTAGGAAGATGCTCCTTAATATGAGGGTGGTGAGGCACAGAACAGGCTGCCCAGAGAATTTGTGACTGCCCCATCACTGGAAGTATTCAAGGCCAGGTTGGACAAGGCTTTGAGCAACCTGGTCTAGTGGAACGTGTCCCATGGCAGAGGAGTTGGAATTAGATGATCTTTAAGGTCCCTTCCAACTCTAACCATTCTATGATTCTACAACGTTAAAATTCACACCATATTTTGTCAGCTCTTCTTTGCTTTGAACCAAATTGGTAAGTGGTACTTTCTCATAACTCTGTAATTTTAGGAAGTATTTTTTGAGGCAGAGAATTGGAAAATGTAGTTGGAATTATTTTTCTTTAACAAGAATCACAATTTCTTGAAAACTGCAGATATTTCCATAAACCTTATTCAGGTTGTTCTGGAGACATGGTGGGTGTCAGATGGAATTCTGATCTGCAGCAGGTCACAGCAATAAAAGAAACACCTGGAAGACAAGGCCACTAATCTCTTTGTTCCTACTGTTTGGTGCTTACTATGTATTAAAGAGCCTTTGGCGTGTTGAGAGGATTCTCAGGACTATAACTTTTTGTTCATGCACTTTCAGCTAAACCTAAATAACATAACTTTCACCTAGTTTAATTTAGCTGATTAAGGCAGCAACAAAGAATGGGTATGTTCACTATAATAACGAAAATTTTAAAATGGTATTAATTTTCAACTAGCTTTTTATTCATTCTCAGAATAACCTTATTTATTCCTTAATATTCTACCTTTTTTGAATTAATTTGCAATAGAGCTGGAGGAACAAATATGTTAGTGGCCAGCTTAACTCAGAGTACAATATAATTTTCAGTAAACAGATACAGAAACAAGTGAATATTTAGTAATGGAAAAAGAAATAATGTGATCATTCAAAATTTATTTCAGCTGACATACTCTCCAGAAATATTTAATGTCATTTTGGGCTTTCCTTTCTGAACCTTCTTTTTTGCTGTTTGTTTTTTGGTTTGTTTCAGAAAAAAAGGTCTTTTGGTGGTAGTGGTTTTTTTTGTTGTTGTTTGTGGCAAGATTTGGGTTATTCTTTTTTTTTTTTTTTTTGTAGTTATAGCAATTACAGCAGTAGAATTTTATTCTGCAAGAAAATCCAAATGACAAATTTGGAAAATTTAATGTCTCAGTATTTCTTAAATGTAGTATTTCATTAGACAACTTCAAACTCTAATTTTATAACTTCCAAATGTTTCTTTTCAGTTAAAGCTGTTTGTCAAATTTTATTTCAAATGTCCCTAAATTCTATTTTTAAAATGTTTCTTTGTTTTTAATGAATTTCTTCCACCAGCATTGTTTGGAGGGTTTGTTTTTTTTTTTTTTGGTTTTCAAATCCTGTCGTGTTTGCAGGCCCTAATTATAGTTTAGAAGTATCTTAATGCTGTCCTAATTTTTCCATCTTCTGCATTCACTGCTCAGTCTAGAGTTCAGGTGTCCAGTTATGCATTTATTGTAGTGTAATGAAAGACAGAAGTAGAGTTGATCTGAGTCCCTTAATATTATTAAAGGAATATAACAAAAAGGATACACTTCAAATAGAATTGAGGAAAAGCACAGTTACTGCTGAAGTCCTGTCCTCCATCTCATTCCAGGTCTCTTACTGCCTTCATCAAAATGTGGGGAATGAACGTTAAGTCTAAACTAAATTTCAGTAGGAAAACCATTATCTATCCTTATTAGAAAATGAAACAATTTCAGCTATCCTACTAGCCTTATAATACTATTACTGATGTTTTATGTAATGGAAAGTGATGCTGCTGTTGGTAAGATCTATCCAGACCTGAATTGTTAGAATTACCAGTGAAATTATAATTGTCTTTCTTGTTAAGGTATTTGCTAAAGAAGAAAAGCCTGTTTAAATCCTTTGTCTGATTTTATTTCAGGATCAGATATGTAATTTTGCTTGATTTTTTTTTTGCTTCTTTCACAGTCTGTGAAATGTAGATGTGGATGTAATAGAGTCTAAATCTAAACTCTTATTGAATATAACATTTTCTGTAGAATTTGTGAAAATGCTATGCAAGGAAAGATTTTTATGTTGATTGTATATGTATTCTGAAAATACATGTATATGTATTCTGAAAAATATGCATCTTTCTCTTTTGCACAGAAATATTAGCTCTCTGTAACATGCAATAGAGATTTATCTTTGCTAATCTATGACTTTTTTTATGTCCAGTACACTTGGCATAACATCTGTTCTCAAAATTTTGTCCTTTCATGCTTTTATCCTGAATCTGTAGAATAATACTTGTTCAAAGTTAGTAGTGTTTTCATTCCACTTTGCCCCACTCTATTTTTGACAAGGAATATTCTTCTATTGTTCTATTGCTAGAGTTTGTATTACATATTATTATTGCTATTATTAATTAATATATAACCACCAGACAGCAGGTGTTAAATGACTGCTGCTGTGTTGAATATAATGTGAGTTGGAAATTAGTATCAGAAAGTTATCTTTCTGAAATGACAGACAGTGTATTCTCTGTTGAAATATTTTAATGGAAGAAATTTATTAATTTCATGAAGAAAGACAGCAATAGTGTGTAAGTATGCTGCATATGTATGCATGTGTGGTCTTACTATAGGTTTTGATTTTGTTCATACAAGCATTGGCTTTTCAAAGGTGAAAGCAAAGTTGACTCATAGTGTCTGTATCATGCTGATTTAGTTTTAAATGGCAGTTTACTGATCTGACATGAAGAAAGTGAGTATAAAAAATGTGCGTATTTATTCAAGGACAGAAAACCCAAATTTTTGTCAAATTTCTGTCATACATGCAATAATCATGCTAACCTATACTATTTTTCCACTTCGTATGAGCCAATCAGTCTAAATAAAATCTGCTTTGCATTCTTGTTCTACTAGTTTTATTTTATATTTATAAAAAACAAATATGAATGAATCATTTCAACTGATGTCTAATCAATTCTCTAAACTTGTTACGAAGTGCCTCGTTTTCTATTACCCAGGATTTTCGTTTGATCTGTTTAAACATTTTAAGATAAGTATCTATTTTAACAATTCCAAAAAATAAGTTTCAGCTTTGTTTTATAGTATTCTGCTTGCTGCTTTGAGATAATTTCTCTAATGTTAATGATATGTTTTCTTCCATGTGTTATGCATCCTTTGTGTGCCATTTTGGGATAATCTTGTTTGTAGCTTACTAAAATTATGTTGGGGAACTTCTGTGTATTTTCATATAAATATGGAAAGTTTGTACAATTGGTATCAGCTAATTTCTTTATTTAGGCTGAGAAAATAAGTAATCATACAAAGAGAAAATAGTTTAATTTGTCCACACTCTTCCAATTTAATTAATATTCAACATGTGAATAGCAAAAAACCCAGAAAATCTTGCCTGTAAAACTAGAGGATGATTTTCTATACCACACAAATCTAGATATACTTTTATATCTACTGATTTGCAAACTGTTGCAGGCAGACAGTTGTCTAAATTATTTGTATAGAAGTACAAATGTGCTGGGCTTAAACCATGACAACATGCAACTGAACTTAATATCAGCTGAACTGGGACTGTACTGTACCATAATTTAAATTACTGCAAGTACATACCATTCAAATTTTATATAGGGGTTTCAGGTAATTAAAATGAAAAGGAATTAAAAACTGAACTGAGCTGATCCTGAGACAAAATGACAAGTAAAAGATTAAAGTATATATATTAGAAAAAATTCTGAAATAGGTAAGTCTTGGTCAGCAAAGGCATTTTTGCTTTTAGAATTTTCAAAATATTGAATAATCTGAATTTTAAAGTAGGAAGTTCCCAAACGAAAATTCAGAACATTCACATATATACAGAACTATATGTCTAATATTGTATCCTATAAAGAATATGTTTTTTTGAAAGGTACTGCTAAATCTAATCACATTTTTAGAAAATATTTGTTACTACTGTATTTTAGAAGACACAGAAAATTAGATTGCTTTTGTCTGTTATTCATCATGACCAATGTTTAAATCAGTTATAAGCGCCGAATATAAATATTCATGTAGTATTCCATCTGTGGAAAAATACAGTACCTGAAGAACACTGGATTTAGTACTAAATACAATCCCTAGTAGACTGGGGATTTTTTGTTTGTAAAGAAACAGTTTGTTAGAAGTTCTATGTTTTTAGAGTGTTTTCTCCTTTCATATTCTCTGCAATAATTTAGGCTTCTTCCTGTGCATACCTGGATATAGAATAGTTAGGATCATAGAATATTTAGGGTTGGAAAGGATCTTAAGATCATCTTCACCTGACTGCCATGATTTTTCAAATATGATGGACAGTGGCTCAGCAACTTCATTCACCAGCTCCTTCAGCACCCCCGGATGGATTTCATCAGGTCCCATGAACTTGTGTATGTTCAGGTTCTTAAGATGGTCTCGAACCAGATCCTCTCCTACAGTGGGCCTAGGGTCATCATTCTCACAGTCCCTGCATCTGCCTTCCAAGTCTTGGGTGGTGCGGTCAGAGCCTTTGGCAGTGAAGACCGAGGCACAGAATTCATTCAGAACCTCAGCTTTCTCCAAAATTTCCTTTCCTCAGACCTCTTCAAGTAAGCTACCTGGACTCAAAGTACAGCCAGGAGCACTATAAATATATTTATTTACACCCAACCTGACCCTGTGACTGCAGTAGCTTCCTGCATATCTCTGACACTCCTGTCAAGACTTCCTTCACCTTCAGTCCTTGCAAAACTCTATAGAATGTCTACCAGGGATGACAGAACAAAAATAGGAACATCCTGCAAGTGGATTATGCATGGGCCTTGAAGAAGCTGGAAATTCAGGACATGGGGCTTTTAAAGGAAACTGTGCTATGTCTGGGAGGAGGAAGAGTGACCACTTCTCATGAGAATCAGTGCTAGATGTAGAACAAATGCAGCATATGGGTATTTTTGAAGATATAATACCTGCCTATATTTTGTTACCTATATTTAGAAACATATTGGTATATATGCATGTATGCATATCTTTAATAGTCCATCTTCCTTGTTGGCCACTTTGATTCACTCTGCCTTTTAACTGACAATCTCTGTAACACATTCTCTCTTCAGCCTCACTTGAACTGCTTTTCATTTGCTGAGTGCACTTTATCCTCCTTAAATCCTTTCTTCTTTAGGCTCCTATCTTCAAACCATCATTCCTGCTTTCAGATTTAATGCCTGCACCAGCTTTCTCTTGAAACATTATGCTGATATGTGTCTCCTGTTAAGTTGCATGTGAATTTTGTTGTAGAGTTGCCGAGTTAATATATGTAAAATACTTTTGTGCTCTGTTCAATCTGTTTGAATCATAAATGGATATGGCATGCTGGTTTCCAAAGCTAGCACACACAGGTAAACCGATATTAATCTCCAAACACCTTGTATTCTACAACTTAAAAGATACAGAATATAACTTTAAGGCATGGTGCATAATGAGTGTGAAGAACAGATCTACATGGATGGTAGTTTGAGAGATGTTGAACCTGAGACAAGTGTGATGTTGCTGGCATCACTGAAATACTATCACGTTTGCAATATATGCAAAAATTAAGTGAGGTGATTCATTGCTTAGCTGAACCCTCAGGACAAAATTAAGAACCTAAGCTCAGTGTACTATGCATGAGGAGAGGAAGCTCTTCAGAATGGGATTCTCAACGATCTGTTGAGTGGGAAGCTGAATTAAATGCAAGAACAAGGGCTAAGGCTCTGTGGCTTTCCTGGCTGCAGAATGCAAGAATCAAACTAATCTTTCACTACAGAACTACAGATGCTTTTCTCCACTCAGGATCCGAGGTTATGAATGCTATCATTGTGCATTGTAAAAAGAACAGGTTTTTCTGTTGTGGGTTTGGGTTTGTTTTTTTTTTGGCATGGTTTTATTGTTGGTTGGTTGGTTGTTTTTTGTTGGTTTTGTGGGTTTTTTTGTTTGGTTGGTTTTGTTTTTTTTTTTTTTGTTTTTTTGGGTTTTGGATTTTTTTATACAGCACTCAAGGGAAGAAGAAGCCTGGTTTAGATGGAATGTATGAAATTCAGGCACAAGTTTATAATGGGTCTATTCCAGCTGTTGAAAATTTAAAGTACTTATAGTCCAGTGGTCTGGTTAAGTACTATTAAAAAGGATCATTACATATTTTATTAGTGGAGCTGTTCTGCAAGAGGACTTAAGAAAACCTCACCTCAAAATACCTAAGTCCAGTGATCTGAGCACTTTATGAGGCTGTCAGCCACTCAACTCACCTCTCTGCATCATGTTCACAACTTACTACCTCATGACACACTTCCACCCACATTCTCTTCTGCTCTGCAACTATAATTTTTTTTACATCTGTATTACTAAAATTACATGTCTCTGCTGACCACTGCTCTTCTAGTTTCTTGGGAATCTGGAGTATGATTTCAGAGCTGTTAACATTTCCTTAAGTTTAAGGTCACTGCTAGGTTTGGTCTTACAAGAATCTCACTGGCTAAGTAAAGGCATAGAATTAAGCAATAAACATTTAGATGAAAAGGCAATAATCAGACTAAGGCCAGTAGTTTGTGTGATTCTGTTTGAGAATGTAAGGACCTATCACTTCCCAGTCAGGTGAAGATAAGGAAAACAAATTGTGTATTTTCTTATAAATATTTCCTTTCTTGGATATTGCTGACGCTAATGGAAAGGGGCAAGCTTGTTTCCAAATTCATTGTCTCCTTCATCTTTGGCCTACAGAGAAATCTCCCCAGTAAAGGAACTGGAGAGATTTGTGTTTGCAGATTTTTGGCATTTCTGTCATTCCTGTTTGCATTTTGTAACTAATCCAAATATACATTTTACATTATAGTAATTTTTTTACATGTAAAGCAAATCATTGGGGGGAAAAGTGTATTTCATTATTAAATCCTCAAAGGTTTTCCAGTTGCTTTTTGTGTTTTTATAACAAGATAAAGCTTCTCTTTAAAAAGTGCCAGGGATGTTAAGAAATTTAAACAAATGCATTTTAATCTGTGTAGTCTGTGATTTCCCAGCAGTAGCTTCCCTTTGGAATGTTCACAGGTTTAATTTAATATTTGTGTCTGAACAGTGACAAGATCATTTCTGTTTTCCTCGCCTTGCCTTGTCTCCTGCTGTTTCTTTTCCCATTGAATCTAGTGACAAGTAGCTTCCTGGCTTCTGTAGGATTCCACATTTTAAAAGAATGTGGAAATGCACAAAGCATTTACAGTGACAGAAGAAAATTGACTTGGTGCTCTAAATATACCCAATTTACTTTTCCAAGAATGGTTGCTCTATCAGTTCAAGAAATAATACAGGATAATTTTAGTCCTGAAGAGGAGGACAGATAAAAATTCAGAGATGTCACATTGGGTGAAAGGATACTGTGGAGGTCATCTCTGTTTGAGCTTCAATGGTAGGAAGCAGTTCTTAAGATCTTACAGCATTCTTTGTCCCAGCATGCAAAAACAAGACTCAGAGATGGTCTAGAAACAAGACCACAGCAGATGTTTATATTCTGGTTCCTGAGCTATGTGCAAACCTCAGTGATTCACTTGCTGTTGGAATGGGGGAAATTCCATTTATTTTTTTTTTCTGAAGGAAAACTACATGTATTAAAAAGTGTATTTATGAGAGTTAGGTTATAAAAATGTATGAAAACCACTTCTGAAATCCACTTTAAAAAAAAAAAAACCACTACTGCCTGGTTCTTCCTTCTATTCTTCCTGCCAACTTTCCAGTTGAATATGTATTTGAAGATAAGGAACAGTTTGGCCATGAACGACACCATCTTTAGAATAAGTTGAACTAAATTTCAGGAATGCTGTTCAATGGAAAAGCTGTGTCGAGCCTTCAAGTTTCTTCCCTGGAATTGGATGAATATCATCAGCATTCATGTCACTCTGGAGAATCACTATCTGGCAAAATATCACTGCAGCCCTACTTTGCTGTATAACCCTCTTCAGAGAAAACTTATTTTCTTTTTCCAAAACTGTTTGGCTGGCTGGTGATGATTTCTGTTCTAAAGGTATCCAAATCTTTTACATAATCATGAAACAGAGGAAGGATCCTTCCATCCATGTGATTTCAGAGTGCAATGGCTGTCTGCTTCTGCTCCATCTATGTGCAAAGATATTTTTCTCCTCTTGTTGATTCATGAAGCAAATTTTGCATTTCAGAAAGGGAACAACACAAAGGCCACCCACAGGAAATAAATGTAACAAGTGCAGAAGTCAGGGATTTTATTATTTTTTTTTTTTCCCTAACAGCTTTAAATCTGGATGATTTCTTACGAGAAACTGAGTACATGTGTGAAGATCAGTGCAGTGAAAACATGACCACTTTTAATATTGGAGGAAATGAATGAAGGAAAACCTTGTTATTGGGCCAGGAACTTTTCACATGCTGAGGAATTAAAAGTATGGTTTGGAACAATAGCTCAAACAATTCTGTCAAGTTGCAAAAAAAGAATAAGGTGACTCATATGTAAATGAATTTTAAAGTGAGTCAGATGCCACAATAGAGATGATTCAGAAAAGAGTACTTCCTCAGACAAGCCTTCCAGTAAGGAAAATGTTATTGAATATTTTAATACACATGGCCAAGTGTATTGAGAGTGGCTTTCACCCCTTTTCAACCATGTATTGTGTTCTAGCAAAGAAATACAAAGACTGTCAAAGCGTACTTACATACACCTAATAATAGACCTTTTGAATATAAATATTAATAAGATATAAGGAAATCCAATTAAATTTAACTTGGTACATTTTTTTTAATGTTAAAAAGTGACCTTTAAATCAAATTTGGAAATAAGAAAGGTTTTCAGAAAACAAAAAGCTTGTCATTAGTGAAACATGAATCATAGAATCATAGAATGGTTAGGGTTGGAAAGGACCTTAAGGTCATCAAGTTCCAACCCCCTTGCCATGGGCAGGGACACCTCACACTAAACCATGTCACCCAAGGCTCTGTCTAACCTGGCCTTGAACACCGCCAGGGATGGAGCATTTGCAGCTTCCTTGGGCAACCCATTCCAGTGCCTCACCACCCTCACAGTAAAGAACTTCTTCCTTATATCTAATCTAGATTTCCCCTGTGTAAGTTTGAACCCGTTACTCCTTGTCCTATCACTACAGTCTCTAATGAAGAGTCCCTCCCCAGCATCCTAACAGGCCCCCTTCAGATACTGGAAGGCTGCTATGAGGTCTCCACGCAGCCTTCTCTTCTCCAGGCTGAACAGCCCCAACTTCCTCAGCCTGTCTTCATACAGGAGGTGCTCCAGTCCCCTTGTCATCCTCATGGCCCTCCTCTGGACTTGTTCCAGCAGTTCCATGTCCTTTTTATGTTGAGGACACCAGAACTATACACAATACTCCAGGTGAGGTCTCAGGAGAGCAGAGTAGAGGGGCAGGATCACCATCGACCTTCTGGTCACGCTCCTTTTGATGCAGCCCAGGACACGGTTGGCTTTGTGGGCTGCAGATACACACTGAAGCTGGCTCATGTTCATTTTCTCATCAACCAACACTCCCAAGTCCTTCTCCACAGGGCTGCTGTGAATCTCTTCTCTGCCCAACCTGTAGCTGTGCCTGGGATTGCCCCGACCAAGGTATAGGATCTTGCTCTTGGCATGGTTAAACTCCATAAGATTGGCAACAGCCCACCTCACAAGCATATCAAGGTCCTTATGGATGACATCCCTTCTCTCCAGTGTATATCCCATTCTTTTTTTTTTTTTTAAGAACTCTATGCTTGTATACAATCCTGTTGCTCACACTTCAAAATACTTTTAAAATGCTTAAATATATAAAATCAATTTATTATGTAAATTATTTTGTTACCTGTCTTTAATGGATAGATGTTTCAACAGCATTTTACACAATCCTAGCGACCTGGTCCGTATTTTTGCATCCTTGTGATAATCTGGCTTTAAACAAGTAAAAGACTTGTGGCATAGATTGTAAAAGCAGCATGTTAATGTCTAAATGCCTTTTGGACAAGATTTTAAAAGATAGTACATTCTTTCTTCATGGCAATATGACCTTCTGTAAAAATTACAAAAATATGTCATTTACATTACATTTCAAATATCTTATTTTTCCTAGATGCCTTTAAAGGGAAAAAGTAGAAAATTAAATGTTAGCTGCTTTTCCTTGTTGGTAAAAGAGAATACAAGTGCTCGAGTGTGAAAAATGGAACTTATGTTGTCTTATCTATTTTTCAGTTTCCAGCCCTTTGTATTCTTTAAATTTTATACATTTATTAAATACATTATAATATCATATATATTTTGTCATTTCATGTCACTGCCTAGGTAGAGATTTGTCATACAAGAAAATCGTGTGTAGGATGTTTTGGTCTCTGTTGTGATATAAAATATCTGGTTGATCAGAATACATGAAAAGACCTTATTTTTTACACTTCCATTATACAACAGGCTGTTTCAAGGGAGCACTATGTTCTGATAATAATTTCTCACACAACATGTTTAAGATGTTAAAATGAAATTACTTAAATATGTTCTGCTGTCTTTGTAGAAATACCACATTTTGTTACTGGAATGCTGAAAAATCAAATTGTGAAACAATAAAATGAAAAACAATAGATGGAAGTAATATCACATGCTGCAAATTCTAATCTGACGTATGTCAGGACAGCAATTTTGATGATCATGTTTATCTGGAGAATGGAGTGCTACTGCATATGGCCTCATTTTTCTAGAAAACTTACACATGAGCTTATCTCTATGTTGTCCCTCTGGGTTTATAAAATCCCATCTGTGTACACAACAAACATTTATCCTATTGAAAGGCACGGTTATGTTTTTATGCTGTTTCATTTTTTAAGACATCAGGACTTATAAGCAGGAAAACCTAACTGGGATGACTGCTTCCACACCAAAGTTCTTCTGTATGGCCTGTTTCTCAACTTCTCTGGATTTACTTCAATTACAGTGCTCCTTGCATGTGTACAGAAATATTTCTATTTTGGAAAAATGTCTATTTAACATGTCTGGAACAGCACCAGCAGGAGAGAGGTGAGCTATATGTACATAAGCAAATTATGTGGTTTAGTCAAAATGGATTTATACACTGGTGCTGAGAGCCTGATGCCCATATTTTTATCATTTCTGAGAGAGTACTTCAGGCTGCCCTTAGTGTGGTCTTATGAGCTGAACAACTGATAAGGCAGAGTGCATTAGACATCCTGGCTTTCATTTTCCCATTTAATTTCATCCATAAGGAATCCAGCTGATTCTCTGAGAATGCTGCACAATGTGAGCTGAACAGCATTTAAATGGATTCAACTTGCAATTTCACTGCTGAAATACACTTCAGATATGAACAGGAAAAACTAATAATGTAGATACTGCGTCCTGATTTCAGGTGCCCCTTAAGACATAGGGCACCAGTTAAAAATCACTGTCTTGAATCACAGTTATAAAGAATATTCAAAACCTGGTTACCTACAGCTTTTAGGTGAACTGTTGTTCATTCTGAAACAGGGCTGGCTGGCACATTCCTTGCCAAAAAGATAAATAACAAAACAGATATATTGCAATTTTATTATGCTTATTGAGGAAAGTTACCAATACCTAGGAATGATATGTTCCTATGAAAGCCCTGGTTTGGGGGGTTGTTGTTCTTTTTGTTTTGGGTTTTTTAAGTTCCTTTGAATTTGATTGGGTGTTTTTTAATAACTTTTCAAATACTGCAGACATACTGAACTTTCAATTCTTGTATTTTAGGCCCTTGTAAAGGTAGAAAACCAGCAGTATTATTAGAATTCTTTTGTGGGCAACACCATGTTCTGTTCATCAATCTGCTATACCCATTTTCTTAGCCCTCACTGGGAAATTAAATAATCCTGACTGACAACTGACACATTAATTGCTTTTGAGGGAGCACACCTTTAAAAAGCAGTAATTTAAAGTCTTCTGCTTTGGTGGAAGAACCAATTTGCAGCATCATCAGTCAGGGTTTTGACATGTAACTTTGCACTTGCCATTTTGTTAATAAAGAATCACACTTGAATCCTGAGAGTGTTTCCCTAAAGAGAAACTTAGATGTCTTTGTGAAATTAAGATGACTTTGATGGGACATGTAATGAATGTTTAAATGAGTTATTAACCTTTCATGACTTCAGTGAGTGTTACTGCAAGACAATTCATCACTGTATTGTCATAAACTGCAAAAAGGTGAATATCACAGTAAGATTTATTTCTTTAAGTTTAATTTATTTCTTGCTAGTTTTGTGCATAACAAAACGAGGTTCTTGTGTATCTAATGGTTAATAAGCTGCATAAAAGAAGAACATGTTAATCATAATTTTGAATGTATATGTTTACGAGATGGGAATTTAAAAAACTATTTATTTCTCCAACAAGTAAAATTTTAGAACATTTAATTCAGTTCAAATTTTCACATACATGTTGTTTATTAAGTCAATAATAGTTATGTTCCTTTAGATCAAAGGTAGTCTATGTCTGTATATCAGTTTATCAGAAAATAGCTTCCTTTTTCCCACCCTATGCAAATTATCAAAGAAATGGAAAATTTTAGAAATTCTAAAAAGCAAGATAATCATAGCGTAGTGAAACACATGTTCACATTCTCGGGAGGAGTAAATTTTCAATGTTTTAAGTTTCTATTTTTTTAGATGGATTGAGTGCATGCAAAAGTCACTTTTCAAATGTGTTTTCAAAAGGGTTTTGGTGCAGGTTTATTTTATAGAATTTTATTTGTATGTGTGTGAGGTTTTTTGTTTTGTTTTGTTTTGTTTTGTTTTCATAATATGGTTTCCCGCACAAAATAGTTTTGATGGATTTTCTATTTACCTTTCAATTTTAAAAAATAATCAGTTATGTCTTGGAGAAAACTATCATGTAATTTTTTTGTGGGAAGTGCAGTCTTTCATAAAGATTTATACCTACCAAAAAACTTGTTTTCAGTGCAGCTTTCAAGTCTACTTAGAATAGGAGTTAATAGGACGCAAATGGTTACTCTTTAATGGTTTGTAAAGTATGTAATGTCTTTAGATCCTCTGTTGACATATTTGCAGTTCTCTTAAATCCTTTAAAAAGGAACAACTATATCTCACAACAGTAAGAATTCCTGTTTCCTGGGAAAGCTTTATTCATTCTTTAATTCTCTTTAAATAGGTGGGAAAGTGTCTGAGTCAATAGTTGCTTTTAATGACTAGAAAACAATTACTGAATGCTAAGTAATATTTATACTAAGTTATAATAAATAATAAGCTATTATAAAATTCCTTAGTTCTTCATTTTCAAAGAAGATGAGAAACTACTAGAACTCTAAAGTTACTGATGACTGTTTTGCTTAGAAATGCACAGTAAGTATATAGGAAAACAAAAATGGAAAAACTAACTGGTGTGCAAAACAACATATTGAGAATGAAGACTTTAAGCAGTAACATGAAGAATTATCTAGGATAGGAAATGCACTGTTTTGCGGAGGTGACACTTGTTCTCTAGGAGCTGTAAATTACTATACACAGCATGAAACTGGAATTGAACAAAGATAGGAGATAATTATCCACAACAGGAGCTATATGTCCATTTGACACAATTCTGTGACAATTGCAAAAAGAATGCTAACCTTTACTGTGATGTATTTGCTCTTATTATTTGTCATTTTTGTCATCATGTCAGCAGTTTCAAATTTGAAAGTTAAGTCGTGGCAAATTGTCACAGTGGTAGTTCATGCAGTGTTAGGACCACATTTATGTGATTGTTTTAGTAAATGGCTCATTGGAAAAATATTTTCTGCTCAGTTGAAAGTTTTGCTGCAGGGGCTAAAGCATATGAATCTGAAATACAAAATCAAGTTATTCATGTGTAAAAATTGACCTTTCCCTGATATATTCTTAACAAAAATGTTCACTAAGTTGACTACAAACTGGAAGATTTTGTGTGTTTCATTTTGTAATTACCATTGACAATAAAATTAATGCAATTTCAATCCATTTAGGATATTTAAAATTTATCTTGATTTATCTAAACCACAAAATTCTCATAAGTTAAAAACCCCAAACTTCAATTTTATAGAAGCAATTTGTTTAAAAAATGATCATATAACTTTATGATGTGCCATGATCTTGTGTTTGTTACATACTGTTTATTCTAAAGTAATATGTAAGAATAAGAAAAAGCAATTTTTTCTGCCTGACTCTTAGTTTTGTTTTGTTTTATTTTGTTTCTTTTACAAGGTTATTGTAAATACATAAGGTACCCTAGAAATATTGAAGGTGTTTTAGTTCAGAATCTGTTACAACAAGGATCAATATCAGAGATAGAAAAAATCCACGGAATTGTGTCATCTCCAATGTTTGCACCTGTGGCACAAAGTAAATGATATTTTTGACACAGATATTTTCACACAGATATTGTCCTGGGTTCAGCAGTAGCAGTCATTTTTTCTCTCTTAGTAGCTGGTGCAGTGCTGTGGTTTTGACTTTCATCCTGGGAACAGTTCTGATAACACCAATGTTTTTAGCTACTGCTCAGTAATGTTTACTCTGACCAAGGACTTTCTGAGTCTCATGCTCTGCCAGGGAGGAGGGGAAGCCAGGAGGAAGCAAAGACCGGACACCTGACCCAAACTAGCCAAAGAGGTATTCCATACCACAGCACGTCATGCCCAGGATGTAACTGAGAGTTACTCAGAAGGGCTAGATCACTGCTCAGGGTGGGCTGGGTATCGGTCGGCGGGTGGTGAGCAGTTTTATTCTCTTCCCTTGTTATTTCCCTTATCATTATTGTTATTGGTGGTAGCAGTAGTGGTTTGTGTTATACCTTAGTTACTGGACTGTTCTTATCTCTTATCTCAACCCATGGAAGTTCCATTCTTTCACTTCTCCTCCCCATCCCTCTGGGAGCGGGTGAAGGAAGGGGTGGGAATGAGTGAATGGCTGCATAGTTCTGAGTTACCGGCTGGTCTTAAACCATGACTGATATGCACATTTTCATATTCAAGGTATTTTTGATATTTTAGTCATCTGGCTTCACCCAAAACTCAAAGGCTGTTGTTCTGTCATCATATGCAAATATCTTGCCACAAAGTTTTCAAAAGTTATCCAATTTTAATTTCTAATATGAAATGGACATTCAGTCTTTTATGAGATCTTCATACCTGATAATATGCAAAAAGGTTAAGCCACTGCATTAGTACAGAAAAAAACAAAAGAGTTAGTTAGAAAATATAGGTGAAAATTAAACCATTAAGCTTGTTAAGGCTCACTCAGAACCACTTCCTGCCCATGGCTGGAGCCAATGAAAGGGCAGTATATAGTTACTTCAACATGATTTCTGAAACTGGGAAACATGATATTAGAACATGATATCTAATATCTAATGTAGAGCTTCCGAGTGACTTTTGCCTTGCTAACTGGCCAAGTCACTAGTAAAACAATGTTTTCTTACTCTATCATCTGCAAGGAGTTGTCACAGATAAGGCACACTGGCTGCTTGCTCAGCCTGAGTGTGTTGTGAAAGAGGTCTGTATGTGAGAATGCCTGCTGAATGCAAGAAGCCTGGGAAAAGACAGAAGACCACACTTGTGTTTGTCTGCACAAGAGAGACAGTTTTGTAGCCATGACTTTCATTCAAACATGTTCTTAATTACATGAGAGGATGCTACTTCCACAAAGGATTTCTTTTTTCTCACTGTGTAGGAGAAATGTGCTAGAAGCTTACATTTAACTTCTACAGGGAGCAAGAATCTGCTGATTCTTAGCACATGAACATTTGTTGTTTCAGCTTAAATAATATATTTTCAAGATAGCTCTTTTTGATGTACTCTGAAATAGATAAGTAATAACAACTTTGGGGTCCCAGCTCCACTTGTCCATTGAAAACACCAACCTGCTTAGTTGTTATTGGTGCAAGGAATAGACAAACCAGAGAGACTAGATTATTTGCTTTCTTGGAGGCCTGGTCCACTAGACAGATGAGGTTCTCTATATAGCTTGCTGCCAATTCTGTTCCTGCTGGAAGATGGAAGGCTGTTCATACTGCAGATGAACACACATGCTGTCACACAGATGCATCAAACTCATAAATTCTGTTTGCAGAGATGCTGTGAATTTTCACTCCGTTGCTTACGAGACTCAGCCAAATGAAAGGAAGTGACTCTGGCTAAAGGGAGGAAGTTGCAGTAGCCTTTGAGTGGTTTGACAGCATCATGTTAGAGTAATTTCTGTGTTAAATACTTTTCTCACAAAAATTTACTGCACAAGACAGTGGTTAAGAATTTGGAACGTCCTAGCTCCAGGACATCTCAGGATATCTCCACACAGAATGAGCTCTATTCTCTTATGCTGAAGTAAATAATGAAGAAAATGATATCATAAATAAACTCAGCAGATTTTGATTTGAGAAGAAAGCTACATTAATTCTTTCCTTTTCTATGAGACATATTTTCCTATGCTTTCCTTCCTTCTCCCACACTCTCCATTTTCCTGTATTTGATATTTTAATTTGAAATAAACACAGAACAGGAGGCAAAATCTTACTTCATTGGTACTGGTGCAACTTCAGCAACATTGTATGAGAAATATTTGGTCCAATGACTCTGAGATACTTTCATTAAATGGGATTTTGCCCTGTAGCACATTTGCAAGCTGTTCACATTTTTGCTAAGTTAAGTCAATCAATCTCCATAACAAGAACCTAGTTTTGTGGATTGCCTGAGGCCTTCTGATTCCTTATTAGTTTCTATAGGGCAAAGCTCAGGTTTGGCCAACTTTTTCAGAGGAAGTATCTTGTTTGTTAAGAATGCATCCACATGGTATATAATCTAATGGATACGTATGTTTAAGGGCAATATAATCACAGCCTGGTTGATGCTCGGACGAGACACGCTAGGAGGAGCTATCCCCCGCGTCTCCAGTGCCACAGTAAAGAATACCTGCTTGTCAACTTAAACTTTGTTGGCAAGTTCCTGGAGATTTCTCCAAATCACCTAGAATTTTACAACTGCCTCATTTTGTTGAAAGAATGAGATTTCTAAGGAGATTTTGTTAAAACTGTTCAAAAGTTAAGTGGAATATAGAAACTTATATATAGGCTTGATTTCTGCAAAGAAGAATTCCAAAGACCACAGAAATATAGAATGGATGCAAAAATCCTGAGCTGTTTTGTCCATAGAGTCATAGAATGGTCTAGGTTGGAGGATATTTTAAAGATCACCTAGTTTCATCCCCACTTCCACAGGCAGGGACACCTTCCTCTAGACCAGGTTGGTCAAAGCCCTGTGCAACCTGGCCTTGAACACTTACAGGGATGGGGCAGCCAAGCTTCTCTGAGCAACTCGTTCCAGTGTCTCACCACCCTCATAGTAATGATTTTTTTCCTAAAGTGTCATCTAAATCTACTCTCAGTTTAAAGTCATTCCCCCTTGTCCTGCCACTACATGCCCTTGTAAAAAGTCCCTTCCAGCTTGCTTATAGGTCCCCTTTAGGGACTGGAAGACTGGAAGAGTGTTAGAAGGTCTCACTCAGATCTTCGCCATTCAGTTTTGTGAGACTGAAGACTAAAGTAAAAAAAAAAGAAAAAATAAAAATATATCATGATATCTTGAACAGTTTGTGTTCTTGATGTATGGGAAGCTCTATTTCCAGTTCACAATTTAGTGATTTCAGTGAAATTCTAGCCATAGTTCTGAGCAGTATGGAAGTACTGTTTTATTAGGAATTCAGCTGTCCAGCTTAAGGTATCATATGTTAACACTGCCCTTTCCAAGTTAAAAGTACATAGCCTTAAAGGAAGGAAGAGTGGACTGTTGCAAAGTAATATGCTTTATTTGATATGCTAAGGAAGTTTGGGAACATAACTGGAGCAATTCTAACAGAAGGCATTACCTGTTGATTTTTCTAGTCACTGATTAGCATGTGTAATGTTTGAAGAAGACAGAAGTATAATTAAGATTATGTGACTCCACTGGCATGGCTTTGTTGCTGCCTGTACTAAGATCTGCTCTGAGTTTCAGATAAAAGCTTTTATCTTATTTCAGTATGAGGTTCCTGATATCCTGATTCTTTTCTCAAGTCTCTTCCAGTTCTATTAATGTAGTCTATTACTACTATTATTATTTTATTATTTATATTACCCTCCCTCCCTTCCTCCTATCCTCCCTTCCTTCCTCCCTCCCTCCCTCTCTCCCTTCCTTCCTTTTTCCCTCCTTTCCTCCCTCCCTTCCTTCCTTTCTCCCTCCTTTCCTCCCTCCCTTCCTTTCTTTCTCCCTCCTTTCCTCCCTGCCTTCTTTTCTTTCTCCCTCCTTTCCTTCCTCCTTTCCTTCCTTTCTCCCTCCTTTCCTTCCTCCTTTCCTTCCTTTCTCCCTCCTTTCCTCCCTCCCTTCCTCTCTCCCTTCCTCCTTCCCTCCCTCCCTCACTTCCTTCCTTTCTTCCTTCCTTCCTTCCATCCTTGACATAAAGTGCGAAGACTATAAGGACTTCCAGCATGATCCTACACTAACACTGTAGATCAAGAACACCTATAGGACTAAGCCTGACTGAATTCAGGTCTGGGGTTCTTCCTAGAGAACAGAGTTTGCAGGACCTCAACCCTCCATTCTGTTTGTAGGCTTTTTCTCCTTTGATATCCACACCTTTAAAACTGGAAGTACAAAGCAAACAGGAGCATATTTTTTGTCTCTTTTAAAGAAGAACTTTCTGAATGCACTTTCAGCTGGATGGCTGTATTTAAAATCAGAAATTGTCAGTCTGTTTTGGCTGAAAGTATTTCCATTGCAGACTATAAAGACTTCAAAGGCAGGAGAATGTTACAGACTTTCTCTCATGATTCATCCTCAGCTGTCTGTCGGAACTTCTTTTAACTATCAGAGATTTCACAAAATCAGTGCTAAATGTACATGCAGTCAGGCTTTTATAAAGGATGTGCTTTTCCTAAGATGAATATGGTTTCATAGCCAATTCTCAATACAAAACATACAGAGATCTAAGACTAGGGTTGAGACCTAGGGGACTGCCTCACCCTACTGTGATACATTTTACAGAATCTTGCAACCTTGTAAATGTGGTTTTTTTTTTTAAACCAGTTTAAATTAGTTTTATTGTGAGTTTTCCCTTCCTTTTCCTTCCCTTTTTCTTTTCCCAAGGCATTTTAAAAGGATGTTTATTTCTCATCACTTCAAATGAGACCTCTGTCCCAAAGCAAAATTTTGTGCATTTGTGTGTTATTATCCCTGATTACCATATTTATTTATTGCCTTATTTAATTTCATGGGCTTACTCTCTTTTCTTATTATAGGGAAGAGGTACTCATGCCACTGTAAACTGTAAAGGGTTAACCCAGCTGGCAACTGAGCCCACACAGCCACTTACTCACTCACTCCCTGACAGAGGGATGGGGGGGGGGGCAGAATCAAAAGAGTAAAAGTGAGAAAACTTGTGGGTTGAGACGAAGACCACTTAATAGGTAAAGCAAAAGCTGTGCATGCAAGGGAATTCATTCACCAAATTCCATCGTGTCAGGCAAGTGTTCAGCCATCTCCAGGACAGCAGGGCTCCGTCACACATAATGGTTACTTGGGAAGACAAACAGCAGCACTCCCAATGTCCTCCCCTTCCTCCTTCTTCCCCCAGCTTCATGTGCTGAGCATGACTACATATGGTGTGGGATATCCTTTTGGTCAGTTGGGGTAGGTGTCCCAGCTGTGTTCCGTCCCAGGAACTTGTGCCCCCAGCCTGCTTGCTGAGGGGGTGGTGTGAGGAGCAGAAAAGGCCTTGGCTCTGTGTAAGCACTGCTCAGCAACAATGGAAACATTCCTGTATTATCAGTGCTGTTTCAGCACAGAAACATAGCCAATACTAGCTACTGCAAAAATAATTAAATCTATCCCAGTCAGCATCAGAACACAAACTCTTCCAGGCAAAGCCAGCACACACTGGCAAATCATGGAGAAGGCAAGGAGCCTTGAAAAACTTTAAGGCTTATGAAAACTAAAGCCCTTTTGATTATTTTTTTACAAAGAGCACTAGGAAATACTAATGGTCACTAAGAAGGGCTTTAACTACTTCTCAGGTGTGTAAGGGTTTTTCCATAATCTCAGTCTCACACTGACCTGCATAATTTCAAATCCCTCCTTAGAAGTTTAAAACAGTTTTGGACCTAATCTTCCCAATCTAATTTTTCCTCCTTTTTTTTAAATCCTTCAGATGGAACAGGGAAAAAAAGTTTTAACGAGGGCTTTAACAATATGCAAAGTACTTGGAATTTTATATTTGTGTATAAAAAAATAGGGATGGAATTAAGAAATAACTTTATGATTGTTGTCAAACAGTTTAAGGGGATTTTATTGCTTGCATATCATGCATAATTCATCTTGGAGAGACCTCTGACATTTCATTTTGGTTTTATGTTTATATACATCTAAAAAAACCCCCACACCCCAAGCCTTAGACATAAATCTACAGAGCTGCCAAATAATATTTGTCATTGTATTTTAGTAGGAAAAACCTCCCAGACATACTAAAATCTCTGAACCTAACACTGATTTATATTTCATTTGAACCACAAACTACAAGAAGAGCCACAAGGAAACAAGTGAGAATCAAAAGTTCTGACCCCCAAAACTGAGCAAAGTGAATGTTTTTAATTTAACCTTTCAAAATGTTAGGTGTGTGGTTTGCATTTTCTCATCCAGTAATATTTGACTTTCTGTATATATCTTTCACAAATATGTGTCAATTTTGACTATTAATGTTAACGTAAGAACTGACACATAACCACCAGAATGGTTATATGAGGTGCTTTATTGCAGCGCTGGGAAACCAGGGGCATGCACCTAAATCTGGATTCAACCCCGTCACATCGCGCTCGCAATTTATACACTAAAAATGTCGTCACTAATACATATTCAACACAGATTACATCATTGACTAATACATATGCATCAAGGATTGCCACATCAGTCTATTATGACATCAGCCTCTTTTGCGCTTGCGCAGCCCCCCTCTGGTGGTTGTCCTGATGAAGTAAGAAGTCTTCCTCAGGTTGTCCTGTTCACTTTTCTGTTCCTTGGACATGTCCCAGTCATTATGTGGATGCCAGCATTCTCTTATTTTCACTTGACTACTCCTGGTACCTTCGTGAGTTCTGCTTCGGTAGAGTTTCACAATACTCCCCTGGATCCACCCATATACCCTTCCCCATATATGACTATATTAATTGCTTATCATTATAGCTACCATTGTAACTTTTAGTTATAAAGTAACTAAGATACATAATAGCAGAATTTCAACTTGTTCTTAATACAAAAGAAACCCTCTACTGATTAACAGATTTTCAAATATAATTATCTTTTCTCTTTGTACTATTGTTTCAACACACAATTTCACCTATTACTAACATTAAGACAGCAGATAATTTTACAGCTACTAAATAAAATTCCTTGTATACAGGTATCTGGTTTTCTAATCTATAAGGGTAAGAATATTTGAAACTATATAAATATTGACCCAATGCAACATTCAAAACCCTTTCTTTTAAAAAGCAGCATTTTTATAAAAAATTATGATTCATATTTAATTCCAGATATTTTTTGTTTCATTTTTCCTTTTTTTTAAAAAAATCTTTTTTTTTTTTATTTTAAATCCTAAATCTGGAGTTGCTTTCCTGCAGGAATTAATGAATTGTGAGTCTTCTCCCTGGTTTTAATCTCAGGACTAAAATTAAATTGTACGATTAGAATTGGCTTCCCATTGAGTTTTATTAGGAAGCGTTCTAAATTTTGTGTGAAACCCTGATGTTCTCTCATCTTCCATTAACAGGGTGTATATTTGGTGGCATTTTTTTATCCCATAGACTTGTGTTAAACTAATTATAAAGACATCTAAGTTTAGATTTATTTTAAGTAAAGTCTTAAAGCTACACCAGTTGTCCTTTGAAAGTGCAAGAAATTGCTGTATATTGGCAAGGGTTGAGTGAGGGTATCAGATCTTCTCTGTGGTCATTGCTCCAGGCTGCAGTTATTTTTATACCTACTGAGCATGGATAGTGAAGTAGTGGATGAACATTCTGTCAGAGTACCTACCATAAAACTGCCTTCCCAGATTGCTACTGATTGTCCCTAGGTTATTCCACTGCCTTGCCAAACTCTCCTCCAGTACAAACTGTTGGCTGTAATCTTCCTGAGGTTCAATACACAGTAGCTCAGAAAATTCTCTCTATATAAATCACAGTTTACCTGTGCTTTTTGTCATTGCTGATTCACCAGTAAAAATTCTTGTTGGTCTTCAGTGAGACAAGGAGGCACAAAAGTACAAAATGTAATCAGTTCTAAGTAATGTTAAGTCTGATGGCTTTGTAATGGAAAATAACTGCGGTGCTTGAAGGTGGTTGACATAGTTTCAGGCCCTCAGTACAAAAGGTGTGAGAAAAGCGGAATAGAAGGACAGGACCTGGGGATGGGGAGTATCTGGGAATAGCAGATGTCCAGGGTAGGCACAGATAAACTAACTGATAAGTAAAAGGACAGGATGATTGCTTTGGGGTATTAATAAACCCATTAAGCTGGTGTAAGCATCTACTAGGGAGTATCCAGGACTAGCAGATGTCCAGGATGAGAGCAGTTAAACTGATAAATAGAAGGCCAGGATGATTGCTATGTCTGTAATGTTAATTAAGCTTGTTGTGAAAAGTAAACGACCCTTAAAGATCACCACATTTTTTTATGCATGCCGGAAACTTTTCGGAAAATAATGCAATATGCTCAGTGACCATATAAGGATGACCTGTATAGCAATTCGGGGACACACGTTAGGAGGAGCTATCCCCCGTGTCTCCCGGCGCCGCAATAAAGAATACCTGCTTGTCAACTTGAAACTGTTGGCGAGTTTGTTCCTGGAGTTTTCTCCAAATCATCAGTGAGAAAGAAATTGTACACCTTTCCCTTCCTTCTCTTTTCCTCTCTGCTTTTACATTTTTTCTCAATTAAGTAAGCAAGGATAACCCAAAACATGATATTAAGATCCTTTACAGCCCTAACCATTTTATGATTTTATGATTTTCTTTTGCTGTTTATATTTCACAATATTCTAGAGAACTGCATGACTTTTATTTGAGAAAGTACAGTACCTAGAGGTACCTAAATAAGGACATCACCAAGGTAAACCTCAAGGAAACAAAGAGAGGAAGTAGTTTGATCTTACTTCGAGGAGATAAACAGGAGCTCAGGTTTTCAATCTTCGTTGCTTGCAGCCCTACAGGTCTAAGGATAATTCCCTCAAAGCAGCATGAAATGCAAGAATAGCCATTGTATACGGCTACTGAAAACTCTTATTTTAATATGAAAGACTCAGTTTGAACATGAGTCTCCGGAGTGCATTTGTAAGAATGATGCAATTAAGTCACAAAAGAAAGGATTTCAGGAGGCACTGTCAGCCTCAGAGCAACCTGACAAGGAGACTTTCAGGTTCTTTCAGCAAATAGTAAAAGCAATCAAAGGGTGACAGTTGTGACACCTGAGAATCTTAGACGTCAGTGCAAGGAAATGTTTTAGACTTCAGAATGCGAATGTTACTGCTTCCAGGCATGCTCCGTGACAGCCGTTAAGCAGTGAAGATGACCTGAACAGTTCCAAAACTAAGCGTTATCCAGTGATCTGGTTACTTTATCCATTTTGCACAAGGACACCCTGAGATAAATAGCCAGAAGTTTAACACACCTATTGAGAAACCATGTTTCAAACACGTTTTTCAGACTTCAAAAATAATTTTTGGGACATTACAAGGTCATAGATACTCACCAGCAAAAATAAATCTTTAGCTTTGAGTTTCAGCAGCCTGAGAACTTTAATACAGAAACAAAAAGTTAGTTACAGAGCATATATATGAAGTGGTAAAATAGATATTTACAGAGTTTGAAGTCTATTCTGTCTTTGCTGTGCTCAGTAACTTCTATAAATACTAGTCAAGGCTCCGAGGGATAATTAAATGGATAAAGCATAAAATACAGCTCTTCTGTGGAGCTACCAAAAGCAATATAAAATGATCAGCAGCAGACAAACACAACAAAAAGAAAACATAAAGAAAAAAAAAACAATAAAACCCTACCACGTTAATTTGATAAAGTGAAGTTTTGGAATTATATTTAGAGAGAAGTTATGCAACTTGCTAGGTATGTATCTGTATGTAAATTAAGAAACAAGTATGGAGAACAAGTAATCTGAAGAAGCGATATAGTATGAAATATTTTATTCTGCATCTGCAATGGTAGTATCCATTATGTAAAAAACAAAGCTTATACTGAGTCTTTAGCCTTTTTTTATTAGGAATAATCTCCTGATGCCTTTAAAGCCAATCACAACTGATAATTTAGAACTGCTTGTTATATAATTCATCGTTGCTGAATATCTTGTCTTTCTTCATTAAAATGCACAGGCCTTCTTATTTTGAGGAACCCATTTTCCCATCATTTAAATTATGAGAAGGAAGTCATGGGTACATACTCCTGGCCAAAAATTGGAGCTCTTAAAATGTCATGTATTCCTACTTTCTCAGCTTGTCTCCTTTGTTTGAGGGGATTGGTTTTGGTTGTTTTGTTTGTTTATGTGTTTTGCTTTTTAATTTGTGTTTGTGTTGGCTTTATTTGTTTGTTTGTTTTCCCCTGGTATTGTTATTTCTGTTTTCCCAAGGCTTATTTCAGGGTTTATAGAAATTATGCTCTCCAAGGGAAGATATAAGCTTTCTGCCATCCTCAAAATCTACACAACATAGGACTGAATCTTATTTTTTTCTTGTGCATTGAAATTTCTGTTTGATTAGCAGCAAAGGCTCTGCTGGCACAGCATCTCGGGTCTTTGGAAAAGTCTTCCAAGTACATCCTATATGTCTTGAAAAGGATTCCAGCCATTCCAGTCTGCATAAGTAGTTCAATATTAATTGGCTTAAAATTCCCCAGATAGGGCATTTCCTAATTGCAAGTAGTCCTCTCGTTTTTTTTTTTTTTTTTAGACTTCTTTTAATTGCTTTTATCAGGAATTGCATCCTAAGAATCTGTTATATGGGTACACATTTTCAGCTTCAGCCTACTGATATTTCTATTGGTTGTGACGAGGCGCTGAATCATCTATAGGTCTGAATCACATACCAGGGCTTAGGGTGGGCCATATGTCAGCAGTGATGACAGGACCATGATTGCTGTTAGGCATAGTTTGTTTATTTCCTCACTCCAATTCAGGCTGGTATTTGGTAATACCTTAGTCAATTGTTTGACTAAAAGAAAACTGCAGCACTCATTAGGTTGCTTAGGTTGTTTTTCTAGGACACTCACAGAACCCTAAATATTTCAGAAGTCCTTAAAAATAAAGCAATCTTTCCTTAGGGAAGTCAGGCTGATAAAGACAGGACCAAAATACCTTAATATCCCCATAATTTTGGTACTAAAGGGAAAGCTGAAAGAATTAGTGGAATCTGAAAACTATCCTCCAGAGCCTCAGTTTTACATTAGAAAGTAGCTTTTTTTTTTTTTTACTATTGCACTTAACATCCTTTCAAGTCTATTCCCAGTCTATGATTTAGCTTTCCTACTGAATGAAAAGGTTTTAGTGTTTATGTGCCTTGTGCTACATTATTTATTGCACTTGCAAAGTATTCTGTGATTTTCACTACCTAAAAGGGAAAACTTTCCCTATTTCTTATGCTGTATTGCCTTCATTTCCATGCACATGCCATGTCCTCAGGAGCATTTTCTCACCTTCTCTCCATTCACCAGCACTGAATCAGAGATCAAAATCCTAGTTGTATTTTATTGTCATATTGCTAAACTGATCATATCTATGTAAGAAGCCAAGAAAGACCTCTCTCATAAGTTGAATAATGCTAAAACAATGTACCTTGGTTTTATTTAGCCTTTTTCGAGTAAGTCAGAAAGGGATCTCACAGTATTTTATTGTGTATTTCAGAAAATTCAAACCCATAAAATAAACAAGTGCATCAAAATGTACTACAAAATCTCTGTAATTGCCTGTAATCTTAACAGGTAGCTATGACTAAAAAAGAATATCACATGAGAGACAATATAGTGGTGGCAAGGGTTTAAAATCACAGGATTATAGAATCATAGGATCATTTAGGCTAGAAAATACCTTTCAGATCATCAAGTCCACCTGTTAATCCAGCACTGCCAAGTTTAGCAGCACTAAACCATGTCCCAAAATACCACATCTATATATCTGTTAAACACCTTCAGGGATGGTGATTCAAGCACTTCCCTGGACAGCCTGCTCCAGTGCTTGATCACCCTTTCCATGAAGAATTTTTTCCTAACACTCAACCTAAACCTCACCTGGTGCATGCAGAGGCCATTTCCTCTAGTCTTATCACTTGATACTTGGAAGAAGAGACCAACATCCACAGCCTCCTTTCAGGTAGCTGAAAGTAGTGTCCCCTGCACTTCCTTTTCTCCAGGCTAAACAACCCCAGTTCCTTCAGCCACTTCTCATAAGACTTGTGCTCCAGACCCTTCACCAGCTTTGTTGCTCTTTTTTCTATGCGCTCCAACACCTGTATATCTTTCTTGTAGTGAGCAGCCCAGAACTGAACACTGAATTCGAGGCGCAGCCTCACCAAGTGCTGAGTAGAGTGGGACAATCACTGCCCTAGTCCTGCTGGTCACACTGTTGCTGGTACAAACTAGGATGCTGTTGGCCTTTTTGGCTGCCTGGGAGAAAGGGGGCTTATGCTCAGCTGGCTGCTTAATAATACACACAGGTCATTTTCGGCCAGGCAGCTTTCCAGCCACTCTTCCCCAAGCCTGTAGCATTACATGGGGTTGTTGTGACCCAGGTGCAGGACCTGGCGCTGAGCCTTGTTGAACCTCATGCTGTTGTTACTGTATGAGGTTTCTGTCAGTCCAGCCTGTCCAGATCCCTATGTAGAGCCCTGTTACCCTCAACACTTCTGCCCAACTTCGTATTGTCTGCGGACGTAGTGAGGATGCACTCTACCCCCTCCTCCAGATCACTGATAAAGATAATAAACAGAACTGAACAGAACAGGCCCCAGGACTATGCCTTGGGGAACACCACTTATGACTGGCCACCAGCTGGATTTAACTCCATTTACCACAATTCTTTGGGCCTGGCCGTCCATCTAGTTTTTTACCCAGTGAAGAGTATGCCTGTTGAAGCCATGAGCAGCCGGTTTCTCCAGGAGAATGCTGTGGGAAATGGTGTTGAAGGCTTTACTGAAGTCTAGGTAGACAACAACCGCAGCCTTTCTTCATCCACTGAGTAGGTCACCTTGGCATAGAAGAACACCAGGTTAGCCAAGCAGGACCTGCCTTTCATAAACCCATGCTGACTGGGCTTGATCACCTGATTGTCGTTTACAGGCTGTGTGAAGGCACTCAAGAGGATCTGCTCCGTAATCTTTCTTGGCACCAGGGTCAGGCTGGCAGGCCCGCAGTTCCCTTGATCCTCCTTCCAGACCTTCTTGTAGACAGTTGTCACATTTGATAGCCTTGAATCAGTTGAGATCTCTGCAGTTAGCCAGGACTGCTGAAAAATGACTGAAAGTGGCTCAGTGAACGTTTCTACCAGCTCCCTCATTACCCTTCAGCAGATACCATCTGGACCCATAGATTTATGTGAGTCCAGGTGGTGTAGCAGCTTGCTAAACATTTCCCCTTGGATTATAGGGGCTTAATTCTGCTCTCATCCCTATCTTTAAGCTTAGGGGGCTGGGTAACTACAGGGCAATTGGTCTTCCTATTAAAGGCTGAGGTGAAGAAGGCATAAAGTACCTCAGCCTTTTCCTCATCCTTTTTCACTATGCTTCCACTTGCATCTAATAAGGGATAGAGATTCTCCTTAGCTACAGGCTAAGGAGGAAATTATAAAGAAGGAGCTTTGATAATAACAATATACAACTTCTCTTGCAGGTTTGTAAATGTCAGTGTGGACAGTGTGGACTTGCACTCCGAAAAACCACCACGTTTTGCTTTCAGGGGGTTGCAAGGTTACCTGTGTAATTGAAGGCCATGAGCTGGTGGAAAAACTGGTCACTGAAGTAAAGAAAAATCACTCAAAGATAGGATCACACATAAAAACCTGAGGAAATTAGTTA
Source organism: Pezoporus wallicus (assembly GCF_028554395.1). NCBI lineage: Eukaryota > Metazoa > Chordata > Aves > Psittaciformes > Psittacidae > Pezoporus > Pezoporus wallicus. Next base: position 5,258,614 of record NW_026640165.1, read on the forward strand.
CATTGCTTTTCCATAAAAGTGGGTTTAGAAACCCTACTTTATGCATGGTCTGTTTTGAAGTTATATCTCAAACAAAACCGTATGTACAGAAAGTCTTAAAAAAAAATCAGTAATACATATACGAAAAGTTGTAAGACCCGTTTGAAACAACACACTGAAAGTACTAAAGGATATCATACATAAATTAGTTGTTAGACTGTTCAATGAGACATGTGTAAGAGGGTAGCAAACATGATGGAGGACATGATGTTCCTTTTTCTAGACGTTTAATGTAATATTAACAGACTACAGATCTCTTTAGCTAGCAAACTATTAGAAGCCATTGTAATGTAACAGTGTCACAAACTGTTGTGGTTCAACCCCAGCCAGCAAATAAGCACCACACAGACACTCACTCCCTTGCCCCACCCCTCAGTGGGGGGTGATTTCTTCAGAATCAGAAGAGCAAAAGTGAGAAAACTCATGGGTTCAGATAAAGACAGTTTAGAGGTAAACCAAAAGCAGCACACACAAGCAAAGCAGAATAAGGAATTCATTCACTACTTTGCATGAGCAGGGAGGTGTTCAGTCATCTCTTGTGCAGTCCCAGCCCACTCGCTGGCGTGGTGGTGTGAGAAGCAGAAAAGTCTTTGACTCTGTGTAAGCACTGCTCAGCAGTAACTAAAACATCCCTGTGTTTGAATAAAACATCCCTGTGTTACCAGCACTGTTTCCAGCAAAAATCCAAAACATAGTCCATACTAGATACGGTGAAGAAAACTGACTCTTATCCCAGTCAGAATCAGTAAAGAAATTCTTATTTCCTAGGAGCAATAAAAAATTTCTTTAAGGAATTGAACTGTTATGCAGCAAATGGAAAGTTTGATTGTAGCTAAATAAGTCATTAAACAGCTATGAATATTCAATGTGGACAATGATTACGCATTGATTATACATATCTGTAACATTCTTACTGTGATAAAGAAGGTAAGGAAAAGCTTATTCAAGATTGCACATAGGTTGTGGCAGGTTAGCACAGAAATGATCAAGCAGTAATGAGCAATGGTAAGTCTTTGTCTTCCAACATGCAACTCAACTGTAAGACTCTTGTTGAAGAAAATTGTGAAGCTGAACTTTAACAAAAAACTACAAAGGAATAAAAACCTCATGGAGTTTCCCTCCAAAAGGGATTGGTAATGAATGTAGTCCAAATGCAACCTCCTGTGGAGAAAATCCCTAGGCTTCTGGTTGGCAGGTGGGAGGGCATGCTACAGGGATGACATACTGTGCTGCATTATTCTTAGACCCTTTTCTTTGATATCTGCCACTAGTCATTGTTTGAGACAAAAGTACTGCTGGTCTGACTCACCATAGCAAATCTTAAGGAGTGATCCAACACTCTGGATGTTATTTTGCTTATTCTAAAATAAATTACAGATTTTTCATGGACCTCACTATAGGGTTGTTAGAATATATTTATGTATTTACTTGAGATAAAAACCAAACTAATTAAAAATATTGACATATAGCATGTAATTGTTTCTTCTATGGACATGCTGAAAAATATTTGGAGCATCTATAAGCCCTGACAGAGAAGAATTCTAAGGCCTCTTGTGAATGCTATTCCTATCTGAAACGTGCTAGGAATATGTGTTACTGAAATAAATTAATGTACTAATCCAAACAAAGTTGGTTCAAAACAATCCATCAGGCTGAGTTATATGTCAAGAATGTTAACTTCCTATTTTGGTGGTTTGCTTTTAGTGTTGTGATTTGTTTGTTTGTTTTGTTTTAAATAGTGTGACTCAGCTGTTTTTCTGTAGTGAAGCACCAGTTTGGTTTAGTTGTGATTTAATTCAGTAAGCCTGGCAGCAACTGACCCCCCAGTCATGATTTTATTTCAAACTCAGTTCTTTACAATGTCTTTGTTAGCATTTAGTGTGACTTCATTTTCTTTCATGAAATGTTGTATGGTATTTTCAACTAGTTATGATGACATTTTGTAACTAATTTAGAACAAGCATTTTCATGTATTTTTAGAAAAAAATAATGAACACAGACATCTAGTTTCTATTTTTTTTTAAGAAAAACACAATAGAATTAGCATTTATAGGCAAAAATAAAGCATCAGAAAAAAAAGGAAAATCTCATATTTTAGCTCTTAATATCAGGAATTTAATATCGATATTTTATCCTCTTTTTTTTTTTTTTTTGCCATCCCATGTGTATTTTACCTTCAGTTCAATAATATTCCTATGTTGGGCAACTTTTCTCAACCAAATTGCTTTTTGATTTTTGGGGCTTTGTCACTGTTGAAAATCTACCTTTGGTTTTCCAGTCACATTTTCTTAATAAAATTCTGCTATAGACACACAAGATGCATCTATATCTACTGTTTCTAGCTATTACCAGTAGTATCAGCCTTTTCTGATTTCTTGAACCCTTTTCTCACACAATACTTGAGCTACAGTTACCTTGCACCTGTCTGATCTTGGTAGTCCATATTGTTCTGGTAGCATATTGAAATGTCACTGTATTCAGTCTGCTCATTTGGCAGGTGATCTGGCAGGATATTTTGGGAAGAAACTCAAACCATTTTCTGTATCTCATATTTGTTACCAAATAACTGAATGCAGAATGCTGTGTTTTATGATTAACCAATGTGTTCCTGATTATGTTCTAGATCTAGGTAACATCCATGGTTTTATTTTTCCTCAGGAAAAGTCTGCATTGATCCAGGTATAGTTCCAGGGATGTTCCTATATAACAAGCAAACTGCCTGGGTTGTAAATGTGACTTGGTGTCTGGTCTTAGAGAAGTTCCTGTCTATCCAGTGACAGATGACCTTTGAGCTCTCTGTTACATTTTTCTTATATGTTAAGTGACCTGATCAAATGAGTTACTATATTACTATGTTTCATGTTGTTATATAAATCACATTACTGCTTTTGTGTTTGTAGGATACTTTTGATGGACAGTAAATGCCAAGTTGGGACCTTTGTTAATGCCACGGTTTTAAAAAAAACTTGGAGGGATAATAGCCATGTGGTTTTCATGCATGGTCCCCTTGCACTGGGAGCACTGGTGAAATGGCAGTTTCTTTATGTTCTCTTTAGAATAAACAGAAAATTTGAGAAGCATAAATGTAATATAGCTATGTGAGCTATTAAATATATAAGTATTACTAAAAGTCTGTTGTTGGAAGTTTAGCTGGATGGATGACAAAAGCTGTACTACCTGTCAAATATTATAAACAGAGAGTGAGATAGTAATTGCTAGAGCAAGTGACTGGAGGTCATAGAATCACAGAATCATAGAATAGTTAGGGTTGGAAAGGACCTTAAGATCAACCAGTTCCAACCCCCCTGCCATGGGCAGGGACACCTCACACTAAACCATACCACCCAAGGCTCTGTCAAACCTGGCCTTGAACACCTCCAGGGATGGAGCATTCACAGCTTCCCTGGGCAACCCATTCCAGTGCCTCACCACCCTCACAGTAAAGAACTTCTTCCTTATATCCAATCTAAACTTCCCCTGTTTAAGTTTGAACCCATTACCCCTTGTCCTATCACTACAGTCCCTAATGAAGAGTCCCTCTCCAGCATCCTTATAGGCCCCTTTCAGATACTGGAAGGCTGCTATGAGGTCTCCGTGCAGCCTTCTCTTATCCAGGCTGAACAGCCCCAACTTTCTCAGCCTGTCTTCATATGGGAGGTGCTCCAGTCCCCTGGTCATCCTCGTGACCCTTCTCTGGACTTGTTCCAACAGTTCCATGTCCTTTTTATGTTGAGGACACCAGAACTGCACACAATACTCCAGGTGAGGTCTCAGGAGAGCAGAGTAGAGGGGCAGGATCACCTCCTTCGACCTGCTGGTCACGCTCCTTTTGATGCAGCCCAGGATACAGTTGGCTTTGTGGGCTGTGAGCGCACACTGAAACCAGCTCATGTTCATTTTCTCATCGACCAACACCCCCAAGTCCTTCTCTGCAGGGCTGCTGTGAATCTCTTCTCTGCCCAACCTGTAGCTGTGCCTGGGATTGCTCTTACCCAGGTGTAGGACCTTGCACTTGTCATGGTTTAACTTCATAAGGTTGGCATCATTGTAAGTCTTTCCATATCTCAGTCCTGATCTATATACAGTGCCTCTATCTAATATTTTTTGAAAATATTTTCATTTCTATCTTTCTTCTAGAAAGGACAGAAATGAAACTTTGCTGAACACAGGAACTGAGAATGAAGCCTAGTTACACTACAGATAGCAGTAGAAAAGCAAGACTATATGGCTGTATTACAGTTCCATGAGGGAAAATATTTTGTGTACTATACTTATAAAGCATCTTGGAATGCTGGCAGGTATTTTTTATTAGTCTGTACATGATTATCTAAGGAGATGGAAGGACTGAATGTCATATAAAGCATACATTCCTCTGGGGAAGAGTTTAAAATGACAAACTGGAGTGCATTCCTGTAATGGTCAGCTGTCTTCTCTTTTAATTATTTAATAACATCTACTCTTCTGAAACAGAAGTATGAAAATGGAAAATAATTTTAAAGTATGATTCAGGAGAGAAACATGACTGAATAAATACCTGGATAGTGAAAATGTATTCTGATTCTCTCATGATATTTGGATTCTATTTCAGTTTCAGTGTAGAATTTCTTTGTAGTCTTTAGAAGGATAAGACCAAAGTTGATGGTTTTCCATGTTGGTACAGAGTATGAGGAAAAATTTCAGTGACAAAATCAGTGCCAAAAAGAACAGTATGTAGCAGAATCTCATCCCCTATTAGTATTACTGCAAAACTTCAGCATAAAGATAGTAGAACAAAGACTGTTGAACTCTCAAGCTCTGTCATATTTAGCTTTCTAATATATCAAACATAAATCATAAGCAGAGTACTGCAAAATGCTAAGCCTAGTTCAGCACGTTACTCATTCTAAACATGAATAGCAATGAAGTTCTGGTCAGGAGTTATCTAGCAAAATTCAAAATGGTCATTCAATTCCTATTTGGGCTGTATTTCCATTTAAGTTAAAAAAAAAAACAGTTAACAGCTGTAGTAAGAAGCCTTGACTTCGTTCCCCAGATGACAGATTCATTGAAAGAATCGACTCATTACAGGAATCTGACACAGTGCTCTTGAAATAAGAGGAAGGCTTTCTTCAGTTCCACATGGTTTTGCATGAGGCCTAGCATGACCACTCTCCATGCCTATTGTCAAGTGAAACCAATTTTCAATATCCACGTACTCCATCATTTGATTAGCAGGAGAACATAGGAATTATTTTTTCCTGATGCTACTCAATTTCAATGGTAATTCTGATACAGGTAACTCTATTCCACCAACAGAAAATATGTGAGATTCCTACAATTAGAGTTTTTCTCTCGCTTACCTCAAGACAAAGATGTCTTAATTTTAGTTTGACTTCTGGTAGAACTGTGTCCATGTCTGGCAAAGGGCTTGTGGATTCAGAGACTGCTTAACTATTTAATCATGTGATTATGAAAGCTGGATTGAATTTGGAAATGATCTCTGAAGATCAGCTGGTAACGGCGTTCTGTCTTCTGCCACCCCTCTTAACAAAAGGTCAACACCATTGCACTGAGATAGTTCACCAAGGGCCATGTTATCCACTTCATAAAGATAGTCTGCTTCGTAGACAACTCTGTACTTATTTGACTCCTCAACTGGAAAGACTTGAAATCACATCTTCCACTACCCCAAAGATATCAGATGTTAAGAAAATTGTAATATCCTTCACATCTGAAGTTTTCTGAAGCTGAGCAACAATATATCCAAAGTTTGCAAACAAAAACAAGAAGCCGTGTGATCAAATCCAATGGAGGAAGGTTTTGTGTTTGAGGTACACTGCTCAAAGGTCTTTATTGTAGTCGAATAAAACAGTAAGAAATAATGTTAAGAAACTAGATGAAAGACAAAATTACACCTTTTCAGGTAAAAGCCACATCAACTTTCTTTTTTATGAGTTCTTCCATATACTGAATAAATATCTTCAGTGAAATGAATATGGTTTGAAATTTCATCGCATTAAAATTTGTTGTATTTCTTTATTTTGAAAATCCAACATGATGATTAATAACCGTGATGAAACATTCTGCTTTCTAAAGTGACTAGATACAAAAGCTAGAGATGGGAAAATAAAAAAGAAAACCAATGCTGGCTTCTTTGAAATGTTCCACTGTGGACCTTATTTAGAGAAAGCTGTGTGTGACTCTCATGCCTCCAATAAGAGAATTGGAGAACTGGAGAATTTGCAGAAAAGAATTAAGACCTTCTAACAGTTTCCTGGATACTATCTTGATAAGATGCATGGCCCATTGATAAATGTTCTAGGTGACTGAGGAGCTGTCAAAACTCTCAGGTCTTCAATACAGACTTTCTGAGTGGGAGTGAATTCTGTAGTATTTCTATTGTTTAATCAGAGGATGGGTATTTTTAAGTTGTAGTTTGTTTTTTATAGCAGCAAATGAAAGTATGGTTATAATTGTAACTAGTGAAATCAAGTATCTTAATTATCATTTATATACACAGTATGGACCACAAGAAAAAAAAAAAAACAAACATAAACAAAACAACAGCAAACCAAACCCAAACAACAACAGAACATCTGAAAACTTTATTCTGGTGTATTTCTCATTGACATGACTGACTTCCTTGTATTATTTTGGATTGGGATTTTTGTGTGTGTGTGCTAGAGGCAGAATAAAAATTCTGCCTCTAGACTGTATTTCTTACCTGTGATAGACATAAAATTATCAACTGAATATTTCACATTGTGTGTTATTACCAAAGCAAACAGTTAGTGTTGGGAATTTGCTCAAATTTGTATAGTTGATCTAACACAGATATCCTGGTCTTGATTTCAAAACAGCCATGCATCTCCCAGTTCTGTCACTGATCAGACAAGTTGCTCTAATGTTTGAATCTGTTGTTGATGACACCAGGTTTGGGACCTTCTTCATTTTTCTCTCACTACCATACCTATGGTTCTTCCAGGTCTTGCCAAAATCTACTTCTGAGTTATATGGATGTCTTCATGTGTTTCAGATCACTGTAGAACAATCACACCTGCCATGCTGTCTGCCGGAAGGGTGGTGCCTACACTGCTAGGTTAACAATAAGTAGACTGGTGAACCAGAGTGCATCTAGATGCTGTGATTATTTTCCCTTTTAAAGCAGGATCCTTTTCTATTTCTTACATCATCTCTATCCTTTGTTGCCCAGCTTATAAACTATTTTGCAACCTTTTTGAAACAAGGTCTTGTCTTTATGTACTTATAGATTTGGTAAATTACTGGTTTACTATTTCTCAGTGAAAACAATTTCTGCTAAACTGAAATCCAAGAGGATTGTAATTCCTGTTTAAGAAATTTTAGTAGTGTTAAAAAGCAGCTTATGCAAAAACCAGTATCAACAGAAAATACATTCCTAGATGTTTAGAATAACCAGTATCAAGTGCAAATTCTTCTCTTTGGCTATTTGAAAAGCTCAATCAAGATGGAAATACAAATGGATTAAAATGAAACCAATGAAATGATATAGACACTGCTACCCATCTATTTTAGTTAAAGACTAGCTGTTGAGTGGTCGGGTTGCATTTTTCAGCATGAATTTATTATTTTTTGTTAATTTGTATAATCTCTTATTAGTTTTTAAAATGCATATGGAGGGGAAAAACTCAGCTTGATTTGATGTGCAGAGCCTAGATGGAATGTGAAGCACTGTAGTTAATAAATAAATCAATATGCTATTCATAAACTAAGCTAACCTAAGCAAATTTGTTCTGGGATCAGTGAGACATAATAAACACAAAACCACACAGAACCATTTTGTAGTCACTTCATTGTAAAACTACATTGTAATTTCTTGCTCAGTCTGTTATTGCACCCCCATAAAATGCTTTGAGATGCAGTCTGGATGAACAGTAAAACACAGAAAATTAAGGTCGATTGTATTACAGCTGTAGGAGCTGCAGATGTATATCTAGGAAAGAATGGAAGCCTTTTGGAAGTAGTTTTCTAATGGATCTCACACAACAAAGTGGTGATCTCACAATATTTAGTTATAGAAGCGTTTGGTATGTTCTTTAAAATTCTTCCAGGTTGTTAGACCTCCCCAGTTTCTTTGCTTTATTATCAGTCCTTATCTAGCATTGGATGTATGTTTGAATATTTGATACTCAGGTATCCTATAGTTCTTTAAAATTAAAAAGTGGTGAAAGCCAAATCAGGCAAATCAAAGCAGTGAATTATTACTCTAGCTGTATATCTATATGTGAAATTGTGGCTACAGTTTACATATGTGTGTACAAACAGATTTTAATTAGTCATTTTAATTGTGAAAGAAAATGACTTCTGCTACTGCTCAGAGAATACACTGATCAGACTTCCAAACTGAAGGCTACTTAGAATTAAATAATAGAATGCTAATATTCAGAACTTCAGAAAGACATCTATGGAGTCTGTTGTAAATTCTCCTTTTATAGAAAAGGTTACAGAGGTCGCAGACCCTATCTAGACGAGAAAATAAGTTGTTCATTACCAGATAGCCCATTGTGAAGGTGCTATAAGCTGTGAACTTCCATTTTTGGATATGTTCACTGGTGAATCTCTTAGCTTGAGATATTTCAGTAGGTTACACATGGCTTCAGAAGGAGGACCAAAACGGAATCTGTTATGTAGGTATCAAGGATCTGTGTGGAACTCAGGCTGCTGCTGTTCACAGAGCTATTTAGCGGAAAGTGATGAGTGCTGAATGTTGGAACCTATTCTTTCCTTTGTTACTCATAGTCACTGATTCATCACCTCTCCTAGGTAGTCAAATATGTGTGTGTGTATATATATGTATGTAGGTATATAAAGTTAAGGTGCATGAATTTGTGCAATGTTTTCATCTGTTTACCAAATGGGTTGGTAAAACAGAACTATTTATCTGCAGTTGTATAAAGGATGCTTTGTTAAGAAGGATTTCTTGTCCCTGAGGAATGTAAAACCTGAACACAGAGAATAACACTGCTAACAGGGACTTCACTGCACTCTTGACCTCAGAAAGACATTATTCTGATTATAGTGAAATATGCTGACAAAAACATGGAGGAAATTGGGTAGAGTAAGCATGTACAGACTTCCACCATTTGTAGAAAAGGTGCGGTATCACGGCAGTAAACTTCTTCCTATCTTATCTTCCACAGCCATGTATCAATTTCGTTTATTACAGGCCTTCAGTTTTATTAACTGTCTTCAGCATCTAACTGAGGACTCTGTAGAGCCTTTACATTCTTTGTGAATACTTCAGTTGAGCTTGAGTCTAAATATAAAATCAGCATGCTATTTGCAACACAGGCAAAACCACAGTGTTAAAGAAGATTGATTGTTTAATATTTAAACAGCACCTGAGAAATATCAAGGTTTAATTAACAAGTCATGCAATGGTGTATAGAGTCTTTGAATATTTATGATGACATTATAATTTTTGGAAGAGACCAAGACAAGCATGACACAAAACTGGGATGTTTCAAAATGTTTTGAACAGAAGCAATTAATAGTGGATGTGAAAAAAGGAAATGAGGCATTGATTTTAAAATTTTAGACAAAAAGAATTACCAATGAACACTTAAACTAATTGAAATTTCTGTCTGCAGTGAATTTCGGGGGGCAAATTCCTCTGGTTTTATGTTATCAGATATATAGTGTATGCAAAAATTTATTCCTGAGATTTAATTTGTGCAATTAAGTATGCAAAATTAAGGAACATACTCAGTAAGACTGTAAATGTATCCTTAATTCTGCATCCAAGTATATATTATTACAGGGTGGATAGTAGCTTATGGCAAACTGCATGTACGTACTAGAAAAACAAATCAAAACTCTGACTTCCAAGCCTTTTCCTTCATAACAAAAATTCAGACCTATCCAACCATAGCCCATATTTCTTTATGTGAGTTGTTGCTTGTCTGCTGGCTTAAAAATTATTCTTGTGACTTGTATGAAGTGGATAGAGATTATTGTCTGCCATACCTTGTTTCCTTTAATTTCAGAATTGTAATACTTTTTAACATGAGAAAAAAGAAGATGCATCTGTTGGCACTGCAGTAATAAAAAAATAATTAGGAAACAAAAAAATTTTTTTTGAAGCTCACTTAATTTGTCAGGCAAATCTTAATCTTTTTTGGCTTCTCCTCCCTAAAATACTAATTTTAGGGCTGGACCTACTAAATGATGGAATTGGATTTAATATTCAAATCTTTTTGTGTCAGAGTATATGTAGAATTATCTTTTGAAAAGCAGAAGTGTATTTTTTTCAGATAGTCTGTTTATTTTGAATATTTTACTCAAGTATTGTTACAAGATTTCAAAACTGATCCTTACATTCATAACATGAAGAACTCTTGTGCTAGTCTGCACCAGTGATCCAGACAATTTATTTTGCTTCTTAACACACATCATTCAGAGATGGTTCTGTGAAAGAAATATTCTACTTGAAATTACCTGTGAGAAGATTTTGTTCAGAAAGGAAGTTAGCAATTGCTTAAAAAAAAAATAAGGAAGCGAGGGTAATAAAAAAAAAACAACAAACAAAATCCAAAAAAAAATCCCCAAACAAGACCCCACCCCCAAAAAAAAACCTAAACAAAACCAAGAAAAGAAAAAGCCCCATTTATATTAATAACAATATTTTTTATTTTTGTTTTTCAGATCAAGCTATCCCTAAATTCCCTTCTTTGTATCAAACGTCACTACTAACAAAAAGATTTTTAGCCATTGTGAGGACAGAATTCAGACTGAAAACCTAGCTAAAGTATTGAAAAATTAATTAGGGGTTTCATGTGAGCAGTTCCTGCTTTCTCTTTCACTTTAGATGGCATTAACTATCCTCAGGGGAAAAAGAATAAATTTTGGGAAAAAGAAATATATTCTGAAGCCTGATGCTACTTTCTCCAACAGAATACATTGCTAAATCCACACGAAGTAAAAAGGGATTAGAAAAGATAGAGCAGACAATTTTAATCTTGAATCCTACTCTCCCATGCATCCTTGCTGATGAAAAAAGACTGGTATATCACATGGTCTTATCTGCCACTCAAAGAATTAAATCCTCTGGCATGGAATTTTTGAAACCATTGATTTTATATTGCCTTCCTAGCTGTAGGTTAGCAATACTGTTACAGAAGGTGAACACTTTTGCTTTGGCTAGGTCAGATGTTTTATAGAGAGAAGGTAAAAAACAAAAGATAAACAGTAGGATTAATAAAAAGATATGGTGAGTAAAGAAAATGTTTTAAGACTGCTATCAAGAACTTTATGCGTACATCCTAAGTGTTACTCAGTGCTCAAGTAACCAAAATGAACACAGTGATGTAATCTTGTTTCTTGTCAGACTGCTACTGTCTGTTTGGGATTTTTTCTTTTTTTTAACAAACAATTCTGTACAGCAAGGTTAACTGCTGTTTATCTTTTTTCATTCACTTTGGACAACTCAGGATCCAGAACAACCTTGACAAAATTCCACAATTCCCACAGTAATCATGGTAACTGTCAATACTATGCGATGTTCAAGGTTGATCAAATCCCTCAAAGGATTGAAACCATAATTTCCAATATAAATTAAATAATATCTTAAACTTTTGGGAGGTGCTAAGTTCCTTTAAAAATGGTCTATAAGTGGATATTAGTAATGATTGTTTATGTGTTCTGATATACAAGCACATAGTTTTATTTGCATAATATATGTCTTGAAGTTATAGGTAATTCTTGTTTATATTCAGAATTGTAAGGAATATAAAGGTATTGCAGCATTGGTAGTCAGTAAGTCAAAAGAGACTGTACCACAGGCTTCAGATACAGAGGAAAATACTTTCAGTTATTTGGTCTAGAAAAGGAACAGTTTCATTGTCAGGAGGAAAACTCTAATCATGATTGCTTACATTTCAAACTTTATCATGATCTCATGGAACCTCACTCTCCACAGATTTCCCATATTTTCTTGGTGCTGATATGTTTTTTTAAATGCCATAGTTCAAATGAGATATGGTTGTCTTGTAACAAGATGGGGTATCTCTGGAGATGGAAATGTCCCTGTGGAGGATTGCAACAGGCTACTGAAAATGCAAAAGGATGTTATAGGTGGCAGACAAACTTTTACAGGATTCTTAGGTGGCATGAAATAGTGAATATTTATCATCAGACTTGATACATACTTTAGCAGTCTGCCTGAATGGTATAGGCCATAACTGTCTGTAATCCAGATTTTGTAAAAAAAAATATATATGCAAAGAATGATGGATTCATATTTATTCTTTTGTGCTCAGTAAGATAGTGTTAATTTTCCTTAATTAAATGCAAGTTTCTTTTTGAATTTAAAATAAATAGTGAGTTGCTATTGTTTCCATACAGGAATTTTCAGGCTTTCTTTTTGCCTATATGTTTTTGCTTCCAAAATTTGATATGATTTGGTAGGATATTTGGCTGTCTTAGAGAGGTGACAGGTGGAACACATTTACTGTGCTACCAACACTACAACTAATAGACAGTAATATTGTTTCACTTTATTTCACCTTATACTTGATTTTGATAACATTAATATGAAGGAAATGACCCAATATTCAACATTACATGCTATTAGGGAAAATCTGTTTATTTGTGTTGATGTCTTCAGTTGTACTTCATGTACTCTAGGCACTGAACACTCAATAAAAATATTTATCAGATGTCTTACAAGGTATTATAACGTAGCAAGTAGTTACTAAACAAAACCTCCTTCAGATAAAGCAGTTAGCTTTTTCCAGTAGCGTCTGAAATCATTATTCTGGTTCCAGAGTTTAGTCATGTTTTACAGAATCATTTTTAACAACTATTTGCTCCTTGCATTTGTACTTAAAACACAAAGTAGGCTCATAAAAGGCAGCTCTCCCCACTGTGGAGGTGTCTAATTTAATAAGAAATTTATCAGTTGAAGTGTTTCAAGCAGCAGCAGTATCAAGTGACCTCCCTCAGGAATAGAATTCTGACTTTCATTTAGCATATCAAGTTTAAGCCACAGACTATTTGCAGCACAAGAACCTGTTTACATTTTAAAATAGAAACCTTGCTTTTTCACAAATAGTTCTGAAATGGAAGAGAAGATGAACAACTCTGAATGTAGAGAAAATAGAAAACTAGGAATGTGAGACAAAATCAGCAGACAGATTATGCCATTGGGGGTGAAAAACACAGCTTGTTGAATAACAAATTATTAGATCATATTCTTACATAAAAGTGATTCTGGTCATTTAATTAATGATGAAAGAAAGTCTGGTGCCTCTGTTTTTTTTGTTTCCCCTTTCTTTTGATCATTCTTTGTGTTGCGCATGCAAGGGAACTGTGCTGCAGCTGCACTGGGTTTAAGAGCTTTTCTGTCCAAATAATGCTGTAACTGAGCAATTAGGAATGTCTGATGCCTGATAATTAGTAGGTATGGGGTGGCAGAAGTGATGAAGAAATGAGGTGAGGTATTCCTTCAGCTCAACTCTACTACCTAGAATGAAATTATTTCCATTCTTGTCTTCTTTATTTAGCTGTCAGATCTCTGATGGTGTGTAGGTGTGTCTGACCTTGGGTTTTGGAGCACAAAACACTAAAACTTACAGTTTTATGTTGTTTATCATGCTTGGTTAAATTTGTTATGGCCTTTATTTAAACTATAAAAATAGTGGCTACATGTCATCTTCACATACAAACATCCACATAATTGCATAAACTATTTAAAGATCCTGGTCGCCTTAGTATCTTTCGGAGGAATAAATTTCGAGAAAACAGGCTGATTAAAATTCTCATAAGTTAAATAAATTAAATGAATAATATCTATGAACCAGTGACCACTTTCTACTGGTTGAAACAAGTGACAGAATGAACTTAGCACTAGATAGTCTGCCTTTCAAATTAATTTCTTGTCTTGAACTGAAGAACAAATATGTAAGAATCCAATGCCAATAATATATTCTTTTATGTCTATTTATATGTCTGTGTTTTCAACCACCTATTACTTTATACAGTTGGATAATTCAGTTGACATCAGACTGGTTGTTTGAATCTCTTCAATTTTAGGGTGCTCTCACGCTTAAATTTGCGCAACATAGATCTGTAACTGTGCTGACACTATGCTGCAGGAGCCAAGGATTCAGAACATTTGAAAATGAAGCTTGATAGGTCTTTTCCCACTGTCCTGGGTTCATCAGTAGCAGTCGTTTTTCTCCTTCTTGGTAGCTGGTGCAGTGCAGTGTTTTGACTTTCAGCTCGGGAACAGAGCTGATAACAATGATGTTTTGGTTTGGCCAAGGACTTTGTGAGCCTCATGCTCTGCCAGGGAGGAGGGGAAGCCAGGAGGAAGCAGAGACAGGACACCTGACCTAAGCTAGCCAAAGAGGTATTCCACACCACAGCACGTCATGCCCAGGATGTAACTGGGAGTTACCCAGAAGGGCTGAGACTGCAGGGTTGGAGGAGGTATCGGTCAGTGCTTGGTTGGGCTGGGGGGCCAAGTTATCGGTCAGCTGGTGGTGAGATTGTATTCTCTTTCCTTGTTATTTCCTTTATCATTATTATTATTGGTGGTAGCAGTAGTGATCTGTGTTATACCTTAGTTACTAAACTGTTCTTATCTCAACCTGTGGGAGTTGCATTCTTTTCAATTCTCCTCTCCGTCCCTCCCGGAGTAGGGGGAGGGAAAGAAGTGGGGGTAGGGTGAGTTAACGAGTAACCTGACTGGGTTTAAACCACGACACCCACCTGTTCTGGTTTTAGATTTTATAACAATCAAGAGTTTTTTTCAGTACATTGCAAATTTCACTATGTCTTTCATTATAGCTAGAATGTATCTAACTGAATTACGCAAAAGATGCCTAACACATAATAATTTGTGGGGGTTTCTCTTTCGCTGACACCCCCTTGTCACGGGGAAAGAGCTTGCATGCCCTTGTGAGGTTGGGAGCTATGCTGGTGGTGGCACATGCCTCTGGTAGGGTCTCCCATGCCAGACAGGTCTCAACTGAAGGGTCTGACAAAGTGTGTCCATGGGCAGGATGGGCTCACTAGCCTTCGGGCAACCATCCTAGGAGAAGGACAACTCTAACTTCAAACCTTGGCAGATGGAGCTCATATAGCCCTGTAAGGCCATCCATCTAAGAGGACACTCTAATTGAAAGTTATCACTGTCCAAGCTCACTAGGCCCTGGCAGATAAACCTCAGGTGTAAAGGGTGGGCCAGTTCCGCGCACGCTGCGACTCACCTACAAAATCCACTGCACAGGCCCAAAGGGTTTACCCACACTTGCAAAGCCCTGTAGCAGCAGGCGAGGGACGAAACGGCAGGTGATAAGGTGCACTGGAAGTCGCAGCACCTTGGCCTCCAAGGGAGACTTGGAGACACACCTTACATAATGCCGTTGACTCCTTTGAGAACTCATGCAGAACTAGTCTCGAGGGGAAAAGACAACATAGAAAGAATTGCGCCCTGCCTGTACCACCCAAGGAGACCTTTCGTTGTGCTTTTTGCAGCTGGATTTGCCTATCTCACTTTGGCCTTTTTAGTCATCAGCGCGCATGTAGTAAGTGCAGGTAAAGCCCTTCTCAAATATTCTTTCATGAAGTCAAGCCATGATGATGATCATGTAGGGGTTTGCATGTAAACATACTATCATAAATTATACACTAATAACTTCTTGCTGATGAAAACTTTTTGCCTAGGAAATTTCAAGTGCCATCTTCTTAAAATATGAATTCTGGAATAATTCACAGAAGGAAATAAGACAGTCATTCTTACCTCCTTAAGGTATAAACCCCAGTGTATTATACTGAGATATGCCTTATTATCCAAAGATTTGCATTGTGCTTTGTAAATTGTTTTTCAATGAATGTGAATTTATACTTTATCAGGTATTCAACAGATGGTTCTAATACCCATCAAATTCACTGTGTTCAAACTCATATTATTTTAATGTAAAAACTTATAAAATATTTATAAGGACATGGTGCAACAGTACTTTTAATTATGTTTATGTCTTTCTCCTCCATTTAAAATATTTATTGCACCATGAGGAGATATGTAAATTTGGAGAGACTGAGGAAGAAATAAAGGAACTTCAAACAGCTTATATAGATTATACCAACATCATCTTACATAATTTTATCTAATTAAAGCATATTGTTAAGAGTTAATTGGAAAAATTGTGGTTTTATCTTATGAGTAGTAAATCCTTTACAAGATTCAACAAAGAAAGGGATTTGGCATTATTGGAGGAGGAATCAATTTAAAAAAAAACTTGTTTGTTTCTTGAAGTGTTTTTCTTCTGTAAGCTTTAACAGAGGGAGGTGTGTTTCATCAACAAGTTTTCCTATCTCTTTAAAAAATGTAAGGAAAATTGAATATTACTGGAACACTTATATATAGAACTCCCTTCAAAAGCTCTCTAAACTCTAACTTGGATTCCATCATTTCCATATATCTCTACCAATGCAAGACAGCCAAAAGGCAGATCTCAATTTACCTAAGATACCAAGTTAATTAAGGGTTTGCATTTAGAAATGGAGCTCTTCTTTTTAAATAAAATGCTATATCTATATGCTGTGATTGGGTGATTTAAATCAGAATGTTTAGGGTTGGGAAGGACCTTAAGATCCTCTATTTCCAGCCCAACTGCTATGGGCAGGGACACCTCACACTAGACCAGGTTGGTCAGAGGCCCATCCAACTTGGCATTGAACACTGCCAGGAATGGATCATTCACAACTTCCTTGAGCAACCTCTCACATTCTCATACCTCACCACTCTCCCAGTAAGTAATTTCTTCTTTATATCTACCCTAAATTTCCCCATTTGAGTTTGAACTCAAGTATATATTAAAAAAAAAAATAAAAAAATCCAAAGAACAGAAGGTGTAGTGGGGAAAAAAAAATTAAGGGGAAAAAAAAGTTGGTCTGTTATGACTGGTCCCCTGCTCTTCCAACATAACAAGAAGAGAATTAAACATATCTGAGGTGCTCCACTCTATGAAGTTTTGAGTAGTAAGTGCGTGTCACAGCTACGTCCAGGGCTACAGGGTATTGAAGTCATGCTTAGGAGAATGCTGAGCTGAGAAAACCAGAAAGGCCTGACTGTCAGGGCAGAACATACTGAAGTTGGGAAGCAGAAATTGGAAAATGTCAAAAGTACAAGAATTAGAGAGAAACTGAAGTCAGAAGCTAAACATCAGGAAATGGGGTCAGAAGGGAAACCATGAAATAGGGCAAAAATAAGGAATTTAACCCTGCTGTTAAGTTCTCAGGATACTGTTTGTTCACAGATACTTGGTATCAGCCTAGTGATCAGATGATTTTACTTGGCGCTACACCATTTTCAAATCAAGGTTCCATGACTGCTAAGCACTTCCCATGACTGCTGGGCACTCTATGCTGCCTGTAATCCCTTGTAGGTTTGGGTTTTTTTCAGTGTAGAAAAGCCAGGGCATGAGAATTTTAATACCCATACATCTTTCTATTACGCCAGCATCCTAGATGGGAAGATGTAAATAAAGGTTTTTAAAAAATCAGCTGCATCTTACATTCAATAACTTGGCTGAGGCTTTTTTTTTTTTTGCCTGATGTGATTGCATATGACTCATTTAAACATTTTGCTAAAACACTGTGGCTTTTTCTTCTGAAACCTGTTTGATTTTGAGATCAGCTGTCAAAACGGGAAAGATATGCCAGTTGAAGTGATTGTTTAAATTTTTCCTAGAGACCTGTTATTATCCTTGAGTAGCTTCATTTTTTTATTATTTTTTTTTGAGATTGAAGAATTTTGCAAGTATAGTTATTTGGAAATAGGAACATACCTTCAAGAAAGTGATCTAGAACACCATCGTCCAGAATTCTTGGAACCAAGAAGCACTTCAGGGCAAATATATTCTCCTTACAAACACATCTCAAGTTACAGATATTGGAAGCTTAGTGAACGTTGATTAAAAAAAAAACAAACAAAAAATAATTCAAATTACAAAAATTATAGGGAAAATGGGAAAATAAAGGGAAAAGGACCTGGTCTTTAAAAACAAATTATACAGTAAGTCAGAAAGACTTGAAACTAGACAATAATAACGTAAACACAGGATATCTCAGGGAAAAATAATCCATGTGAGGCATTAGGAAAGATAAAGTGCTAAATCCAACCTCATTTCATTTGCGTATTACTGGCAGTTTTGATAGCATAAATGTATTCAGTCTATATGGACAAGACTGAGAGGTGACTGACAGTTTTAAACACTGAATTAGATGAAGTGGTTCATCCAAATGCAAGTGTCTATCCTCACCAATATAAGTAAATGTGCCTCTCCAATTCTTCAAGCTTCCAAAGCCTAATGTTACCTTTACACTCCATAGCAACCCCTCCAGACAAAGTAGTAGCTCTCAGGTAGGCCCCCAGAGTTCACTTCCCTTCAGAGATGTTCCTCTAATTGAACTTTCTTGGAGAGAGATATCATTGAGTAAAAAAGATAAAGAAAGACATCAGAAATTTTCAAGGAAAAATGAACTCTGCAGCTCTGCTTGCTTTCATAGGTCTCTGTAGCAGAATTCATTTTGCTGGCATTGGCCAGTGTTTGTATTCTGCCACTGGCTTGGGAAACCAAGAGCTCTGAGTGCATACTAAATACTAGCAACAATCTTCCTGAACTGGTAGAAACTGGCTGTCCACCAGATGATGTACAACCGTTTTCACTTTACCTTTTTATCTACTTTGATTCATGTCCTTCCAGTCAGATGAGAGACAATTCAGGAGCAAGAAGTGTTTATATAGTAGTATATCACGCATTCGGATGCACCAGAGCTTTCTCCTGCTCGAAAATTCAAAAGTTTAAGATGTGCCTATTCTTGCAGCTTTGACAGCAGATGTGAAAAGCAAACAAATTTTTAAAAAGAAAGGAAGGGGGTAGGGAAAGAAGCAGGTTTTAGCAAAATGTGTAAGTTAGTCATATGCTACTGTCTCAAGCTGAATGATCTTGAGCCAATTTAATGAAGGTATGTTACAATTGACTTTTAAAGGATTAATTTATACTCTTGAGCCCCCTCAGATGTAGAACTAATAGAAAGCTGTCTGTGTACATGAGTTCTCACACATCTCTCAGCTCAGGCAGAGAATCAAAAGCTAAATCAAACACCCTGGGACATCTGGGAGGACTCCAAATGCATACAGCAGTAAGCTGATTGTTCTGATCAAAAGGTTTGATTCCCATCTATAATAATATGAATAATTCTCCTCATGTAATCTCTGTTAACATTATTCTTCTAACAATTAGCCCAACAAGGCTGTACAAATTATTTATATTAGTTAAATGTTACTAATTTCACTCTTTCAGAGCACAGTAGCATCACAGAAAATGGAGGGTTATTCACTGCGTTTATGGTGCCTTGCCGCTGCAGTATCTGAGCTCTTTATAGTTTTGACAATATTGATCCTAACATCGCGTCATTTGATGTAGAGTGTGAAGAGAGAAGATTAAGTTTGGTCTCTGCTCCAGGGTCTGCATGTAGCTTATATGCTAACAAATTCTTAGATTAAAAGTAATTCAGTAAGAGG
This sequence comes from Pezoporus wallicus, assembly GCF_028554395.1. Lineage (NCBI taxonomy): Eukaryota > Metazoa > Chordata > Aves > Psittaciformes > Psittacidae > Pezoporus > Pezoporus wallicus. Next base: position 5,278,205 of record NW_026640165.1, read on the forward strand.
AACAAATATCAGGACTCAGGATTTCCTGTAAAGTGCCTTCAGTCCTGGCTTAGGATGATACTAATTTTGTTCACTCTTGCTCTGATATTACAAATTTACTTAAAGCTACACTTAGAGTGTCAACAGGAGCCTGGACTGTGGTCTAGCACATCTGTTCTTCTGGAGAAAAAGTGACTGACTGCTGCAGCATGGAGTGACTACTGTTGCATAAGGTGTGGTGCAATCACCTGCCTACAGTCCTTGCACCAAGTTTCATGATGGAAGTCAGGCAGCTCTACAAGGCTCCAGCCAAGGTGGCAGACATACTGTTATACAGTGCTGCAGACTCTCTCCATGCTCTTGCACCTAATCTGTGAATTGAAATTTCAGACACAAGCCCTGTTGCTGTCCTAGAATCATGTGAACTATTAGCACAGTAGTGAAGAGAGCTAATGGTGACCATCAGCTATATGGAGAAAAATAGTATGTACCTCTGCGTATAATGTGTCTGTCATCTGCTCTCTGTGAGTTTTAATAAATGGACTCCCAACAATGTGTCCAGAATTTTCACTGGCAGAATCCACAACAAATGTTATAGTCCAAAATATTCCCTGATGAAGCTCTCAGTGATGGGATTTAGGGTATTTGTAACATGGTTACCTGTAATTCCCATTTGCTTTAGTTCTTCAGTCTTGAGGTCATGTTGGGAAGAACTTTTCTTCTCGTTTTCCTTTATAATGCTGATGGTGAGGCATTTTTGTAAGGCGGGAGAGACACATGGCCCAGACTGTAGATAGATATTGAAAGATCTGAAATACCTGTCTTAATCATAGCCTAATACTTGAGTGATTAGCTTTGCTGGCAAATGGTATACATAAGCTCAAAGCTGGTGTCTAGATTTGGAATATAAGTATCTCTCTAGACACCTAGCTTCTGCCGAAGTACTGTTAGCTGTATTTATAGAGTCTATGGTTTGTTTCTGCAAATAATTGAACTTAGCTGCTTAATGCCATCTGTCATCTCAAATAAAGCATTATGATCTTTCTAAATACTAATTTATATGATTTGCCTCAATTGTGTAGTTCATTCTTTAAGGCATATTAATCCCAGCAAATTTAGGAACACCAAATGTCTAGAGCCTCATGAACCTGACACATCCATGACTATAGGCAAAGATTGCTCAGAGCTTCTTTTCTTCATTCTAAGGTTGCCAAGCTGGCCAAACTAGCTTCCAGACTCAGCTGTAGCCACTGTAAGGGTGTCCTAATTTGCAGTGTGATCAGGCCTCAAGCAAGTATACAGCTAGCTGGGGATTAAAACTGCATTTAAATTCTAAGTACATGTAAAGTTGAGAAAACAACTAGACAAAGAGGTTATTGAAATAAATCCCTTGTAGCTAAAGGTGTAGCTTTAAGACCAATTTACATTTCTCTGGCAGTGCAGTGTAGCTTTGTTGGACCAGGAAAAGTAAAGACATCAAATGCAATTAAAAACTGTAGGACATAAATTCATGTAGGAGATGTGAGACTGAATTTTCTCACTTAAACTGCTCTAATTAGCTCAAGCCTGAAAATATAGGATGAAACATTCTTGATATAAGTGAATTTTTCTGGAAGATCTGCTTTAGTAGTACACAGGTTCCCAGGCTTTATGCAAAAATACTGTGGTGAAATTTTCCATTTTAGTTATAAAGAACTGCAGTCTGCGGAAGAATAAGGATCGCTCTCTCCTATAACCAGTTGAGGGGTATTAAAAACATTAAGACAATTTCATTCTGATTCCTAAGAAGAGATAGACCTAAATTCCAGATTGGAACACAGTTTCATGTATCATTTCCAGCATCCTTATGCTTTTTCACTCTTTTACATAATGTTACTTGTGCCTTCATCACTTGAGCCAGACATAACTATTATGCTTTCTAAAAATCAACTTTGCTGACTGAAACTGCAATAAAAAATGCTCCTTGATTTTGATGCTTGCTTAAGTAGCATTTGATATTTCTAAGCCATATTAGTACCTGGACCTGCTGCATGCTCTTTGAATGAACAGAAAGAAGAACGAAGAGTGTTGCAGAAACACTGAAAGATTAGCTCTGTTAATGATCAATGCCTCACTGACTCTGCCTTTATTAATGTTAAAGACTGATGATCAAAACTGCTTTTCATGTTCTTTTACTGACTGATTTTTATGTACCAATTAAAAATGTCTCATGAGAAAAGCACTAATAAAGGGGGGAAATTCTGCCTGGGTCAATCACAGATCCTCTAATTCATCTAGCTTCAAAATGGGGCTTGAGTGAAGGTTTAAATTGAGGTGATGACTCAGAAAAGCTCTCTGTCCTAAAATTTCCCATATCTGTGTATTTTCTTTCTAATCATTTTATTTGCTTAGCTATTCATAACTTTCCTTCAGAATGCGACAGATAAATCCTACAAAGCTAAGACATTATTCCAAACTCAGCAGAATTTATTCCAGATTTTTGGATTCCCTTTCAGTCTTTTGTTTTTCCAGCCAGAGCAAATGCAGGATGGAAAGTTAGAATTATAGAAAAGTTTGGGTTGGAAAGGACTTTAAGATCAAGTTCCAACCCCCCTGCCATGGGCAGGGACACCTCACACTAAACAATGTCACTCAAGGTTCTATCCAACCTGGCCTGGAACACCACCAGGGATGGAGCATTCACAGCTTCCCTGGGCAACCCATTCCAGTGCCCTCCTTAAATCCAATCTAAACTTTCCTTGTATAAGTTTGAACCCATTACCCCTTGTCCTATCACTGCAATCACAAATGGAGAGTCCCTCTCCAGCAACTTTATAGGCCCCTTTCAGATACTGGAAGGCTGCTATGAGGTCTCCAAGCAGCCTTCTTTTCTCCAGGCTGAACAGCCCCAACTTTCTCAGCCTGTCTTCATACAGGAGGTGCTCCAGTCCCCTGATCATCCTCGTGGCCCTCCTCTGGACTTGTTGCAACAGTTCCATGTCCTTTTTATGTTGAGGACGCCAGAACTGCACACAATACTCCAGGTGAGGTCTCAGGAGAGTAGAGTAGAGGAGCAGGATCACGTCCTTCGACCTGCTGGTCACGCTCCTCTTGGTGCAGCCCAGGATATAGTTGGCTTTCTGGGCTGTGAGCGCACACTGCTGGCTCATGTTAAGTCCTTCTCCACAGGGCTGCTCTGAATCTCTTCTCTGCCCAACCTGTAGCTGTGCCTGGGATTGCTCCGACCCAGGTGTAGGACCTTGCACTTGGCATGGTTAAACTGCATAAGGTTGGCATCAGCCCACCTCACAAGTGTGTCAAGGTCACTCTGGATGGCATTCCTTCCCTCCAGTGTATCAACTGAACCACACAGCTTGGTGTCATAGGGAAACTTGCTGAGGGCGCACTCAATCCCACTGTCCATGTCACCTACAAAGATGTTGAACAAGACTGGTCCCAACATCAATCCCTGAGGGACACCACTCATTACTGGTCTCCAGCTGGACATTGAGCCATTGACCACAACTCTTTGTGTGCAGCCATCCAACCATTTCTTTATCCACCTAGTGGTCCATCCATCAAATTGATGTCTCTCCAATTTAGAGACAAGGATGGTATGCGAGACAGTGCCAAACGCTTCGCACAAGTCCTGGTAGATGACAGCAGCTGCTCTGCCCGTCCATCAGTTCTGTAGTCCCGTCATAGAAGGCCACCAAATTGGTCAGGCAGGATTTCCCCTTAGTGAAGCCATGCTGGCTGTCACCAAGCACCTTGTTGTTTTTCATGTGCCTTAGCATGCCTTCCAGGAGAATCTGCTCCGGGATTTTGCCAGGCAGAGGTGAGACTGACTGGTCTGTAATCCCCCAGGTCATCCATTTTCCCCTTCTTGAAAATGGGGGTTATATTACCCTTCTTCCAGTCACTGGGAATTTAACTTTGTGACGATCCAATTAAATGCTTAGAATACAACAAAAGGGAAAGTTGTTTTTTTTTTTTTCTTCTCTGGATAGCTTGCTCTAGTCTGAAGTTCTTTCAGGCTCTTTTCTCTGTGAATGCATGGCAGATACCTAAGAAACCTTGAGAAGACTTATAGTAGCCCTATTTTCATTGAATCCCTGCATTTGCTTCGAAATACAGGTGTTATTGCTGAGGAGCAAGGAAAAGGATTTATCTTTGCTTTCGACACTAACTCTTCTGTTGAGAAGACAAACAGAAATGAATCATTCTCGCCTCAAAAAATATATCTGTAAACAGCAACTGGAACATGTTTCCTTTTTCCTGTGTATAGCTGGTTGGCAGCTGATGGGCAGAACTGTCAATTCATTTGAACAGCTGATGAAGAAGAGGCAAAGTAACACCAAGCGAGAGCCAGAGGATTGACTCTTAATGCCCTCTGGTTGTGCTGCTAAGGTGAGGAAGAAACATTTCCCAGTGACCTCAGACACCTGGGGAGAATGAACCCCCTCCTGTGTGACTGCTGCCTGCCTCCTTGAAAAAGAGGACATAAAATGTGGAAAAGATGCAGTCTTCTGCAGAGTACAGAAGTGAGTCAAACTAACGGGCTGGGCAAGAAATATGGTGCTATCTGCATGTTTGTAAATGCAGCACACAGTAAGGATAGTTAACAATAAAGAGTTTTTTGAAAGCAACTCTCAAAGCACCGCTACAGGGCAGTGTCATATACCCCACTTACTACTCTTGTTTGTTGTCTCTGATTTTTCTCACTAACCTTCATGCACCTGCTGCTTATTTATCTTTTTCTTGCTACCCAAAGCTTCAGTTTGATTGTTTCTATATGTGTGCTGCACTTGCAGTAGATATTCTAGTCATTTGTTCACTTTGATCTTCTCCTTTTGATTATTCAGTTTGCAAACTGTGCCTTTACGATGTATCTAGTGAAATTATCATCACACCAAACAAATACTGTAGAGTGTCCTGGGAAAGCTGGTCATTTCAAAGAAACTAGAAAATTGGTGGGCAGCAGATGCAGGATTAATACATTCTGTTTTAACAACTTCCATTTACCAGTGTACCATTTTTGTGGCTGGAACCTGAACACAAATTTGTCTAGCTAACACAAAGTTGCTAAGAGCAAAAGCTTTTCTCACTGGTGTCTTCTGGGCACCCATTTCCTCTTTCCAAAATAACTGGATGCTTTTTATGTTTAGCTCTCCTAGTAGAAATTGCTAACTCATAGTTAAAAAACTCTGAGCCAAGTGTATCCCTAGTGTAACTCCATAGCCTTATATCTGGCTCCCTGTGCTTGAAACCACTTCATGACACATTCAGACTCCCCTTTGTTCTATACTAGTTGGTATTCTTCAGGAACTATTGCACAGGGGGGTATTTCCTGCTAGTAGGCTCATGCCAACTTTCTGAAATACTTGGCAGTAGCAGAGGATCATTTGTAAAATTAGTAGCCCACTTTTATCTGCTCTCTTACAGCATTATTTTGTTAAGTGGCCCATTCTGTGAGAAAACCAAGCAGAGCAAAATTCCACTCTTTGTTATAACAATTGAGCAATGCTGGAGCTTTGCTTCTGAGTATAAATGCAATGCTAGGAAATGTTAAGAACTGTATTGTGGAAATGTTAAGATGCTTTTTTGTTTTGTTTTTTTTTATTTCAGACATACTGTTACTCTGTTTAATTTATCCATGCAACACAATGGTGGCTGATTTCTTCCGCTAGAGAAATCTGTGTAATTCCATTTGTGTAGGAACATTCAGGAACAGAATTCAATCTTATATGCTTTAGAGATCCCACCTGCTTTCCTTGTAAGAGCAACTGTGTACATATGGAGTAAAATAAAAGAGAACAGATTTCTTTCTTTTTTAACTATTGCTTTCAAAATAATTTCTATCCAGGAACCCATTACCAAGTCTGAACAGAAAAAAATTAAATTTCACTTAACATTTGACTCCTGAATTCATAATGGTGTTATGCCTTTGGAATTGTTATGTAAAAAAGGTATTCTGCTGAAAGTGCCTTAAGAAAGTACTAGACTTGATTTTATTATCCGATTTGGGCAGGGTTGAAAATGCTTGTCTTCCTCAAGGTCTACATTATTTTGCTATATTAATCTATATGTAATAACATCGTAAAATATATTAACATTTTTTTTTAACAATACACATAATTTAATAAAGTTTGTTAGGATACTATGAACCTGAATATGACCTAAAACACTTTTGGCAATCTCAAAGATAACATAGAGTTATTTTAATAACTCAAACATAATAATCTTAATGCTTAACTAAAACTCTTAAACCTCATTCTGTTCTAAGAAAGGGGGAGGAAATATGGCTAAGCTGAAGGCATTGTGCCTACTCCTGACATTTGTAAAAAGAATGAACATAAGGTTGTTGGCTAGATCAGATGTGCTTACAATTTACAATGCAATCTGTTTGGAGTATTTGCCTTCTACTCCAGTTTTGCAGCCTTCTGATAAAACACAAGGGTAGAAGAAAGAGCAGTTGCAAGAATATCTTTGTTACTATAGCTATACAATCTCCATGGGCTACTGAACAGTGATGGCACTATGTCCTGTATATTCTTGGGGATTTTTATCAATTATTTCCTTTTTGATATGTAATACATCAGAAAAGAACTTTGTACATGGATTTTCCTAGATTCTGTATTACTTGTGGAGAAAGTGAGTGGAATACAGGAAAATTGTTAAATAGATAACTAATATAGGGCCATCAAAAAGCCTTTAGACCCTGACAGTCAGTCCAAGACGAGAAACTTCCTCAAGGACCTGCTCAAGACTCCAAGTTAAGTTCCCAAAATAAACAAGAAACAATAAAACTCATGTTTTTAAATACCTAAAATTAAATGGTAGGACATTGTCCTTTCCATGCCCTTTTGTAAGATATTAAATTATACAGTGATGAACGTGATATGAGAACCTCATGAAATCCAAGGGCTGCACTGACAGGTCCTGTGCTTTCCATCAATTTGGTTCTTTTAATAAAATCTAGTGAGATTTCTAGTGTAATTCATCTGTGTAAAGAATGTCGAAACTGAGCCAGAGGAAGCTCATCTTTGGTAACAAATTTTTGCACAATGTGATGAGTATAGACAGGAAGACAAAGAAAACTGGAATTATGGAAAATTTGAAGGTTTTTTTTAAGGCTCCCATCCTACCATCCTAGTGCAGGAAAAATTATTGGTTGCAATGGAATGTTGCTATGATAAAAATTGCAGGGCTGGGTCTTTGACTAACTTATCACACAGCAGAGTAATTCAATGCAATCCACATAAAAAAAAAATTAAATATTAAAAGTCATGCCTGGTATTTTGTGCAAATGTCCCTAAATTAGTTAAACAGCTACAAAATGGTGTCTGCTTACATACATTTCCCACTGTGCAAATCCGTTCACCTCAGGTTAATTTCCTTCTACTGTGAATGAGCAAAGACAATCACTGACAGCATGATCATGGGAGGAGATTTTCATAAATCACTAAGCTGGTTTCAGCTGGAGTGCCCTTATTCAGTATACACACAAAAATATTCTGAAATACCACGAGAGCTAAACTGTTGTTTTTGTTTTTTTGTTTTTTAATTGTGCATGTAGATAATTCCATTACCTATTGGCAATAAGTATTACTCTATCACTTAGTAGAATAAAGACTTAGTAAGTCTTTATTATCATTTCTATCGATTCTCATTTCTTGATTAATTGGTTCATGCCTCCTCTCTTATTTTCTTTTTTTCACCCATGGAATAACTTAAAAGTTCCCAAATCCAGATGCATATAAAAAAGAAGGACATTATAAGTATTCAATGTTCTTCAATGTGACAAAATATGTTATAAAAAATGGGAAAATCAGTTCCCCTTCAAGATTATGACTGTTGCTTTTTTGCAGTTGGTTAGCTTGTGGAGTGTTTGTACAATGAATAACAGTCATTGTATGCAATTAGAGGAAATGCTCAGTTCTTGAATAATTATTAATACTAACATAAAATAATATTTAAAGTTATTTCCTTAATAATTTTATTTCTGAAATAATGAAGGTTTTAATATTTCAGTCTACAGTCATATGGCATCACTGAATAACTACTTGTTTTCAGAACCAGGATGACAGGTATTTGGTTTGGCTTTGTAACATTTGCATTTATTTATTTTACATTTCACTCAGCCTTCACAACATTTATAAAACCAAGGTCTTCAGCAGTAGAGCTCCAAAACAGTGAAACAAGATTATCATTAATAGGTTACTTCCCTGAAGAACCTGCTTGGGACATAAACCCAATTAATTCCTACAGTATTTCCCATGACACATTTTATTGTTCAAACCAATCCTTTTCAGACCTTTTTCATCTATGTCTTTTATGACACTTAACTGTTCCATGGAACCATTCTGCCTCGGTCAATTATAGGAAGATGGGTGGTTTTATTACCTCTACTTTCACTATCTCTATTTCATCGTGCTGTACATCACTGAGCAAGTCTGAATGAAGACTTGGGCATAGATTAGCTATAAATAAAAATAAAATAAAATAAAATTAAAAAATATAAAATAAAAAAATCCCTATGATTTTATTCATTTTCTAAGTGACAAATGCTGAGAAATAATCACTCAGGAATAAAAGCACAAAAGTAGAGAAGGTCTGTCTGTCTGAGAAAAGTCAGGAAAGGCACTATACCCAAGGCCTCAGCAGCTGTGGGGCTGTGAGGGGTATATGACAAATGTGTCTGCTTATTTATATCAGTGAGACTTTGATGAGACATTGTTTCCCATGAAAAAAAAATCGATTTTTCACAGCAGTAATGAATAGAATATCATAATGCTAAATTCTATAACACAACTAAAGCAGTGATACCAGCCATTTCATTAAATGTCTGACACTTTCAGGTATTTCATATATTTCACAATTTCAGGTATTTCATTCCACTCAGTGGAACAGTTAAATAGTGTAATAGAACGCCTATAATTCCAGGAACGACTTTCAGTCATATCATGAAATGAATGATTTCACAAGATGACTGTAAGGTATTTATAAAATCTTCACTGTGAGCTATGAAACAGGTGCTATAAACTGGGAGTTTGCCAGTCAGTGTTCCAGGCCAAAGACAAATTGTTTTTGTGAAAAGTCATCATTGATTTGATGAATGATCAGAATTAAAATTTCTCTTTTGTCATTTAACCTGAGGTACTTTTTGTTGAAGAGCAGATTTCAAGGAATAATGAGAACAACAACAATAACAACAAAAGGAAGTTATTGCTCCCAATAATTTATAAGAGAAAATAAACACTGTTGCTGTCCAGGAAGCTGGATGAAATATTTCTGAGAAAATGCATTTTTTCTGAAATTTACTGTTTTAATGAAGTAAAAATTTTCATGAAACTGTATAACTTTGAATTAAATTTTCAGGCAGAAGATTGCTGAGGTCCAAATTTTCATAGTCACTTCTAAAGTGTATGTGTGAGATAGGAGAGGAAGAATAAGAAAAACTGCAGATCTGACCTTTCTGAGCAGGAATTAATAGCAAGAGACATACTTTTGCTAAGCATATTTAGCAAGTTCTGTCTTCATTCCCATGTGGAAAAGGAAGTATGTTTAACACCCCAAAGTTACCAGAGGACAGAATACATACTTTCCTGTACATTTACACTACTTACACATAAAAGCTAAAACCCTGTCTCAGTGACTTTGCTGCAGTAAGACTGATACTAACATACTTGAGTGGAGATTGCTTTGGTTGCTGTATTAGAAGTAGTGCATTTTATGACACAATTTTTTAGTGAAAATGTGATTTAGAGTGTTTTCAATCACTTCATTAAGAATGTACATACCTGTTAGATAGATACTCTGCAATAGTCATAACGTCAAGTAATTTAATCAGTTTCAATTGACATTTAAAAGCCTCTGATATGCACATATCAAAATAGATGAAATGCTTAAAACTTGGATGTAACTGCAACAGCATTCTGTAGTTGCATGGATTTCAATGGAATTGCTCCATTGTAAAAGTGGAGTAACAGACTAGTAAGCATGGCCCCATGTGTTTAATCATCTCTTAGAAAATCTCCTTTAGATCTTCCTGTTCTAAAAGGCATTTCTATCACAGCATAGCAAGACAATGAAAGGAAGATCCATACTCTGAATAAGAAGTTCTGCAATTGGAAGCAGGGATAGAAATAAGCTGATTTTTAAAAAGGTATGTTGCTGGGTTGCAATACAGAAAGTGTTTTTCCAGTTCCATGGAAACAACTGAGAAGCAAATTCACCAGCATTTTCATGAAAGAAATTGGCATTAATAAGCCAAAAAAGTATTAGGGATGTGCAAGAGCTGTAGGTGATACCTCTGATGGATAATATCTTAATTTGCCTCTGGGCGAATTGAATAGTACAGTTTTATTTTAAAACATTACTTATATAAGAAAAGGAAACTCTTTAGAAGTTGAAAGATAATTTTGCCTGGGTAGATATATAAGATGCATTGGCTTTGTAATGAGTTGGAATTACAGAGATATTTATTGAAACGATCTTATGATCATAATTTCTGTATCTGTGTAAGAATAAAAAACCACAAAGACTGAGATCTCTAAACACATCTTATCGGATCACATACAGATGAGAGAGGAAGCCTAAGCTGTTTGTGACATTCTCATAGCCTAGCAGAAATGTAGTCTTATTAAAAGCTCCCATGTTTCTGTAAAGCTATTACCAAACAATGTTAATTTTATATAATACTATTTTCCTTATATAATTACTATTTTCCTTCAAATGTAAAACTTTACGAACAAAAATTGTTGCTCCATGTCTCTTTGTTCCCAATAAATTCATTTTAAAAGTTTGATGGTAGTTCACTGTACACACTTAGAGTTCTCATTAGAACTTTTTTGTTGGTGTGACAAAATAGTGCGTAATGTCTTTATTCTTGGTAAGATAAAATCAATGGTCACAGTGCAAGTATACCGCCTTATTCACTTTTAAAAGCTTACGTCTTCTGTTCATAATGTTGATATCTCTCTCCACAACTTACTCGTATTGTATTAAGAACCATATATAAGATAATCTTACTTAAAAAAAATACCAAAATAGCAAAACCAAAAAGGAACAGAAAAATAATTAAGCCACATACTTCAGATATTAAACTATTAATGAACTTCTTATTAAAACTGTAGGAGAAAATTACTGTACCTTTTTTCTTTATCTACAGGGAATTTTTATCAGGAAATTATTTACATCAGAGTCTTTTACAAATATTAAAGATGATAGCACCATCTCTTACATGGAAAAACAGGTACTTTAGAGGATTTGCCCTTTGAATTGCCTATTTATTCTACTATTAGTTGATGGAGTTTTAATTTAGAAGTTTAAATGTTACATTAAGGCAGATGGATTCCAACCTCAGATACCTAAATTCCATCACAGGCACCTAAATCCAATTCTGGGCAAGGCTATGTGCCTTACAACTCATGTGTGTTGAATTTCTCTTGTAGGTTTTTCTGCCTTTTCTTTCTTTGGAGCACATAAGCCAACCAACCTTTGTCATCAGACTTGCTAGAAATCATCAGAATTTTGGTGTGTTCCCTACTGCCTTCCACTTAACTGTGCTGACAATTGTTACTACCTGAAAGACATCTCTTCCTCTCTGGGACCCTGTGACAACTGCACTCAGATAGGTCTGGAAACTTGCATTGACACATTATTACTCTTTGATAGTCTGGAGAATTGACATGGGCCTAAACAGGATGTACTGTCACACTGACTTAGAGACATGCCAAAAATGTGCGTAAGCTATCTCTTATCATTATAATGCTAACATAGTAAATTTTTTACTACTAATTTTAGTAGATGAGTGTCTTTTCAGTCTTCTAACTGAGCACTGCCATAATTCTTTATTTATGAAAGCATTACTTTTTTTTTTTTTTTTTTGAGGGGGTGTCACATGTAGTGTTTGCCATGTTAAGTGATTTCTTGAACTCCTCATTCTCTCATTTCTTTCTCAGTAAGAAATGCTTCTGTGTACCACACCTCTCATTTTGATCATACTATATGTAAAGAAACATGTCATGTTTAGCATAAATGCATGACTGAGAACAACAATAACAGTAATTAATTATTTTGGGGTGCCAACAGGTTTAAATTTATCTTTATCTAAATTTATCTAGAATTCTACATATAGCTAGTGTTCTAAGACCATAATGATTTCCCATATTCTCCTGTGCTAGCTTTGTTCCTTTCTCACTCTTATCCCACAAGTCTTGCTCATCATGTTGCCTGGCTGCATAATAGTGCCTACTTTTAACAGGGGATATGAAAAATACCCCCTTTTTAGAACCTGGTTCCACCTGCCACATAGTCTTCTCTGCTTAAGAGTTTGGCTTCAGGGTCTCTAAGTTTATCTAGGGCTCAGAGTAACGTCAGTGTTTAACCTGCTTTAAACAACTTGATAGACAGAAAATTGATAATTTTAGAAGCCAAATGTTACATTAGCTGCAGTTTTTGGGATGTTCACAGAGGGGATGATGTCTGATCTGCCTATTTACATCCTTAAAACCCTGCAAAATCCTGAGCCTTAGTACAGAGCTGCTGTGCTTAATCATGCCGTAGCCGATGTAGCTTTTTTATACCTAGCAAGGTGATAGATTATCATCCTTCACTGTCAGGCAAAAATGGTTGACATAAAGAAATGGTATAGAGTTTTTAGTTACAAATTGGGATTTGGGTGTTAGAAGCCAATTTGTTATACCTGAGAATCTCAGGTGCACTCTGCTACTTGCTCAGCCTGTAAATATGAAACAATAGCCTTTCTTGACACAGCACAATAGCTGCTTTAGTTATCTTACAGTCTCCAGAAGACAAAGTGGTCTATATTTGGTTACATTACTTAACTTTCATAGAAATTTCTTCTTCATTTTCACTGACAACCATTTGAATACCTAGACCCAACTGTATGAACTATTTAGGTGCGAAAGATTTAATAGGCTACTGCTTTTCCTACTACCTTGGTTTAAAGGAGGACTCTGATCATGATTACTTCACTTTTCACCCCACAGGAAATTAAAAGTGACAAATGAAAAATATTTAAGTATGATAAATGGAGAAGAAACAAGCTACATTTAATAAATTAGTGTTCTGAAGCTCTAAATTAAGCTTTTCCAATTAATTTAGAAGATCGGACTTTGCTTATCTTCCATATTGACTAGGTAACATGATCTGAAACAGCTTGTATCAACAGAATGCACCTTTTGAGATGATGCAAGAAAAACTCAAAATAATTTTCCATAGCTTTCAACCTCTTCCAGGACAGCAGATTCTTTTCTGCTTCTTTAGTCTGAAATTTTCTATTTAGGAGAAGAATATTTTTCTCTGATTCCATTCCTAAAGGAATAGGCAAGTCTGTAAAAGAAGTCCAGTTTCTACTGCCTCTTTGCTGAAACACTTTGGAAATATTTTCCACCAAGGGCTATGGCCTTGAATGGAGAATGGATGATGTTTCTTTAAAATTTGGGCTTACCGCTGACAGAGAAATTTGAATTTAGAATTGGGGTAATCAGTTGCCCTTTCAGCCTTTGCCATAAGCAGAAGACACGCTTTTTACAGGTTTGTTGCACTGGTGTCATTTTCTGAATAGGGTGTGATCAGTGGCTTTTTTTTAATATAGTCTTGACATAATCAAATGCCACAGTGATCTGAGGATGACCTGCCACTACTCTATACCTCAAACATCTTAAAAAATAACATTAATATTAATATAAAGCACACCTAATGAACTGCCTACTCAAAGCCCCTTATAAAGTACCTTTTTTTCAGTCTATAGCCTGAAGAAAACCTCACAGTACCTAAGAATAATAACTTAAATTTACACACCAACATTTCATTTATTCTCAAGAAAGCAGTCTAGTGCTGCAGAGATCTTCCAAAATGCTGTTCTAGTGTCTAGTCTAGTATTATGTAAAAGTCTGGTGTTCTGTAAGTATATACTGTAATGGAACAGAAGTTGCCACTCCACAACTAGAAAGTAATCTGCCCACTCTTAAAGAGCAATAGTTTTATGTAAGATACATAATTTAAGGCTTAGCTACACTACAGCATTATCATTAATTATAAATTAATGTTTCTGCCTATATGAATTTCATTTGGTTTAAGAGCCTAATTGAGATGGTGAAATTGGTGTGTACCTATCTTATAGTCAAGCGATACAGAAAACAGTATCACTTGAAAGTAATTCACATTTCAGCTATGTTAAACGGTTTCTGGAAGCATCTGTTAATCCCTGTTGACAAGATCTAAACAAGGATGTGTAGGCTTCTGTATTTGGAGTCTCAGTTAGGAGACATGAATTCAGGTTTCCCATTTCTTTGCTTTAACTTGCCTTTGGCAATTGCTATCTTCTCATACTTCCATTCTTATTGAATAACTGATAACAGAAGTTCTTCAGGTGATCCAGTGAGAAGCTATCATTCAGACTCATTTTTTTCTCCTTCTGGGTCTTCATGGAATTTCAGCCTAAAATGTTATGAATTATTCAAAGTAGGCAGAAAAGCCTACTTGGATATCACCTCTTATTTGCGAGCCAGAATGGTTATTGAGGATTGCTTTCAAAAATCTGCCTCTGACTGTACTGGTAGGAGAGCAACAGTTTCATTGTTCTGACACCCAGTCAAAACCCAGGTCTGCCTGCATTTCTGACAGTCTTTGGAAAGGCTGGGTAAATTACTAATAATTTATTTATCAAAGTGACTTACTTAAGGTCACTCACTAATCACCATTTGCAATACTTGTACTATGTGTTTACAAATATATTTTTTCTAACGTTTTTTGGTTAGAAACTTATATTCCTAAGAATCAAAGATCTTACAGATATAATATTACTAATAAATTCTGGTATTGCTAACACTTCACTAAAAAAAATGGAAAATTCACAGATGACACTTTTTTATTTCTTTAGGTTAAGTTGCAAAGCAATTACTCAGCAGTGAAAGACATTATCTGTGAAAGTGACCTCAGAAATTCGTTAAGGAAAAAGCATTGTCATTGGGTCCGAAAACAGCACAAGGAGGGCATTTTCTTTAGACTTCATTTTGCTTAAACAAGAAGGTCATGAGCTGTATCCTTTTTCTCTTTTATAACCCATACAACAGCATGGCAAATTTGACTACATCTTTGTTCTAATGAGTGTGATATACAGAACCAGTTGATGTAAAATAATGTAAACAAATAGAAGTGTCACTGTGACACACATAAGGTACCACAAATGCAGAATTTCTCCAGAAATAAAAAAAAAGGAAAGATAGAAAGGAGAACATCTACTTGGTTTGCCTGTCAGGGAAAGGATGGACATGACTTCATGCCTTAATACTCTGAGAATTATACAAAG
Source organism: Pezoporus wallicus (assembly GCF_028554395.1). NCBI lineage: Eukaryota > Metazoa > Chordata > Aves > Psittaciformes > Psittacidae > Pezoporus > Pezoporus wallicus. Next base: position 5,293,503 of record NW_026640165.1, read on the forward strand.
CAATCCTTACCTACAAAATGGTGAGGTTTGCTAAAGGAACTCTTGAAGTAAGCTTGAGCTGGGGTTTATGCTTATCAAACAGACACCAGATAATCTGTTCCCCAGGCAAAAAATTCTCTCTCTCAGTCCTTCTTCTCCCCTCCTGAATTCTCTGATGTCTGACAGAGAGCAATTTATGATACAGTTCTAACGATCAACAAGCACAAATTCACTGGAAACCAGCAGGTCAAAGGAGATGATCCTGCTCCTCTGCTCTCCTGAGACCTCACTTGGAGTGTTATGTGCAGTTCTGGTGTCTTCAACATAAAAAGGACAAGGAACTGCTGGAACAAATCCAGAGGAGGGCCACAAGGATGATCAGGGGACTGGAGCACCTCCCCTATGAAGACAGGCTGAGAAAGCTGGGGCTGTTCAGCCTGGAGAAGAGAAAGCTGCGTGGAGACCTCATAGCAGCCTTCCAGTATCTGAAGGGGGCCTATAGGGATGCTGGGGATGGACTCTTCATTAGAGACTGTAGTGACAGGACAAGGGGTAACAGGTTAAAACTTAAAGAAGTGAGATTTAGATTTGATATAAGGAAGAACTTCTTTACTGTAAGGGTGGTGAGGCACTGGAATGGGTTGCCCAGGGAATCTGTGAATGCTCCATCCCTGGTGGTGTTCAAGGCCTGGTTTGACAGAACCTTGGGTGATATGGTTTAGTGCGAGGTGTCCTTGCCCATAGCAGGAGGGTTGGAACTAGATGATCTTAAGGTCCTTTCCAACCCTAACTATTCTACAATTTTATAATTCTATGATTTATTGGTTTTGTTCCGAAAATTTCTTGCCATTCCTGGGCAACTGTGTGGGTTTTCTTTGTTGCATTATTTTGTGTTTTTTTTTTTTAATTAAAATTGGTACTGAAATTTCTGCCCATGTTATTGCCAAATTTATTCAGAAGAAGAAGCATCTACAAACAAACCTATAACCCTCCATGGAATGAGCAGTCATTTGATCTGACCTCTTGTAAGATGCCTGCTAGTTGAAATTTTGGATGAATGGAGGATTTTTTTTCCCAGATTACTTTTCTCTCTCCATTAAACCAAGTGCAGGTAACTAGCCTTTGATTTAGACTCACCAGCCTTACAACCCCAAAATGACAGCCAACTTTGCTGATGCAACTGAAAGTATAGTAATTGAGAAAGAAATTCAAATTTTATAGCAAGTTTCTTTTTCTTGTACTATATGCATATGTCAAGAAAACCCATATTTATTGCAGAAGTTTAGAGGAAATAGATATGGCTGTATAACTTTCTTTTCTTAATTTCTAGGAATTCAGCTGTTTAGCCTCATATATAAGAAGACTGCTAATCATTAATTTATCACAAAATCCAAGAGGCAAGGTTTATACCTGTGATAACATTTATTCCCTTTTCTGTTCTTTTATTTCAGGGGATTTCAAAATAAATAGACGCTCTTCAAAGACTGCTACCAAGCATTTATTTTATTTTAAAAAGCTTATTAGTTTATTGACTTATGTTGAAGTGGGTTTCTCAGTTATTATATTCCATTTGCAGAAAATTATTTTTTGAAGAATGATAAAATGATTACTGTCATATTAGAGCATTTTCAATGCTATAGTTAAGGGTTTGCCAGCATTTGCGTTTCTTATCCCTTTGGTTAAATTGCTTTTTGTAACTTAGCTATTAAAAAACTTTTCACTGCTGGTCCTTGAATCTGTCTTTCAACAATTTAGTATAATTTTTGTAAGTTTCATTAAGGATAAAAGAACTAGTATTTTCTTTTTTTGCAATTTTTTGTATAGCCAGATATTACACTTTTGGTTAAAGCCATGCTTCAAACAGAATTCTAAAGGAATAAACAATATTTTGAAGGAAAATATCTAAAATGCATGGTAAGGATTTGTATACTTCATGTAATAAGGGACATAATTTGTCTTTTCCTTTGAATGTATCATGGGAAACATGTAGTTTGAGGTAACTTAAATATTGCCAACGTCATTATGATAAAGGCCAATATATAGTTAATGAGGCTTTAGACAAGTTGAAAGTCTTTAAAACATACACAAGAACAGTCTAACTTACCTTTGCTAGTGCATCAGATCTAAAATGACACACTCTTGGTTCCTGATAAACGTATTTACAGTTTCTCAGCTATCTCCAGGCAAGAAGAAATTTCTATATACTATAGCTGCCTCTCATTCTCATCAAAGGCAAAGGCATTGATTTTTCAATGCAACAACTCTTCCGTTTATATTCATACATACGTTCACTGGTATTCACATCAAAGGGATAAGTGCCCACTCTCCTGGGTTGGCCTGCAATGCTGAAGCAGTAGTTCCCACGCAGCTGAGTCAACTATCACATTCATCACTACTGAGCAGCCATCTGCCCGGATATAAAACAGTGTTTTTACTGTAGAATAAATGATATACAGAAAATGGGCGAGTTCACATAACACAGTTTGAATGCATTTCACTCAGTCATCTTTCATGTTGTTCTATGGAATTGAACAAGTGCAGTGATCCTCTACTACCTGTTGAGTTTGTGCTTCTGAAAAGTGGAGGCTAGAGGTTTGATAGCAAAACAATTCTTTCTGGTTAGAATTGGGACCAGAGGGACCAGAGACTTAAGAAATATGCATTATTTAAGTGCATAGGTGTACTGGGTATGCGGTATGGAGGGTGGAGAGGGGCAAACAGGACCATCAGGTTTGTTAAATGTTTTTTCAGAGACTGTTTTTTTTTTGTTTTGTTTGTTTTTTTTTCCAGAATGGATTGCAGCTTCTTCATCTACGAGATTGACTACTTGTTTCAGATCTTTGTGTGAGCATCCTTGTTGCCTTTTTGTAAGCAGTTACGTTTTCATCATATCATCCTCTTAGATGAATCAAGGTCACTCAAGGGTAAAGGACATATAGAAAAGTTGTCAATAAGGCATAGCAAAGCAGAGTATTAAATCAAAGAAATTACAAACAGAGGAGTAAACAGCAAAAGCTAACAAGAAATGCATTGGAAGCATGGCCACTGCTATGTCCTTTAGACATAGAACTAAGGCTACTGTAGTTTTGAGGCCATCTCTTCTTTCTAAGGGTGAGCTTAAGGAAGACATGATTACATTCTTGACTTTGGGGTTAACTAATGATTTAAACGGAAGCAAAGGTAGCTTCTTGACAAAAGTTGATTCGTTTTTTTCTCCAAGGTGGCATAAGTCCTTTATCTGTGTTGAAAGTTCTCTTAAGGTCTGAATGATATATTTCTCTGTTTTGTTATGTTCAACAGCTTAATAATTTAGTGAATGAAATCATCAGTCTGGGAGATAAGGATTTCATTCTGGTTCAGAGAAGGATTTAATGAACTTGCAACAACAGAAACCTTCTCATAGCCCATGCCTACAGCTTTGGTTGTTGAGCTCCAAGAAGACAACATGAACGGCTTCCTGGAGTGTTGGTGGCCGCAGGGAATGAATTAATTAAAGTCTCAGAGGTAACAAATAGCTCCTAGTCCATGTTTTACACTCCAGCTGCAAAGCACTCACCATTTACATTATTTCAGTGGTGTTTCCTAACAGCCAATAACTTCTGAGCATCATTAAATTGGTAGTGAATTCTACAGATGTCTCCAAAGTGAAATTTAATTCCAGGCATGGGAAAAATTGAGCAAGTGAAATTTGAATATAGACCTATATCTGTTGTTTGGTTTAAAGAGTTACAGAGTTAGGTGAATTTTCATATAATTTTATGACAATACACTGTAATAATCATTCAAAATTCAAACACTTTTACATTTAATGACCCACCAAATATATACAGCTATTCATTTTCTAAGCTATAACCCTTTCCAGGATGGATGTGCATCATTTGTTCTGTGCCTGATCAGAAATCCAGTGATACAAAAATGGCCAAATGGTTCTGCCCCACAAAATAGTGCAAATTGACCTAATTTTTGCATCTATTAATCAGGGAAGTATGATCCAAACGAAAACAAAATTGGCTTATCTCTTTTCTCTGCATGGGAAGGCTGTCAAGTCCTAATGGACAGGAGTTTGAAGCCCCCTAATCTTTGCTGTGTTTGTTATCATTCTTTTGCAGGACATCATGATGAGCTGAGGTAGTTGAAGGATAGCAGTGCCTCCAATATAAGCAATATCTGCTACAGAAAATGTCACTGCAACTGTTAAGCTATGATTTACAGCATAGATGTGCCTAGGAACAAGCTGTTCTTGAATCTTCTTTCACTATCCTCCCAGCCATTCTTTGTATTGGAGAAGCTTCTGACACATCTTGACTTTGCTTAGGCTGTATCCCAAACTGTTTTATCCTCTATGGTGCAATTCTGCCATAGGTATAATGTCAGAACCAGCACCCCCACAAACAGTTTATGATGATGAAGTCACCTTCCCTAATGTCCTGGGTTCAGCAGTAGCAGTCATGTTTCTCCTCCTTGGTAGCTGGTGCAGTGCAGTGTTTTGACTTTCGGCTCGGGAACAGAGCTGATAGAGATGTTTTGGTTTGGCCAAGGACTTTGTGAGCCTCATGCTCTGCCAGGGAGGAGGGGAAGCTGGGAGGAAGCAGAGACAGGACACCTGACCCAAACTGACCAAAGAGGTATTCCATACCACAGCACGTCATGCCCAGGATGTAACTGGGAGTTAGCCGGAAGGGCTGGGAGACTGCAGGGTTGGAGGAGTATCGGTCGGAGCTTGGTCGGGCTTGGGGGGCGAGTTATCGGTCAGCGGGTGGTGAGGTGTTGTATTCTGTTCCCTTGTTATTTCCTTTATCATTATTATCATTGGTGGTAGCAGTAGTGATTTGTGTTATACCTTAGTTACTAAACTGTTCTTATCTCAACCCATGGGAGTTGCATTCTTTTGATTCTCCTCTCCGTCCCTCCGAGAGCAGGGGGAGGGCAAGAAAGGGGGGGAAGTGAGCGAACAAATTACCTGACTGGGTTTAAACCACGACACCTACCTAAGAAAAGCTATTAAAGTTTTGATACCTTTTGAATTTTGTAATTTTTCCTTGAACATAGATGTATTTTTATCATGTCCAGACTTCACTCCCATTGTCCCGTGATGTGTTTTCAAGGTGGGATTAATTTCAGGACCGTAAATTGGGTAGACAAGATATTTACTCCTTTGAAGGTGTTTTCTTCTTTTTCTTGGCCAAGGGCATGTATTTAGGAGGAATCCACCTCTAGAAACTTAAAATTTTGGCACAAGTTATTTGCCTATGTTTGACAGATATTAATCCATTCTTTTAATTACTTTCTCTTCTTTTTTTCCTTTCTTTAATAACAGCTTTTCAAGTGGGCAGGCTTAACCAACTGAAAACCAATATTGATAAGTATGTTTATTAAAACTCTTCCACTTTCCATGAAGGCCATCAATAGCCAATAGCTTTTATTTTCTGGAAGACTGATGTTTTCCATGCAGCTCACTCATAATGAGTAACAGATTAAATGAGTAACAGATTTACTTTTAAAAGTAAAAGAAAACAAAAGCAAAAACAAAAACAATATGCACAACACTAACACACACCTACTCCCTCCCCAGTATTTGTATCTTTAAAATGTATTCTTTAACTACCCAGTGTAGCAAGTACCAAAATCTAGGTAAAAACATTGAAGTAGTGTTCAAGTGTTATGCGTCCCAGATCAGCTTTTGCCAAAGAGATTCTGTGAAGCTACTTACCATAAAGCTTGTGTTTGTCAGTGTTGTACACGCCAGTCAAGCTCATTCAGTCACTACCCGTAAAAGATTAATTAATATTTGCGGTCTTGGTCATGCTACAGGTATAAATCTGACAACTGCCTTCAGGAAGAGAAGAAACTCTTAACAGGTGCAGCTGTAGATATTGCACAGGCACTGAACAATACTATTATTTGGAGAAGAACTATATTTTTTAAATGGTTGTGACTGGAATTCCATGGCACTAATTCAGTCTTCTAAAATCCTGTTTATATGCTATGCTCTACAAATGACAAGTAGTGCCTAGGAGTCATAAAATGTGTTTCATATTTGCATGCTGGTTGACTGTTTTTGGTTCTGCATTTCAAGAAGATTAATCTCCAAGAAATATATCATACCAGCATTTCTTTTTTTAGTGCTGTTACACTACACTTGAAAACTAACTTTGAAATCTATTTATTAATTTTTTCATTTCAAAAGGAAATAAATAACAATCATTATAACTACTCATTTCCAGAAGACTTTAGAAGCCAAACAAGTACAGATTACTTTATTAATCATAGAATCAAGCATAGAATGGCTTGGGTTGGAAGGGACATTAAAGATTATCTAGTTCCAGCCCTCCTTCCACAGGCAGGGCCACCTTCCACTAGACCAGGTTGGTCAAAGCCCTGTCCAACCTGGCCTTGAACACTGCCAGAGATGGGACATCTACAGCTTCTCTGGGTGAGTAACCTGTGCCAGTGCCTCCCCACCCTCACAGACCCTTGTCATATCACTGCATGTCCTTGTAAAAAGTCCCTTTCCAGCTTTTTTGTAGGACCCCTTTAGGTACTGGAAAGCTGTTTTAAGGTCTTCATTCAGCCATCTCTTCTCCAGGTTGAATTAGCCTAACTTTTTCAGCCTTTCTTCATAGGAGAGGTGCTCCAGCCCTCTGATCAACTTTGTGGCTCTACTCTGGACTCGCTTCAGCAAATCCATAACCTTCTTATGTTGGGGGCCCCAAAGCTAAACACAGTAACTCTAGGTGAGGACTCATGAGAGTGGAGCACTTCCCTTGACCTGCTGGTCATGCTTCTTTTGATGCAGCCCAGAATAGGCTTTCTGGCTTACAATAGCACATTGTTGGGTCATGTAGAGCTTCTCATCAGCCAACACTCCTAAGTCTTTCTCCACTAAATTTGTCAGTCACAGTTTGCCCTTAGTGAAGCCATATTCATCGCCACCAATCACCTCCTTATTTTCTGTGTGCATAGCACAGTTTCCAGGAGGATTTGCTCCATGATCTTGCTGCTCTTCCTCTTCACTGACAGGTGGACCTCGTCAGCCCCCTGTAGACCAGGTTTCTCAAAGTGAGTCCCATGTCTAAGTAACTGAACCCCAGGCTGTGTTCTGTCAGACTGGGCTGCCTTACTCAGCTCCAGTGTCTCTCCTGACATGATGGGTCTTTCTTTTTCAGCCTGTAAAGCGGTGGAGAGATTCTGCAAGGGCACCTTAGACTTCAGGGAAGGTCTCTTCCTACTACAGGTTCTTGCTATTGCAATCTTCCATTCTTCTGCAATATCGGCCTCCCTCCCTTGTGTGTGTGTCATGGGGGAGTTTTTGGCTGTTTGGCCCTCATCTGTGGGTTCGCTGGAGACTGCTCTTGGAACCAGATGTCCAACTCCTTCTCAGCCTTCCTGATGTTATGCAGCCTCCTCACCATCTCCTGCAGCTCAGCCACTGGCATCAGGTTCTCCACCTGGGCCCACCATCTGCAGGCACGACTGTTGCAGTGCTATAATTAATATTACAATGCTCTTGGAACATAACACAGCCCTACAGAATTTTAACTCTAAAATCCCTCATTTTCCCAGGTGCAGGGTTGCAAGAATAAAAAAAATCCAAAAACTAGTAGGTAAGAAATTCATTTGGCATCAGAGAGATCAGAGTTCAAGTTTTAGTTCCACTGACTACTTAGATATTTAAATCAAATTGAAAGTATCCAACTGAAAAGTCAGCACTGTTTGCCTATTTTTGCTGGGAGTGTTTGAGTGCAAGCCTGCATGCCTAGTTCTCTAGCTGCTGAGACTGTTTGAGGGGACTGTTTGAGGGCTTTCTTTGTTTTTTATTGAAAAGTCATTGGTTCATCATGGAGCCAGATGGGAAATTTTTCAGATTTCTCAAGAAGTTTCACTTCTTTTAAAGTGGTTTGTTTCCTGATTTACATTGTAGATCCCCAAATAGTCTAATTCAGGATTTTGATTTTATATATAAATATTCCTTTTTCTCTCATGACAGAAAGCTCTGCTCCAGGTGCTTTGATACCATAATTTCTTTAAATTGGGAAAGACATTTCTGTATTTTGGATGAAGAAACAAAGTGTATGCACTGAGATATGTTTTTCACATGAAAACTTCCATAGGTCATAACAGCTATGATATTAAAGTGTTTTTTTTTTCCATCGGCTAAATCAGTTATGTGTGTATAACAGTTCAAAAACCTTTTGAATTTCTGTTCTGACTTTTTACTGTTTTCTGCCTAAACTTCCTTGGTTTGCATTTAATTACAAATCTGTTTCCTCCAATAAGAAATAATTAACTTTCTTCATAAGGAATGTCCTGCAGTGCAAAGATGCTGTTGCATATCAATGTGGATTTGGTTGGGTGTAGTTGCAGGGATTATAAATTATCTCATAGTCATAAAAGCAATTTATCTTGTAAATTGCCATCAAATGGGGATTTGATTGTCGTTCTGTTAGAGCTACATAATGCTTGTGTGAAACAAATGTATTAAGTACAAATTGTCCGTGTTTCACAGAAAACAGCAAAGCTGCATTCGAAATTTGACCAATGATCTGTTCTAATAATTTGGTACTTTGACAATTAACCAGTGTCAGATACCATAATTACATTATAATCTGTTTATAAAGCAGTTTTTCAATTCTGAATGTTTAACAATGTAAAGTGGAAAGATTTATGTCCATAATAACATATAATCCCAATTATATTACTATAAAGTTCATGTTTAGATTCAATCAGTCATTTCTTTTTTAATCCTGCTAAACACTTAGCATCACAGTGTTGGGTTCCACTGGTTATATTAAAAGTAAAAAAATAATAGCCATATATTAAATTATTCAACATTTAATTTTGTTGAAATTCAGCTTCTTCTCATATTGTAGGAGACTGGAAGGATCTGACTGAGAACATTTTTATGTTGGAATAATAAAGTATACTTTTAAGAAAAAAATAAACAAAGAATACTAGATAGTGAAGGTAAGATACCTTAAAATAGGAAGCACTACAGATTGTATGGCTTGTTCATATAGTGTCTGACTTATTAACAAAAAGATGCACAATGTTTTTCAAGGTACACTCATCTTCAACAATGTATAGAGATGAAAGGCTATGATAGTACTTTTCATTTTAAAGTATCAAATTCTATGGAAAAGCAGAGAGACAACATAGTTCTCTTGATATTTTACATCAAGCAAATCCTGCTCTTTTCAATTTTTTTAATACTATATACAGGAGGTAGAAGAAGTGGTAGGCTATAAAAGCGAACTTAGAAACACTGCTATGTCATGTAAGAATGGTGTTAGAAAGGGCCAAGCTCAATGACGTATGAAGCTTGGAAGGGATATCGAGGGCACAAAAAGAGTTTCAGCTGATACATTAGTCATGGAAAGCTAAACAAGGAAAACGTGGGCTCTTTGCTGAATGGGTTAGGTGATTTAGTAGCAGTGAACACAGACAAGGCTGAAGTGTTCAAAACATTCTTTTCATCAGTCTTTATCAACAAGACCTCTTTTCCCAGGCTGTTAGAGAAGTGGTTCCAAGAGAAGAATGACCAGCAGTAGATGGGAGGAATTTCCACAGTTGTTTGATATTACTTGCCCTACACAGGTCCATGGGACATGACAGGCTGCATGCAAAGGTGATTAGACAATTTGCTGAAGTCCTTACAGGGCCATTCTCCATCATATTTGAAAAGTCATGGAGACTTGGGAAATACCCTAACAATTAAAGAAATTGAAATGTTCAAAAATCCATCTTGAAAAAGGCCAGGACAGAGTAAGCCCAGCTAGCCTCACCTTAATCTTAGAGCACTGAAGGAGTAGAAGGTGTTTGGAAACAGTCAGCCTAACTTACCAAAAGGTAAAGCATGTTGACCAACCCACCTGGCCCTGAAGATCAAATGACTGGATTTGTGGATGAGGGGAGTTCCATGGATGTAATTCATAGGACAGAGTTTTGGACATGGTCTGCCACAATATTCTTGTATCCAAACTGTGATATTAGACTGTATGGGTAGATAAATACATGGGTAAAAAATTGATTGAATGATCAAACTTGATTTTTAATGGAGTTTACTCAACCTGCATGTTGATGAGTACCACAGAGGTCTTATTTTGGGATCTGTCTTGGTTAATCTCTTTATTAATGTCTTGGAGAAGGCCATGATATATAGTCTTAGTCAAGTTTGCAGCTGACACCAAACTGAAATGACGTAGTTTACTTGAGGCAGAGGGGCCTAGACAAGCTGGACGAACGAGGAATGAGAACCTTGTGAAATTCAACAAGGAAAAAGTTAAATTCCTGCACCCAGGAAAGAGATCCTTGCAGTGATACAGACTCGGGACTGATGGTGGGGAGGAACCCTGCAAGAAAGGTCTTGGCAAGCAGAAAACTGAGGATGAGCCAGCAGCAGCCTGGCAGTAGAGACCAAAACCAGTCACCTGGACTGTTTGAGGAGGAACACAAAGAAAGTGTTAGAATACCACAGGATCTGGAGGCTTTCTCAGGATCAAGGCACCAGGAATGGAAGTTGTTGAGTCTGGATCAGAATCACCTTGCTGAGAATAATCCTTTTTCTTTTTTTTTTTTTTTTAAGAGAAGACAGATACAAGAAGTATTAAAACCATATCCCACATACAACAGAATCTGGTTTGCCATTCTCATTTGATATATCACATAAAATGCTGAATGATCTTGAAAGCATCAGTAAGCAGGGATGACAAAAATATCTCAGAAATAATTTAAAGATTAATTTGAAGAAGACTTTCAAGTTTTCTTTGCACTATTATGTTAAATCTAAAACTGATCTGACTCAGTTTAAGGCATTGCATAACTTGTTCATTATTTGTCTGCTAAAGAAATTTTTTAACAATATCATCATGACAGTTGAATAGTTTAATCTTCATGGTTTTGCATTGTTTTTGTTCTATTTTGTATTCTAAAACTTTGAAGGTCTGCTGTGCCTCTTTTCTCATATATTCCCCCCAATGTTGAAATACTGTATTACCCAAAATCTGTAAGTTAATATATCTTTTTTTTTCTTTTAGTTAAACGTGTTCAGCAGAGGAACATTAATTACAACTACTCCAGGACAGAAAAGGATTTCTTCACTTGACTTTGGTAAAAGAGCCACTGCTTTCTTTTGAGGAGGGTATACTGCAGGGCATCTGTTACAGCTGATAGTGACTGTCAGATTTCTATCCTGTTTCTTATGTTGTGTAAAGACAGGTTGCATTAATGAATATGAGGTAGTCACAAAGAAATTTATGTGGCACACTCAGACAGAATATTTCTGTTATTTCAGCTGCAGGTTGCTTTTATTTTATTTTTTGTTTTGGCTGTGGATTGCTGACTTTTCTTTCCATTTGAAAGAAAATATTTTCTGGAAACATTAAAAAGCTTCAAAGAGAAAAGTTTAACCCTCAGGAGGGAAAACGGCAACAAGCGATTTTACAAAAATATTGTCTCTTCAAGTGCTAACACAGATAATTATTGTTGCATCTTATCTCACTATTCTAGATATTTTCTATCATTCATTTCTGTGTTATTACCTTTTAGCTTCATACATAAGAAATTCCAATAGGAATTGAAAGAAACAGAGAAAAACTTCTTTCAAGATGAGGGAGGTTTCTGAGGAAGAACGAGAGCAAACATGTTTGAATTCAGTGGAAGAGTGGCAGCAGGAACAAATAGGAATTTCAGGTAGTCTGAGGACCAGCCTGTGTCATAGAAAGATGGCTTTCCAATTTTAAGAAAGAATGATAGCTGTTTTGATTTTTGAATTATTTTATGCCAGTTCTATAGCAAGAACTTATTTTTCAATTTTATTCTGATACACTCTGAAGGAAATAACCTGAGCCATAGGACACAGTTGGTCGACTTCTTCACTCATCTGTCAGTCAGGAGAAACACCATTACATTCTGTCTTCTCATAGCTGGAATAAGAATGACAGTGATATTCCCTTTCTTGATCCTCTGTCTGGGAGATGAAACACAACGCAGCTTGCCTGTGGCTGGTCAGATGAGGGAAACTAGTGATAAACTGCTAGCATGACATGCACAATCACTAGGTATTTAAAGGTTCTTTATATATGTTTAAAATCCATGCCTAAATTACAGTTTTAGAAGTAGTTGTTCTTTTAATAATTTGATCAAATAATTAAAACCAGTAAGACTTTTCATCTATGTATCTCTGTAAATTTAGGCTAATCAGCTTGGCTTGTAGGACAGAAATATTGACACTCCTATAAGCAGACTTCCGTTCTACAGTCTACTGATTTCTGCCATCAAGCAACATTTTCCTTGCATGGTTCTTAGTGCAGAATGAAGCCTTAATATTTAATGCATTTCTGTGAACACACAGGCCTGTCACACCTAATTGGGACTATACTGGAATAGCATCTTTAAGTGGCTCTCATGCTGGATATATGCTGTCCATTAGCAACATTAGATGAACTTGAATTTACTTGATTTGGACTCTGCATAGAAGAGCTTTGACCTGCCTGGAGAAAGTATGCTGTAAATATTATTTAATTTGGTTTGGAACATATTTTTCTGATGCAAACTTGGGAAACTTGCAGAAATAGTGATTGACTGTAATTATAGACACCACTAAAAACACTTATATTTTGAAGAACAGCTTTTTGGCACACAACATTTAAAATCCTTTCTCCCCTTCATTCCCATGGATTTTTTTAGCAGGTACTGCAAACAATTTGTAATTAATCATGAAGAGAAGGGTAATACCTAAATTTATAAATATGTCTCTTGGGAAGAGGTGGATATTTTTTATCTACCCAGTAATCATGAATTATCATGTAAATTCAGTGTAATTAAATGGAACAGTAAGTTTCATGTGCTTTATTCATACAAAGCTAAAGACTGAATTTTGTTATTTACATCCAGACATAATAATCTGTGTTTATCTGTAAACTGTCTGTTATTAGGCTCTGATGTAATTTTTGTGTGTATGTTTTTGCATTTCTTTAAACTGTCCTGGGTTCAGCAGTAGCAGTCATGTTTTTTGCTTTGTGTTAACTGGTGCAGTGCTGTGTTTTGACTTCTAGTTTGAGAGCAGTGTTGGTGAAGCCGATGTTGTCGGTTGTTGCTAAGTGATGTTTACCCTGACCAAGGACTCTGTGAGGCTCATGCTCTGCCAGGGAGGAGGGGAAGCTGTGAGGAGGCAGAGACTGGGCGCCTGACCCGGGCTAGCCGGGGAGGTATTCCATACCACAGCACGTCATGCCCGGGGTGGGGGGTAACTGGGAGTGACCCGGAAGGACAGGGGCTTCCGGGTGGAACGCGCTTTCTTGGCCGGTGGTATCGTATTCTCTTCCCTTGTTATTTTCCCTTATCATTGTTTTAGCTGATAGTAGCGGTGGTGATTTGTTGCTGGACTGTTCTTGTCTCAACCCGTAGGAGTTGCACTCTCTCGATCCTCCTCCCCGTTCCTCCGGGAGCGGGGAAGGGGAGAGCCCCGGTGCGGGGGGGGGGGGGGGGGGGAGACGGACACGGACCTCGATGGTTGTCAGCTCGGCACCACTCACTGGGAGTGAGTGAACAAGTTACCTGACTGGGTTTAAACCACGACAGTTCTTTTTGGCGCCCAACGTGGGGCACGAGGGGTTGAGATAAGAACAGATCTGACTGGATTGATAGTCACTCGTCACAATGCTGATTTATTGGCTCTCAAGGTTTTTCCTCTTGATCTCACAGTTTCAGTATACCATATCTTACGTCCATCCGGTATTTGCTGTATTAGTGTTTTTCAAGTGTGGGGCTTGGGCTAAGGTTTTTATTCCATTGTACTTTATGGTAATGACTTGTAATACAATAGAATCATTGATCATGAAACTGATCTGGCTTATGTTCCCAGTGTGGTCACCACCTTTATACTTTGGGAGGTATATGATGGAGGTGCTTAGCAATTACACATCTTTTTTCTCCTTCTCAGGTGCTCAACCTGTGAAGGAGACATCCTTTTACCCTCCTAGTCGTCCCCCCAGACCATTTACATTTGAGAGTTTTGAATTTTTTGAATGGCCTTTTAATGCTCTTGAGACTTGTTTGCTGATGGTGATGGGAATCACCATGCTAACACGCATTCAGAGTGTGTTTTGCCCACTACTGATTTCAAGAGTTAAGCAGATTCAGGTTTGGGTCTTGTCTGGGGTCAAACGACGATGTAGGAGGACCGAGAGATTTTCCCAGAGGCTGGACAGCCATGAGTGGCAGGGTGTGTGGGATAGTATGGGCAAGTATCTAGGTCAGTGGGCCCCTCCAGTACTTTGGAATTTCACTACCGAACAACTGCAAAATCCAGAAGAATTAGTAAAACACTTAAATGAGGTGTGTGGTCATTCTGGCCATACCAGAGATGGACAAATCACGGCAACGTGCTGGGGCTTGGCCTATGCTTACAGGGCCTTGTTCAACACTATCCAGCACCTTCAAAAGGAAAAGAATGTCGGCGGATTTGAGGGCAAAGTGACAGTCGCTACTCAAACTTTGGCTGCAATGAACTGCGCAGCTACTCCAGTGGCAAGTACAGCAGCTGCTCAAACTTCAACTGCAACAGACAGCGCGGTTACCCCAGCTCCAAGCACGGTAGCTACACCACCCCCAGCAACAAGTACAGTCGCTACTCAAACCACAGTGATAATCACTGCAGCCAAACCAGAGGACCAATTCGTACCAATATCAGTTGCCCCTGTACGCAAGAGAACAAGCAAAAAGGAGGCAAAAAGGGTGAAGCGAGATGAAGAACCAATGAATTCACCACCCGGTCCAGAATCTGATCAGGAGTCATCATCACATGACGAAGAAGAAGAAGAAGAGGTAACTTCTCGACCTCGGACCTCAACCGAGCTGCGGAATATGCGAAAAGATTTTACCCGTCAACCAGGGGAGCACATCATCACCTGGTTACTCCGATGCTGGGACAATGGGGCCGATGGTCACGAACTAGAAGGTACAGAAGCCAAGCAGCTGGGATCACTTGCTAGAGAAGGGGGAATTGACAAAGCAATTGCAAGAGAGAAAAAGTCCCTCAGCCTTTGGAGGAGGCTCTTGGCAGCTGTGAAAGAAAGGTTTCCGTACAAGGACGATGTTACGAGTCGTTCGGCCAAGTGGACTACTATAGACAAAGGCATCCAGTCTCTGAGGGAATCGGCCATCGTAGAGATGATCTATCACATCAAGCCGAATAACGGGGATACACCTATAGATCCAGATGAAGTTGAATGTACACGACCCATGTGGCGAAAACTTACACGGAATGCACTGTCATCATATGCCCATTCATTGGCAACAGTGACCTGGAATGACATAGTACCACTAACAGTGGATGAAATGGTTCATAAACTCTGAGAGTTCGAAGACAATCTCACTCCTTCCATCATCTCAGCTGTGAAAAAACTGTCCCAGGACCTCGACAAATTGAGGGACGATGTATCTGATTTATCCAGCTCCTCACGTGTACCAACACACGTCTCAGCTATTAACAAAAGACGTCCTATTGTTCGAGAGAGGAGATACAGAAGGTATACGCCACGGGGTACCCTATGGTTTTACCTGCTGGATCACGGAGAAGACATGACAAAGTGGGATGGAAAACCTACTTCAGCTTTGGAGGAACGGGTGAGTGAACTGAAGAGGGGAGCAAGGGCCAAGACTGATCGTCCCATGAGAGCTACGGCTTCAGTCTCTGGTGAGCAGTTTCTCAGATGGAGTGGAAGAGCTGATTTTACTCCAGCTCCTGTGATAATGAAGAATAATCCCTTTCAACACGACTTAAGTGTCCAGTGCTGTGACGACCATTAGAGGGGCCCTGCCTCCAGCCAGGTGGAGGTAGGGGACAATCGGATTTACTGGACTGTGTGGATCAGATGGCCTGGCACATCAGTCCCACAGAAGTATAAGGCTCTAGTAGATACCGGTGCACAGTGTACCCTGATGCCATCAAGCTGTCAAGGGGTGGAACCCATCTATATTTCTGGAGTAACAGGAGGATCCCAAGAGTTGACTGTGCTGGAGGCTGAAATCAGCCTGACTGGGAGGGAGTGGCAAAAGCACCCTATTGTGACTGATCCAGAGGCTCCATGCATCCTCGGCATAGACTACCTCAAGAGAGGGTACTTCAAAGACCCAAAAGGGTACCGGTGGGCTTTTGGTATTGCTGCTTTGGAGACTGAGGAAATTGAGCAGCTGTCCACCTTGCCTGGTCTCTCAGAAGATCCCTCTGCTGTGGGGTTGCTGAAAGTTGAAGAACAACAAGTGCCAATTGCGACCACAACAGTGCACCGGCGGCAATATCGCACCAACCGAGACTCCCTGATTCCCATCCATCAGCTGATCCGTAGACTGGAGAGTCAGGGGGTGATCAGCAGGACCCGCTCACCCTTCAATAGCCCCATATGGCCAGTGCGAAAGTCTAATGGAGAATGGAGACTAACAGTAGACTATCGTGGCCTGAATGAAGTCACACCACCATTGAGTGCTGCCGTACCGGACATGCTAGAACTTCAGTATGAACTAGAGTCAAAGGCAGCCAAGTGGTATGCCACGATTGATATTGCCAATGCATTTTTCTCCGTTCCTTTGGCAGCAGAGTGCAGGCCACAGTTTGCTTTTACTTGGAGGGGTGTCCAGTTCACTTGGAACCGACTGCCCCAGGGGTGGAAACACAGCCCTACCATTTGCCATGGACTGATCCAGACTGCACTGGAACAGGGGCAAGCTCCAGAACACCTGCAATACATTGATGACATTATTGTGTGGGGCGATACAGCGGAAGAAGTCTTTGAGAAAGGGAGGAAAATAATCCAAATCCTGCTGAAAGCCGGTTTTGCCATAAAACGGAGTAAGGTCAAGGGACCTGCACAGGAGATTCAATTTTTGGGAATAAAATGGCAAGATGGACGTAGACAGATCCCCACAGATGTGATCAACAAGATAACAGCAATGTCTCCACCAACTAATAAGAAAGAAACGCAAGCTTTCTTGGGTGCAGTGGGGTTCTGGAGAATGCACATCCCAAATTACAGTTCGATTGTAAGCCCTCTCTATCATGTGACCCGGAAGAAGAATGATTTTAAATGGGGCCCTGAGCAGCAACAAGCCTTTGAGCAAATTAAACGCGAGATAGTTCATGCAGTAGCCCTTGGACCAGTCCGGACCGGGCCAGATGTAAAAAATGTGCTGTACACTGCAGCTGGGGAGAACGGTCCTACCTGGAGCCTCTGGCAGAAAGCTCCAGGGGAGACTCGAGGTCGACCCCTCGGCTTTTGGAGTCGGGGATACAAAGGATCTGAGGCCAGCTATACCCCAACTGAGAAAGAGATACTGGCAGCGTATGAAGGGGTTCGAGCTGCTTCGGAAGTGATTGGCACTGAAGCACAGCTCCTCCTGGCACCCCGGCTGCCCGTGCTGGGCTGGATGTTCAAAGGCAGGGTCTCCTCTACACATCATGCAACTGATGCTACATGGAGTAAATGGGCTGCACTAATTACACAACGAACTCGAATAGGAAATCCCAGTTGTCCAGGCATTCTAGAAGTCATCATGGACTGGCCAGAGGGCAAAGATTTCGGAATGTCACCAGAGGAGGAGGTGGTGCGTGCTGAAGAGGCCCCACCATATAATAAACTGTCAGAAAGTGAAAAGCAGTATGCCTTGTTTACTGATGGCTCTTGCCGTATTGTGGGAAAGCATCGGAGATGGAAGGCAGCTGTATGGAGTCCTGGACGACAAGTTGCAGAAACTGCTGAAGGAGAGGGTGAATCGAGTCAGTTTGCCGAGGTGAAAGCCATCCAGCTGGCCCTGGACATTGCTGAACGAGAAAAGTGGCCAGTACTTTATCTCTATACTGACTCATGGATGGTGGCAAATGCCCTGTGGGGGTGGTTGAAGCAATGGAAGCAGAGCAACTGGCAACGCAGAGGTAAACCCATCTGGGCTGCTGCACTGTGGAAAGATATTGCTGCCAGGGTGCAGAACCTGGTGGTGAAGGTACGTCATGTAGATGCCCATGTACCCAAGAGTCGGGCCACTGAGGAACACCAGAACAACCAACAAGTGGATAAAGCGGCTAAGATTGAAGTGGCTCAGATGGACTTAGATTGGCAACATAAAGGTGAATTATTTTTGGCCCGGTGGGCCCATGACACTTCAGGCCATCAGGGCAGAGATGCAACATATAGATGGGCCTGTGACCGAGGGGTGGACTTAACAATGGACACTATTGCCCAGGTTATTCATGAGTGTGAAACATGTGCTGCAATTAAACAAGCCAAGCGGTTAAAGCCTCTTTGGTATGGAGGACGATGGTTGAAGTATAAATATGGGGAGGCCTGGCAGATTGACTATATCACACTGCCACCAACCCGCCAAGGCAAGCACCATGTGCTTACCATGGTGGAAGCAACCACCGGGTGGCTGGAAACATACGCTGTGCCCCATGCCACTGCCCGGAACACCATCCTGGGCCTTGAGAAACAGATTTTGTGGCGACACGGCACCCCAGAGAGAATTGAGTCAGACAGTGGGACTCATTTCCGGAATAACCTTATAGATATTTGGGCCAAAGAGCATGGCATTGAGTGGGTATATCACATCCCCTACCATGCACCAGCCTCTGGGAAAATCGAACGGTACAATGGGCTGTTAAAAACTACACTGAGAGCGATGGGTGGGGGAACTTTCAAGCATTGGGATACACATTTACCAAAGGCCACCTGGTTGGTCAACACCAGAGGATCTGCCAACAGGGCCGGCCCAGCCCAGTCAGAACTTTTACATATTGTAGAGGGGGACAAAGTTCCCGTGGTGCATATGAAGAATTTGCTGGGGAAGACAGTCTGGGTTATTCCTGCTTCAGGTAAAGGCAAACCCACTCGTGGGATTTCTTTTGCTCAGGGACCTGGATATACTTGGTGGGTAATGCGGAAAGATGGGGAAGTCCAATGTATAACTCAAGGGGATTTGATTTTAGGGGAAAACAGCCAGTGAAATCAATTGTATGCTGTTGCCTGCTGTGTAATGCTTTTATAGCCCATCAACTAGATGTCTCCAGGTCACCAGCGACTGGCCCTGACTTCCCTCCAGCCATCATCCCAACAGAGAATGAACTTGGAACATCATGGACCGAATGGACTCGGCAGCATTATAGGGATTGGTCCATGCACTAAGAAAATGATTTTTTCCTCTTGGTCTGTATGTATATGGATGTATATATGTGGGAGAGCGATGGTGTATTGAAAATGTGGGATCTGAGCACGACGTGAATGGTATGGAATAAGGGGTGAATAATGTCCTGGGTTCATCAGTAGCAGTCATGTTTTTTGCTTTGTGTTAACTGGTGCAGTGCTGTGTTTTGACTTCTAGTTTGAGAACGGTGTTGGTGAAGCCGATGTTTTTGGTTGTTGCTAAGTGATGTTTACCCTGACCAAGGACTCTGTGAGGCTCATGCTCTGCCAGGGAGGAGGGGAAGCTGTGAGGAGGCAGAGACTGGGCGCCTGACCCGGGCTGGCCGTGGAGGTATTCCATACCACAGCACGTCATGCCCGGGGTGGGGGGTAACTGGGAGTTACCCGGAAGGACACGGCTTCCGGGTGGAACTCGCTTTCTTGGCCGGTGGTATCGTATTCTCTTCTCTTGTTATTTTCCCTTATCATTGTTTTAGCTGATAGTAGCGGTGGTGATTTGTTGCTGGACTGTTCTTGTCTCAACCCGTAGGAGTTGCACTCTCTCGATCCTCCTCCCCGTTCCTCCGGGAGCGGGGAAGGGGAGAGCCCCGGTGCGGGGGGGGGGGGGGGGGAGACGGACACGGACCTCGATTGTTGTCAGCTCGGCACCACTCACTGGGACTGAGTGAACAAGTTACCTGACTGGGTTCAAACCACGACAATTTTTATATTAGCTGAAGACATCATAATCTTGGTTTTCAGGTGCATTTCCTACTCCTCTGTCTGCTCGGCATTGTGTTCTACACAGTAGAAGTTTTACAATGTAGAAACTCAGAAGCTTAGTAAAAGTTGTTCTGCTGAAGTTGGTAGAGCCGATGATACAAAATCTTTCTGACAGAGATCAACAGGACTTGGAGGAAGCTGAGTTTTATGGTGGGGCTGAAATGACAGACTGGCCAATAGAAGCAAGGGTTTTATGCTTTAATTTCCAAGGTTTTGTGTGTTGGTTTTAGATGTCTGCATTTGCTAATTTAATGGGAGGATAGGAAAAGAAGAAAAATACCATAACAAAAGAAACAAACAAAAAAAGATAAGAGTTGTGTGGCTCTGTCTATGAATTGCACGTGGATGCTTTTTGCACTCTTCTCTTTGGTGCTGGCACATTGAAAGACAGCACAAATCCTAGTTCCTAGTTGCCTGGCATCCTAGACATGTGAGATAGTAAACTGTATTGTAAGATGTATTTTCCCACATGACATCCTTGTCTCTAAATTGGAGAGACATCAATTTGATAGGTGGACCATGCGGTGGATAAAGAACTGGATGGATGGCCGCACGCAAAGAGTTGTCGTCAATGGCTCAATGTCCAGCTGGAGACTAGTAACAAGTGGTGTCCCTCAGGGATTGGTGTTGGGACCGGTCTTGTTTAACATCTTTGCTGGTGACATGGACAGTGGGATTGAGTGTGCTCTCAGCTAGTTTGCTGATGACATCAAGCTGTGTGGTTCGGTTGATACACTGGAGGGAAGGAATGCCATCCAGAGGGACCTTGACACGCTTGTGAGGTGGGCTGATGCCAACCTTATGAGGTTTAACCATGCAAGGTCAATCCCAGGCACAGCTACAGGTTGGACAGAGAAAGGATTCAGAGCAGCCCTGCGAACCCTGCGAAGAAGGACTTGGGGGTGTTGGTCGATGGGAAACTGAACATGAGCCAGCAGTGTGCGCTTGCAGCCCAGAAAGCCAACCGTATCCTGGGCTGCATCAAAAGAAGCATGGCCAGCAGGTCAAAGGAGGTGATTCTGTCCCTCTACTCTGCTCTTGTGAGTCCAGAGAAGGGCCATGAGGATGATCAGGGGACTGGAGCACCTCCCGTATGAAGACAGGCTGAGGAAGTTGGAGCTGTTCAGCCTGGAGAAGAGAAGGCTGCATGGAGACCTCATAACAGCCTTTCAGTATCTGAAGGGGGCCTATAAGGATTTTGGGGAGGGATTCTTCATTAGGGACTGTAGTGACAGGACAAGGGGTAACACATTCAAACTTAAACAGGGGAAATTTAGATTGGATATAAGGAGGAAGTTCTTTCCTGTTAGGGTGGTGAGGCGCTGGAATGGATTGCCCAGGGAAGTTGTGAATGCTCCATCCCTGGTGGTGTTCCAGGCCAGGTTGGACAGAACCTTGTGTGACATGATTTAGTGTGAGGCGTCCTTTCCTGTAGCAGGAGGGTTGGAATTAGATGATCTCAAGGTCCTTTCTAACCCTAACTATTCTACAATTTTATGAAATCCAGAGCCATTTATAGCTGAATCTTATGAACAGGAAGACATACCACAATCATATCTATTTATCTATCCTTGTGTATGTGAATGATCTAAATTAACCTAGCTGCCTCTTTAGATTTCTCAATATTTATTTGAGTGTCTTGAATGTATATGATATTTTTGGTTGACCATCTGCAACAATTTTTATTTTTCAAGGATTGAAAACTTCTCCTATAATGGCTAACTTTTTGTCCATAGAAAGAAAGTAAAGAATGAGCTCTCCACACGCAATAAAGTGACTCAATTATTTTCCCTATTTAATTTTTTCTCTGTTCAATCTTAAAATCTATAGGTGAGATATAACAGTGCTTTATTTTCAGAATTTGGTGAAAGTGCAATTGAAATATTATTGCAGCTTTACACCGAAACCTATTTGAACGCAAGTATAAAGGTTGCTGGATATAGAGGATACCCTCTTTTTGAGAATCTGCGAATTAATTTAAACATTGATGAACACATGTGACTAAACAAAACACAAAAAAGCTGCTGCCCAAGCTGCACTTATCCTGATTCATGCAATTTTTATTTTTTTTTAAATACATAGTTTTATAATCTGTAAGTCTTCTGGAAAAGAAATGAAAAGGTATACAAAGAAAAATCAATCATGACTTGTGAAAAATTTTGATTTTTTTTTTTTTTTAAGATGTAAGAGGAAAGGGAAACTTGACTATTATGTTATTATAGAGAAAGAGAGATAAGATCGCTGCTTAAAAATTCTGGCACCCACTGATTCAACAAATTTTAATATAACTCAAAAAACTGTAGCAGTTTTTGTCTACTGGAGTTTTTTTCACAGCTAATAATTTCATTTATACTTCAAAGCCTACCTGAAATGAAAAACCCACACAACCTACAGTTGTTATAACTCTATATGACAACACGTCTCAATCCACCCACTAGTAAGAGTTGCTTTTGTCCTTCTTGTCATCCTCACTATTTCTTACATAGATTGCAGAGAAAGAAAATTTCTACCATCAGCAAATGGTCTGAGAATGATGTCTGGTTAGAGTAGAGTCCCTCTATCACTTGTGAGGAGGAGGTACGCAGATTGATCGTGCTACATCAGTGACAACAGAGACATTTTTAATTCCTGACCAAGTTTTCCATTATTATCTGTACAAGTACTGTCTGAGGCAAGCAATGCTTGCTAGTTCCTTACAGTTTTCATGCCATTAACCATGTTTTTGCTTTCATATTTGAATGCCTGTATGATTGTGTGTGATTAAAGGCAAAACAATATAAAGATTGAGCTATATGAAGATTTATATCCCCTCTATATTGATATGTAAGTGTAGTTTCAAACCTAAATTTAAAAAGTCCCTTGCCTTACCTGAATCTTTTTGCTCCTTTCTGCTATGTGTGTAATTCAGTGCTTGCTTTTTATTTGACTTGTGTTAATTGTTAATTTTCTAATTATTAAATGTTTATTTATATTTATGTATATCTATATTAACAAATTCTAATTATGTTAATTTAACAATAAATTGTTAAACTAGGTTATTGCAATGTAACTATCATTAGACTAATTATCAAATGTGTTTATGATCTCTTCATTTAATGTGCATTATTGCTATATTATGTCAGGTTTTGATTCATGCACTGAATTTGTAGCTAGGTACTAGCTACGGAACCATAGGCCATAGTCATAATTTTCTGTGAAAAACTGGATGTCATCTAATATAAAATTCTCGTAGGTTCCCACAATTCTTAGATTTTCTTGTTCTGTTTGTTGACACAATTGTATTTTTTGTCAAGATGTTCAAGTCTGGAATTTTGCTCAATTATTAAGACGGAAATTTCAGGCAACTTCTACTACTCAAAATTATAGAATCATAGAATCATAAAATTGTAGAATAGTTAGGGTTTGAAAGGACCTTAAGATCATCAAGTTTCAACCCCCCTGACATGGGCAGGGACACCTCACACTAAACGATATCACCCAGGATGTTTGGCTTCCTGGGCTGTGAGTGCACACTGAAGCTGGCTTCTGTTAAGTTTCTCATCAAACCAAAACCCCTAAGTCCCTCTCTGCAGGGCTGCTCTGAATTTCTTCTCTGCCCAACCTGTAGCTTAAAGTTAAATCCTTTACTTCACAAATCCTCTGATTTGCTTACAACCTCCTCTCTGTAATCTATCCTTACTGTTTTTGCCTCCTCTGTCATATTCACTTCTAGATTCTCACCTACACATTTATTTCCATAAAAAGCCATACTTATTAAGAATAGCAATGAAAACCTTTCTAACCTTTATTACTATATCTGTACAAACTCACTTGAGCAGGGTGTTGCTTCTTTACCTGACACTTCTTTGCTTACACTTTCTTCCCCTTTTCTTTCCCCCACAACTTCTAAGCATATTTACATATGCCATGCTTAGTTGGATCTTTAATTAGTACTCTTCACAAATTCAAAATTCATTATTCCCTCATCTATCTGTAATCTCCATCACCTACAATCTACAAACTGCATAATTTTCACAATGCTTGAATTTGTTACCTTTGACACTCTTCTCTGTCTAGGGTATCAGGATACACTACAGTCATTAACAATTTAACTATTGGGACCTGCAATTTTTCTTTCACATTCCTGCTCACAAACCTGTCTGACACCTTTCCCTGTATGTCCCTTCTCACTTCATGTTCATGCAAAGTGTTTTCACACAAGTGAATCTTAGTGCCTATCCCTCTGTTTCTGGGTTATGTTCTCTACTTTCCTCCCCGAAACTCTCTTTGCTGGATGTACGTGTTTCTGAGTTCTTTCAACTGCTCATTACTTCAAACTTAATGTTGCAGTTCTGATTAAAGTTGTCTATTTTCTCAGCAATAGTGCTATTTTGTATTTTTTTTAGCAACTATTCGCCTGCAGTCTGGACACAATCCATCCTACTACTGACCGCTAAATTAAACAACAAATCGTGACTCAGCATGAGCTGAGCTGAGCTAATACTTTATGCTTGGAATTAATGGTAGGAGAAGATTTTCAGTATATCTTACCACTGCCACCTGAGAAGTGCAAGTATTTCAGAATAAAATACCCGTTATTCTGCCTAGACACACCTTAAACAGTAAACATATTTTTGTCACTTCTCAGTGCCTTCTTCTCTGAACTAAGCAATTCTAAATTTGTTAGTCCCTGTCAATTGTCCTTTCCCTTCATCATCCCACTTGCCATATGCTAATTTTTTTCCATCCTACCTAACTGGCACTAGATTCTTCGAAACTAAAATTTTCTGATTTGCTGTCAAAGCATCCCATAGAGCAAGGACAGTTTCTGAGTCCATACAGATCTAGAATAACCCAGAATAAAATAGAATGCCTCCAAAGTTGTACATTATATGTCACAGGGGAATTTGCACCTCAGCAACAGTAGCTGTTTCTTTACTTAGAGATAACCCTGTAAAGTATAGACAGAACATGTTTTGTGTGGTGTAGCTGGCTTATTAACTGTGTTCTGCAAGCACAGAACTTGGTATGTGCTAATTTTTATTTCATTTGAACTGTAGCAGAGATGTACCGCCTATATTACCAGATTTCTACTTGAAGAGTGGAAGATTATGAGCAACTTAGCTCTTCTAAACTATTTTCTTAGCATCACAGCAGATTTGTCAGTGTTTAAAGGGTTTCCCATAAGCTCAATAGCTACATTTTTCTTTCACTTTGTCATTCAGTAGAATGTTGCCACAACTGTGTGGCTGAAAGATCTGTTTTAAATCGGCTTTTCACAGTTTATTGTCATTTGTGAATTTGCTGTATTTCATGTCTTGCAAAAAAAACAGTACCAAAATGAGCTCAGATTTCAAAATATGCACTTTTACAGAAAGGTAAATAGGAAGGTATATTAAAGTAGCTTTGGAGAATGGATAACAGCAAAGCTACAAACAACAGTATGCTCCTGACAACATTCACAGAACTATAAAATACCAGATCCCCTGGTCCAGCCTTTTTATGTGAAGTATGACCTAGACTAGAGGTCCCAGCACCCTGTCCAGACAAATCTTAAAAGTGTCCAAGGTACTTAGATAATTTTTAAGAGACTGTTCTTTACAGAAATGAAGTATCATTAAATCAAAGACACCATCAGCTTCAAAAATACTGTTGCTGCTTTTTTTTTTCCCCAAAATGAAAATTGCTGCACAATACACATTATGCAAAGATCAGTGCAACTTTGAAAGCATCATAAAAGCACTTGCTACACATGAATTTTTAGAAACAATAGTTTACAATAACTGTTGTTTTTACTGAATTAACACACTATCATGGTATTTTACCTAGGTTTCCAGCTGTCACTTGAATGGAATGACTGTGTCCAATGAGTGATACCACACTTAGCAAACCTGTCAATGCCAACACCTGATTCAATACCATATGGTCAACTACCAGTTGCTCTTTCAAAAATATCTTTTGATTAAATTTCTTGATTAATGTGTCAAATGTTACAGAACCCCACTTGTACTGGGGTAGAATTTACTTTTTTTCTGTAAGTTAATCAGGTGAAAAGTAACAGATACTAGGTTTTCTTAAAACGCTATTCAGCTTTTTAAAAGAAGAAAAAAAATAATCAGAAGGTCAGAGATTTTAATTGCAAATTTTATATTTTTAAGAATTTTATAGTCTTTAGGAATTTTATAAAATTTTATAGTCTATAGTAATTCTATTCACATAGTTTCTACTATGTCTTTTTAGAACAGGTCCCTTCCTTCTCTTATGCTCTCAGTTAAACTAATTTCATGGTGTTTAAGGTTGCCAAAAAACTTCCCTGCAAGGCAAAAAATCTTATTTCCATTACTCTGGGGTCCATCTGAAAGTCAGCCTTTATTTTTATCAAGATTTTTTCCTGTTTTTTTACTTGTGTTGCCTTTTTTCCCAAGGTATTGTTTCATATTATGTTTAAATTAGGCACATTAACACCACAATGGCAACATTTTAAATTTCATTGTGAGGTTCCTAATTCACATTAAAATCAGCAAGTTAAGTAAGTAACTGAATATAGTTGACAGTGGGACAGTTAAACAGATGAAACTGGAAAATGAATCATCAATTACTTGACAAACATTTGTTGAAGCTAGGCATTGCAATGCCTCAGGATCAGAGATCAGCTTAAACCAAAGTTAAATGGCAAGAGTTAAAAAAAAAAATCATAGTTATCTAAAGTAGGGTTACACAAGGCTTAAATTCCAAACTTCTCTTTGAAAAAAGGGAAACAATACAAATTCCTCATAGTTAATCAGGAAACTTTTCAGGTTTGGGATACCCAATTTAACAAGGGCTCACGAAGCAAAATTGGAATCCTGAAAAGTTTCCTGATGCTACAACTTGATGAAGTTTTTTTTTGACCCAGAGAAGCTCTTAAACTTTAAACTAATTTTAAACCTATAAGTAGTCCAGTTGGATTTAGTAGGAGCCTTTCAGCCTACAGGATTAATTTTTGGAAAAGTCTTGGGTTTACAGTGGTTTGGGTGCCTTTCTCTTCTATCATCTTCTCTACTTTCCAAGGTTTCATGTTTCTTTCTTCTCCCATTTCCCTCAGTCTTACGCAACATACTTCCTTATGCCTGAAGAGCATAAAATTAGAACATTTAAAAAATAGACCACCGTATACTATAAGCAAAGCAAATGTTTTATTATAGTAGCCCTGAAATACATAAATATTTTTGTATATTCCTCTGTTTAGTCCATATAGTATTACATTATTAATGCATGAAGTGCCCTGCTAAATCAGAACTTGAACAATTACAAGTCTTAATATATTCTCTGCCTGCTGTTTAATTACTTGATTTTGTTTGATTTTATTCACAAAGTAATTACCCTACTAAGCATCTAATTATTGCCAAAGCATTCATTATACAGGTCTTCATGATCATGTAAACATTGCCTTAGCGAACACTGTAACATTTGAGATGTTTTTAGTAGGTCACTATCTGACCTACTGAAAATAAGATCTTCTTGAAACTAGTAATTTCTGTGTTTAATTTGCCTGGCTCCAAAATCTTTCCGCATTATTTTTGCTGGAGCATAATTCTCACTGAAATGGAAACATTCTTCTAAATTGAAAAACAGGTATAGAACTTGCTGAACAGATTTTTGAGGCCCAACATCAGGGCAAACATTCAAACCATTATTTGCAGAGTCAGTGTATTTCCTGTCAAGTTTCTTAAACTGGGATCAATATATGGGAGAAAATATTATAACATGGAGTATTACAGCTAGAATGATAAGTAAGTCATTTGTTGGCAAAGGACTCATTTACTTATACATTCCTCAGAGGGGCAATTTATTTATTCACCATTTTTTTTGTCTCTAAATAGTTCATTGTTATTAATTTACTGCTTGTCTTCTGAACGTGCAAGGATACATATCCAAAAACTATTTTAAGATAAATTTTTTTCTTGCGAATTCATATTAGATATAAACAGCATTTAAGAATGGCTGAGAAAATACAGGGTATTGTAAATTTATGGAATAGGTTTCCTATCAACCACTAAACCTTCCAGATGTCTTTGGCCTTTATTTCTTGCAGATAAAAAAACCCAACAACAGAAAAAAAAAAAACCACCCACCAAAAAAACCCCACACCCTCCCCCCCAAACAACAAAACAAAAAAAAAAAACAACAAAAAAAAAAAAACAAGAAAGCAAGCCTCAAATATAAAAGTAATTCAAGGCTCAATCCATATCAGGCCAAGTACGAAAAGGACTACTGAATCCAAGAAAGAATGCTTATCACTAGAGAGAAGATGTGAATTTCTCCATTCACTTATTGTCCTTTGACAGATTAAAGGTTGAAACCGATGGTCTCAAGCGAGACCTCCAACATTCATTCTCAGCTGGATGAGAAGAATAGAGACCATGACAGGTGATCAGGGGAAAGTGTGTGTGCCTAAGAGAAAAAGAGGTAGTCCCAGAGGTACACAATGCCATACTATCAAATTATAGAACATTAAAAAAACTCATATATATGGTATATATTGGAATATATTGTGCTTCGAAACTACCAAGCATTTTTTTCTTTCTTTTCTGTACCTTTTTTTGAATCAGAAAATCCAATTTATAACACCAAATATTACATTTGAGCTGGATTTTTTTCAAAATAGATTTATTACATAATTCTGAACATAAATATTGGATTACATGGAAAAAATGTTACAAATGTGATTACGCTTATTGTACAGCACTGAATGAAAAGCATAGTATTGTGGTGAAGCATTTTTTTATGTCTGTTATTTCCTGTTAGTAGCATGAGGTATGTTGCGTTATGATGAATTATGCAACTGTTAGCAAAACGGAAAAAAATCATCAAAATCTCTGTATAATTTAAAGTCCAAAAGCTTTCATTAAAAAAATCCTAAGTATTACAAAGGAGGCTGCGTTTCACTCAGCATAAAAGTAAATTCACTAAACTGTGGCAAAAAAAAAAAAGCCCAACAATATAATTTTCTTCCTGGTTTTGGACATATTTGACATAATGTCAACATCCAAAATGAGCATGCCATAGACTGCAGAATTCTAATTATCTTTTAGATAGCTTTGCCTGCCATTGATTGCTGAGCGTAGCTCTCAACACATAATAGTGATTTAAAGGGATAATTCCTGATTAGGTCTGTGAAATATTTATCTTCACACTTATTACTCTGCCTCTTGTAATTAAATGACATGATGTTAGATTTGCATGCAAACATACACCAATAGAAAGCATAAACTAGGTATTTATAGAAAGCAACTCTATATTCACTGCTGTGATAAGAAGCTAACAAATAGCACATGAACCTGATCTACCCTCTTTAGTGTATTCAGTGCAGATCTGGGATTTAGGCAGGCAAAACTGCATACTTCGGGGTCTTAGTTTTTTTTTAGTTCATGCTTATCATACAAAATGCCAAATGAAGGGAGCTTTTTTTTGCCCATCTAGATCTACTGCTTTCAGACGAGACACAATTAGAGCCTGAGTTTTACTAAGGGGATGATAGCAAGTCAGTTCAAGGGCCTTTGCCATATTTTTTCCAATCCCCAAGTATAAGCTAGGTATAGAAGCTATAGTGCACTAGCTAAGTATCTAATTAACATAATCTCTAAACAGCATTTGTCAAGGAGTTAATTAGAGTTTGGGCAGATCTACTCTGTTCTCTCACCAGCACACTACTATTGAAGAAATAATTTGACCCTTCTGTTCTGTCTGTCTGTCTTGGGTTTAATAAGGATTCTTGTCACTATGGCAACCTTAATTCTTACACAAAAATGAAACAAAACGTTTCTGAATTAGCAGAAAGCAAGAGGTAAACCAAACAAAAATATATTGTGGCATATGAAAGGATGCAACATTTAGGCCTGAAATTTAGCACAGGAAACAGGGAGAAATTTTTTTCTCTTCTCCTGTGATGTAGTAATCAAAGGTTTTATGTATTTAGTATTGCATCTTTTTTTGCTAAAATGGCTATGTTGGTCACAAATTACTTCATAGCTACAGTAAAAGTAATCAAACTTTTCAATTTCTTTATTCATCAGTTTAACCTTATAATTGCTTCCTTTTCACCTTTAACAGAAGCTTTTGGTAAAATGAGTAAGTTCTTTAAAAGAGCAACCTGGCTTTGTGTTGCTTCACACAAGAACTCAAGAATGCTTATTTCATTACCTCAAAATGATCACTCAGCTGCCCTGTCAAATAACCAGTCACTAGTTGGTGCCTAAGTAGGGGCCACAGATTGTATATTTAATATTTAACTTCTATTTGTTTCTCAAAGACATATGGGACCCCAAATAATCTATGCAGCAGGCTGAGAGTCATGTTTGGTTTTGGATCTGTTCCCACACAGGAATTTGGGAAATTTCTAATTCTGACCTTGGGTAGACAGAGGAATAGGAATGTTTCCTAGTAAGTAAGGGAATTTGACATGTTCTGAACATACCACATTTGCTATATCTTCTTTGATCACCTGTGCAATGTATGAGCTAAGCTTAGTATCCCTGCAAAGACTGTTCGTGTTTTGTAGCTTCCTCTGATACACCTTATGTATGTTAGGCCTTCTGTACAGTCATCATGAGAAACTTAACATGAGCCAGCAGTGCGTGCTTGGAGCCCAGAAAGCCAACCTCATCCTGGGCTGCATCAAAAAGAGCATGACCAGCAGGTCAAAGGTGATCCTGCCCCTCTACTCTGCTCTTGTGAGACCTCACCTGGAGTATTGTGAGTCCAGAGAAGGGCCACGAGGATGATCAGGGGATTGGAGCGCCTCCCATATGAAGACAGGCTGAGGAAGTTGGAGCTGTTCAGCCGGGAGAAGAGAAGGCTGTGTGGAGACCTCATAGCAGCCTTCCAGTATCTGAAGGGGGCCTTTTAGGATGCTGGGGATGGACTCTTCATTAGGGACTGCAGTGATAGGACAAGGGGTAATGGGTTAAAACTTAAAACAGGGGAAGTTTAGATTTGATACAAGGAAGAAGTTCTTTACTGTAAGGGTCGTTAGGCACTGGAATAGGTTGCCCAAGGAAGTCGTGAATGGTCCATCTCTGGTAGTGTTCAAGGCCAGGTTGGACAGAGCCTTGGGTGACATGATTTAGGGTGAGGTGTCCCTGCCCATGGCAGGGTGGTTGGAACTAGATGATCTTAAGGTCCTTTCCAATCCTAACTATTCCATGATTCTATGATTCTATGATCATTTCAATAGTGTAATTAGTAGGAGAGGTGTATAGATACCAGTCAAAGCTCAGATGTCTTCCAGTTCTTCCTGGTCAAAATTTCTTTATTTGTGAAAGGAAAACATGCCAATGTTAGAATAGGTTGATCTTCTTATTATTGTTATGGTTCCAGTACCACCCAACAGCTACACATGATTATTGTAGGACATCCTGCCATGCCACAGTTTATTAGAAAGTACAAAATATGCATACCCTCTGTTTGGGTATTTTAAGTTACTAGGTCAAATGAGTAAGGATAGAGAAAAAATTGAGGTCCTCCTGATCTCTCTATGTGCTTGTTTTCCAGTGTGTTCAGAAAGCTAACCATGTATGTAAACTTAGAATTTGGCCACTGTGGTGGTCTCTTTAGTGCCAAAACATCTGTATCTTTTGGAGGAGGTGAAAAGGAAATCACTAAGTTGTTTTTTCACTTGTCTAATAGATCTCCAAAACCTCTAAAGGGTTCAGATAAGAGGTTGCATTTTGGTTCTGTATTTATTTCTAGATTTCGAGAAGGAATTTGTCATAGCCCTGAACATTAATCAGAAATAAGATAAGAAAAGTTGACATCATGGTGAAGTTAAAGTCCTGACATTTCTTGACAGAAGGTGACATGCAAGCTAATACATTTCTTTGAGTTTACCTTATGAAATTTGTCCAGACACTGCAAGATTACAACTCACAAGAAAAGTCCAAAATCAAGCTGCTTAAGTGAAAAGAAAAACGTGGAGGTGAGTCATATGAGTTATTGTAGGAGCTTTTGTGTTGCCAAAGATGTATTTTTTCATCAGCTAATTATATTCAACTGAGTTGTTTCTGCACTGAATCTTTTGTAAGACTGGACAAAGTGCTTTTGGGTCTTGGTGGAGCTTCTTTCTTCTTCTTTTGGTGATGACAGTCTGGGACCCTGCAGAATGATGGTTATATTTCACACAAATAAGAGGTCATTTCAGTTTTTTAAATAATACCCATTTTAAAGTGATGTGAATTATACGTCTAGACTAATTAAATCTAAATTGGATCCCTCTGGTTAAAGCAAGGACATCGAAGTTTCTTGTCTTATTCTTCATGTCAATAAATTAGCACAGCAATAAAAGATCATCAGACTCATTAACTTTAGACAAAAAGTAAATTTGTGCATCTACACCTGTATTACCTTATAGCTAAATATTTTGAGCATGTCTTTATAGAATTATAAATGTGAGTAACTATTAAGATATTTAATTAAAAACATCTGGAAATACTACATAATGATTTATTATCTGGAGAACATATAGTCCAATACCTTTTCTCAGAGCAGGATCATTGAGACCAGTTTGCTTAGGACTGTTTCTAATTAGATTTTGAAAAATCTCTAAGGATGGAGACTCCACAGCCTCTCTGGACAGCCTATTCTAGCATTTGGCTGCCCTCACAGGAAAAAAAGTGTTTCCCAACATTCAGACAGAACCTCCTGTATTTCAGTTTGTACCCACTGCCTCTTGTCCTGCCACTGGGTACCGTATGTCAAATACAGAGCCTAGTTCTGTCTTCTTTAGACCTGGCGTAAGGAATTTATACCCATTGGTAAAATCTGCCTGAGCCTTCTCTTCTCCAGGCTGAACAGTCTCAGCTTTACATCACAGGGGTGATACTCCAAATCCTTCATCATCTTGTGGACACAGGATGGACTCACTCCAGTATGTTTATATCTCTGCTGTGCTGGCAACACAGAAATGGATCCAGGACTCTGGGTATATCTCACCAATATTAAGTAAAGAGGAAGAATCACCTCCCTTGACCTGATAGCAACATTCCTCCTCACGTAGCCCAGGATACCTATGGAGATTCTTATCCGTGTCAAGATCTAAAGGCATGGATAAATGCATTCAGGGCCCAGATTTGTCTTGCATTTGACACAGTATTCATGAGGTCTGAATTTTCATTACTACCTGTCGTGGTTTAAACCCAGTCAGGTAATTTGTTCGCTCACTTCCCCCCCCTTTCTTGCCCTCCCCCTGCTCTCGGAGGGACGGAGAGGAGAATCGAAAAGAATGCAACTCCCACCGGTTGAGATAAGAACAGTTTAGTAACTAAGGTATAACACAAATCATTACTGCTACCACCAGTAATAATAATGATAAAGGAAATAACAAGGGAAGAGAATACAACACCTCACCACCAGCCGACCGATAACTTGCCCCCCCTCAGCCTGACCAAGCTCTGACCGATACCTCCTCCAACCCCTGCAGTCTCCCAGCCCTTCCGGCTAACTCCCAGTTACATCCTGGGCATGACGTGCTGTGGTATGGAATACCTCTTTGGTCAGTTTGGGTCAGGTGTCCTGTCTCTGCTTCCTCCTGGCTTCCCCTCCTCCCTGGCAGAGCATGAGGCTCACGAAGTCCTTGGCCAAACCAAAACATCGTTATCAGCTCTGTTCCCAGGCTGAAAGTCAAAACACTGCACTACACCAGCTACCAAGAAGGAGAAAAATGCTACTGCTGAACCCAGGACACTACCAATGACTTCTACAATGTTTAGAGATGTTTTGCTCTGACCCTAAGCTGATCTATATAACTGAAAAATGGTTTACAGTTAATCTGTCTGGCTGCATAAATTAGGTGGTCATATGCCTATTCTCGATGGAAGCTGGATGGTAAGAATTATGCCCTCCCATAAGTAAGAAAAGGAGGTATATGTGTCAAGATCTTTATCTTCACAGTGCCTCTTGTATCATTAGCCTTGTTTCCAAATACTATTTTAATAGGGAGGATTATAATTGAAAGGATAGTAAGAAACGTTAAGAGTTCATAAAGAGTCCCTTCTCCATCTAGTTCTCAGAGAAGAAATTAACTTCTCCAGAAATACCAGGCATATGCAGTGAATACTCTTTGCTAGTGTTACATAATACCAAGTACTCATCTGGTGATTTGGCTGAGAATTTTAGGCTTTCCCCCAACTTGCTCTAGAAACTGAATGAACATGTTCATCCTAAGACTCTTCTGTGTTTTATCTTCAGATTTGACCTAATATTACTGGAGATAATTGTGTAAATATATGATATAATCAAGTATCTATCAGACCCAATAGTTCTTCATTATGTGTTCTAAAATATCATGCCTTCTGTTTCAGTTGAAACATTATAATAGCATTGAATTGGAATGTTTATGTTAATAGTTCATAAAACTGCTTTTTAAAGAGTTTGACAAAGAAGATTTTATATTTTATTTTACTTTATTTTGTTTTATTTATTTTATTTTTACAAACTACCTCTGAGCATAAAACCCACTGGCTGTTTTTAAGTATGTAAGATTTTTTAGGCTTGGTCTTAATGTTTTAATTATTCTGCCAAACTTATTTTGGCTTCAAAGACATAAAAAGTAGGTTTATGAAGCTGTTATTAGCTTAACATTATATTTGCTGCACATATATATGTTTAATATCTCTGAGACCAAGATATTTGGTTTTTATTTAGCCTTTCTGGTTTCTACAGATATTTCTTCCCCTTGTTAGAGTACTTTCTTGACAATGCTTTACAAACAGACAGTTTTCTAAGTATTAGAAAAGCCCTAATGTTAATGAAGTATTCTCAAGTTCACCATGCTTGGAAGAACATGTCTAATAAGAATGGTCACACATGACTTCATTGCATTTAGAGATCCAAATTGTGGTTTTGCTAAATCTAGCAGTAAACCCATCAGAAACCTTTTAACTACAGCCAATGTACTATGCAATTACAGATAGGTAAAAAAGCAAAATGTAGATTATAGATGTCGTAGGTCCATATTTGTGTTTTCCCTCTTTCCATAGCTCTGAATTTTTTTCCCATTTGAAAATTATTATGACAAAGATGTAAGAATACAATGCAACTGAAACACAATCAACACTTTTTTATTTCTATGGAAATTATGCTTTTCTATAGACAGATGACCACAATTAACCAAGTTACCAAGTAGTAGCAACTTATGTCAGATGCAACCTGCTTCATGAAGTATAACACTCAAATTTTTACATTATAGCAGCTTTTTCTTGGTTACATGGCTCAGTTGACTTAGATGTAAATTGTTATGCTGTTATAACTGGCTTACTACCATCTACATTGAGAAAAATGCCACCGTTATACTTCATATTGATTTCAGGGAAAGTACTTGTGCATATTAAATCCCATTGGCCTTATAAAAAGTCATTCTTCGTAAATCTGTATACTAAATTGCACTCTCTGAACACCCTTGTGGAAACAAAGGTAGTGTGATTGAGATTAGAATACCACCAGCAAATGTATCATCACACTGTATAGGGAAGACATAATTTAGTCTTTATTAAACTGTGAAAGTATCATATGAGGTAAAAAAAAAAATAATCTGATGCAAGAATAAGTGTAAAATTTATAAATATTTGCTTGCTTCAGTACCTCCAGAGAATTTCTACTAAAGCAACCCTTTAAGCTGGTATCTCAGTAAGTGACCTGCTTGCTAAATTCTGCCCCTGCAGAAGCAGAGTCCAACAGCATGCACAGTATTAATTCCAGTTCACCTATGCACAAGATTAGTTCCAGTTCACCTTCACTGCAAATGCTTATGAAAAGGGAGTATTTGAAGAAAAGCACCATATTCACTTGCAGTTCATTTTTATCTGCAACCTGGAGGGAGATTTGCTGCATTAAATTAAGTGGGAAATCTTATTTAAAACATGTTTAAACAGATGTCGGAACTGGCTTAAAATAAATCTAGACATAAGATATTTAAAACATAAAATGTATACGTATATTATAAAGAACTAGGACTGCATAAAAGAAAACACTCCTGGATTTGTATCTTTCATGTTAAAGTCCAAGCCACAAGTCAGATGAGAGAAAGCAATTGAACTGATACAGTGCCATTTATTTCATCAGTTACTACTGGCTCTTACTACTGTGACTATATAAAGTTACCGAAAGGCCCTCTAATAGCCATTAAACATAAAGAATTTCAGTGCACAGAATTTAAATGGCATCATTCCACTCTGGATTTGTTTTCATCCCTTATGGATCAGTTTTTATACACAGTCATTGTCTCTGAGTGCTCCAAAATGCTCAGGGAAGCCTCAGGATGGATGACATATTCTGATAAACCACAGCATATCAATACTGTTGACTAAGCTTTCCAACACCCAAGGCAATGACTCCTTTGAGCTCACTGACTATGAGCTCACTGGCTGAACTCCCATGTCTCAGTACAAAACTTCTCTCAAGGGAAATGTGGAATTTCTGAAAGCTAATGCTGCAAGGTCTGGAAAGCAAAAATGTCAATGAGAACTGCTGTCTTCTGTCTAGACCATCTACTTTAAGAACAGTCTGTGCTTGGCTTTTCCAGATTTTCTCTGTTTTACCCAGAAGGAAAAGTCCAGTTAAATTCTATGCTAGTCGTTATTTATGCAAAATGAATATAAAATGAGAAGAATGAAATGTGATGAATAGAAGAGAAAAAAATAATCTCATTGTTTTTGACTGTTTTGACTAACATTAGTAATTTTGACATAGACCAAACATGGGAGTTCACAGCCTGTTTGTAGCAGACAAGGCAATAGACTTCTCTGCCTCAAGGCACCATGAAATTTTGACAGAGAGAAAAGCAATGGAAACACTATTTTAAAAATGATAGTTTGAAAAATGCTTATTTTTATCCTATATAATAGTACATTTATTATTTTTCTACCCTATGAACATAATATTCCCATACTGAAGGATATTCAGATTTCACCTAAAAATACTGTTCCTGATCTCTACCTCTTTTGTCAGGGCTCTGAGTACACCAACAAGCTTTGCAAGGTCTTCCTCTTTTCCACAGGTCAAATCTAACATCCTACATTTCCTGAAGTCACAGAAGGCTTGAGTTTGGAAGGGGCCTCAGGAGGTCATCTGGTCCGACACCACTCATCATGTACACTCATTCAGACCAGGTTGACCAGGAATATGTCCAGACAGCTTTTGAGTTACTCCAAGAATGGACATTCCACATCCTCTCTGTGCAATCTGTGCCAGTCACCCTCACAGTAAAAAAAGGGAATCTCCTGTGCTGTGTATAGGTTGATTTCTGGGTCAGTATTGACCCCTCAGGTACATTGCTAGTTATTGTTTTCTGAATAGACATGATGCCAATGATTATCTGGTCCCTCTGAGCCCAACCATTCAGTCGATTTTCAATCCACCTCACTGTTTATCCAGCCCATACTTCAATAGCTTATCTATGATGACGGTAAACAGTATCAAAAGCCCTACTAAAGTCAAGGTAGACAATATCAACTGTCTTCCCCTTGTCTACCAAGTGAACCATGTCATTGCAGAAGTTTTTTCCACTTGATGAAGCCATACTAACTGTTCACCATGATCTTTTTGCCCTTCATGTGCCTGGGAACAGTTCCCAGGGTTATCTGCTCCATCATCTTTGACTACTGGAATGATCAAGGTGAGGCTGATCAACCTGTAGTTCCCTGGGTCATCCTTCTTGCCCTTCTTGAGAATTCATGATGCACTGGAACAGTCTCCTTAGTGAAGCTGAGCTAGATGTCTGAGTATTCAAGTATGCCTTTTGCAATCCTGTATGGAAAAAATATACCCACAACAAAATGGCCGTTCATGAAATGGGCCAATATTTCCCAACATTCAAATGTCCAATTTAACTGGTCAGGTTTTTGAAAGTTACAGATAAAATGATATCAAGCGCTGTCCCAGCATATAACAAACCGTCCTATGAGAGATTTGAAACTCAGATCTTTTGATTAGGTGTCAATTACAGTATAATGCTTGATTTGCTTGAATCAACAGCAAAGATTATCTGCCTGGCTCTAAAGTCATATTGCTCTTCTCAATCTAAAGGTACTCAGAGACACTACTGAGGAAAGAGACTGTATCTTGCACTTGATTGCAAAGAAGAAGCAGCTGGTGTAACTGAATATTCTATATAAGGTACTGAAAGGTCATTGTGATTTGTTCCATTTTCAGTAAGGGAAAAACCAGAAGCATAAAAAGACAAATAGTTTGCCCAAGGTTATCTGGCAGCTGCAGATCTGGTAATAAAGCTTAAGCCACCTTAATATTAGAGAAGGTGAAGAAGGCAAGACTGTTTTTCCTATAGAATTCTGTATGTTGCACCTTCATTGGAACTATTCCTGAAATAACTTTTTTAAAAAAGAGAAGTTAGCAATTAGGCATAAATATTTTTCCTTTTGGCAGGTAATTTGTAAGAAGAACAGGTTGCACAGGTGACATTTTTACAAAAAGCTCTTCTTAAGTCCAGGTTGGACAGAGCCTTGAGCAACCTGGTCTAGGGGAAAGTGTTCCTGCATGGAGGTCATTTCAATCCTAAACATTCTGTGATTCTTTGATATCGACAAATACAGCCAAAGTATCTGAAAGAAGCTTCCCTTTATATCACTTCTCTTGTATTTAGAAGTTCAAATTACAGTGAGTTATAATGACATCATTCAGCAGTCACTGATTTTAATCAGACCAACATTTTAACCTTTATTACTAGAAACATTTTCTTTACTCATGATAATCCAAAGAGGATGGTGCCTTAGGAGCTGAAATAATTTTTGCTGCTGTCCTTTAGTACTAGAAAAAATTATTGGTTCCGGAACTGCTGTAGAGAATACTTAAATCCATTGTCTGAAAAGTGATATGTTTTGGACTTTATATAAATACTTGGGTTTATTTTTCAATCTGAAGTAAAATTGTTTTCTTGTCTGATCTTTCTATTTCCCCCATATTAACTGTCTGTTCTGGCTTCCTTCACGCATTTAATCTCCTTTCTCACACGCTTTATTTTTTCTACCACAAGGTTAAGATTTTTTTGTGCAGGAGTCAACTGAAAATGTGAATTTCTTTCAGCCCCAATATCAAGGATGACAAAATTTCCATTCTTCCAAGCTTCATATTTTCATGACTGTGAAGTCCAGTATCATAAAGAAAAAGCTGTGAAAGGTATAAGATCTGATCATTTGAAGATGCTTGAAGACATGATTTTAAAAGCATGCTTAGGACTTTTGTAATAGGATGGCCTATGAACCCAAGGTAATTTCAAGCAAAAGTCTGTGTATAGGTATTACACAGCACATGAATAACAAACCTCATGTTGTAAAGAATAACATGGACATATGGATTCGTTAAATATTTTCTCTAGTATGCATATTTGGGATCACTGCTTGGAAATTCCGGGTGAAAAAAAAAAAAGAATTAAATATGTTGAAGACTTAAATTACTAACTTCAGGAATCTACCTGCAATCCTGAAAGACATGCATGACATCAGTTCCTAGGCTTCCTCCTCAAAAATGTGTGTCAAGATCCTAACAAGCTAGAACTTCCTTAGCCTGAATAAAATTTACATTGAAATCAGCTCACACAACTTGAGTTCCGAGTTTCTCTGGCATCTTTATCACTTTTTTCATATTTCTCTTTATTCTCTAAACAATCATTTTGCCAAGTTCTACGTACTTCAATGCTTGTCTGATAGCACACGGTGGGCTTGGTCACACTTCTTAGGTCACTGAGCTCTCCAAACTTCTCTAATCTTGGAGTTTTGAAGTTGAATATTACACAAACGCTAGCCTTGTAGTCTTTGTATCACTGTTTCAAAATGAGAGAGTATTACTCATTTGTTCTACAAAGTAATTTGTGAATCTGTGTGGATCCAAAAAACTGGAAGCAGGTTTATCAACTAAAAAGTAATGTTGGTCAACATAAAATGATGAAATAAAGCACCCTGAAAATATTTCACACAGGTGATGATTGTACTGCAGGGGCTAGTCAAGGACAAAAAAAGGAGTTTTAGTACCAGTGGAGAGTTAGAGAAAAGTGTATTAGGTTGATAATATTAGTCAATAATTCATTGAATAGGTCTCATCCATTGCAATTTCCGATAGAAATTTGTTGTGCAAATAATTAACTAGCAAATAAAAGAAAAAGACCCCAAAAATGTGAAACTGTAAACAAACAGCTTTGTCAAACAAACTAATTAATAATCCTTATGTCACTGTGATTTCAATGACAATGAAGCTGTTTCATTCCTTGCAAGCAGCTAA
The DNA here is from genome assembly GCF_028554395.1 of Pezoporus wallicus. NCBI lineage: Eukaryota > Metazoa > Chordata > Aves > Psittaciformes > Psittacidae > Pezoporus > Pezoporus wallicus. The sequence continues at coordinate 5,333,675 of NW_026640165.1, forward strand.
ATTTCAAGTCTTTGGACAGCTGATTTTGGAGAGGTCCTGATCAGTTCTGTTCTCTACATCACTGTTGTGAGTTAATTGAGCAGTTACTGGGAGACATGGAATAGTAGGCAAAGATTTTGTTTCTGGATTAATGTACAACTTGCGTACTGTTCCTGACAGAAATATGGGTAGTTTTTCATGGTGATTAGGCAATGAAACCATGTAACTAGTCATTGAAAGGTGAACCAGATAGTTCTACCCAGCTATTATATTTTTTTCTTAATAGAACAAAGTGAAATAAACAGACATTTTCACATCAACTGTGTGTTTGGAATTGCGCACTCAATAGAGATTTCAACGGGCCCTTAGGAAAATAAAATTACTCCAATATCTCTATTTCACCTCAAACCTGACCGAGGCCTAAATGATTCTTCTATAAGACTTACAGATAACATATTCCTGGTCTCTTCATTAATATTGATAGTGCTTTAACACCATGGCATAGAAACAATTAAAGCCTGCAGCTTCTCCACATCTGTGTGAGACCTGTGGTAGCGGGTTGTTTTCATTCACTTCAGTTTTCTGTTTGAACCATAATACAAGGTATTATGAAATATTAAAATGAAAAAGTAATGGAACAGCACTGTTCTGCTCTCTGTTCTATTTAAAGCTCCTGTGTACATTTCACTAAGCCAAGCTACCCACAGAAATGAGAGAAAAAAGATGTTGCTCATGTTGAGGCTCTGCAATGATTTTCATTGATATAATTTTCTCTTTTAGGTTCTAATTAATATAAAGGAACCCATACATTTCTATAGCAGCTAAGTATCTAATAGGAAAATCTGTCAGGTTCCACCAAAATAAAACATAAACCTACATGGGGTGAGAAGTGTTACACTGCTGATGTGGATCATGCCTGCCAGACCATGGTATGTGTTCATCAGAAAGCATGGTGAGTTTTACATCTCCATGACTACAGAAACAGCTTTTAAAGATGTGAGATAAAGTATGATTTTGGCTTTTGTTTTTGTTGTGGCTTTTCTTTTTTTTTTTATTTTATTTTATTTTGAATGACTTATGCTTGTGCAAGTCTATCCACAAAACCAGCTCTTGTGAGCCATACACAGAATTACAAGTGTTCAGAGAATGAGGCTGACGTTAGTAAAATGCTTTTATTTCCAGCTGCTTGATGTGATGAAGTCATTCATTTGGCCCATGCATAAGTGAGTCCACCAAATTAATCTCAGGTGTAAGTGGGTATAAATCAAGTTAAGTCATTTGAATTGCACCTACTTAGATCAATGCTGAATTTTTCTCACTCCCTAAAGGAGTGGTTAAGGAATGCTCAAGTGTAAATAGCTTAACAACACTGATCTAGGTAAGATGAGTAGCGTATCATTTTATTACATAGAATACTCAGAATACTTGCAAAATTCTAAGTTAATGTCTGAAAACTTGTAAGAAAACATACCTTCTCCCATAAGGATTAGTTTTAGGAGCATTGTTCTATCTTAAGAACAGACATATAACAAATGCCTTTACGGTTTGTTCTGTCTGTACTCAAAACTTGGATTTATAAAAATAATGACTAAAGAACATATGGGTTTGTTCTAAAGGTGTTTTATTTTTCAAGTCTATATTCTTTATTTGCTGTAATATACACTGAAAGTGAAAGCGTGTCTGTACATGCATTACACCTATCTGAGGAAATTTATCTCAGTATTTAAAGAATTGGGCTCATAGTGATGGAATTTCTTTTCTTTAGAATATAAGAGTATCTGGATGTAAAATAATGGAAATAGGCTAACGAACTGTTGACCTTGTGTATGGGATTGTGCTAGCTATAGCAAATCAAATCCAACCTAGCTGACAACGACTCAGCCTGATTGCAAATATTTTTCCTTAAGTCAGGGAACGTAAAAGGAATTATAGTCAGGTATTTTTTTTAAAAAAAACAACACCTTTTTTTTCCCCTACATATCAAAACTTCAAACCAAGAGAGGCTTTTGCTCTGCCTTCTTATGATATGAACAAATAGTGCAAGGGAAACAATCCGTTTTGGTTCCATATAGGAAGAGAAATCCTCTATGGATGTTAATGTAAGAAGCATATATCAGTTCACGCTACAGTTTTTCCAGATGTACTAATTTCCCAGATGACATTGTTAGATGTTTTCTATTACTTGCTGAGGGAAGTCAGTAGCTGAAAAATATATTTACGTCATTTGCATTGAAGAAAGCTTCTTCATAGTAATATAAAGAAATCACTTGTTGTTTAAGCAAGTCTGGAGGCAGAAAGCCAGAGACATGATGCTATGTATAAAGATAACAATACTGTTTAGTATGAAATATGCATTTATTCCATTAATGCAAAGTGGCAAGTAAAAGAGAGGAAGTCTATTGTAGCAGAAGGGAAGGGAATGCTATATAATGTGTATGCCTACAGAGACAAAGTAATTGTATTAAATACATTGAAAGTAATGCATTGAAACCCCCTCCCCCCTCCCCCCACACACGCATTCCCCCTCAATTAAAGAATCCTTCCGTTATGGCATGCTGCTAGACTAGAAAAGTGTATGTTTTACTAAGTACTTAGGAATGTAATATACTTGAGCCCCAAAACACTCGACTAGCAAAAAAATTTGTTGGCATGGGGCTATGTGCACAGTACTGATCATCAGTGGCATCTAGGCAGAGGTTTCCACCTATGCTGTTAGCAATGTGCTATCTTTTTATGCAAGTACACTGGAAGAGCAGAAGGGGAAGAGTAACATATGTTAAATCAACTACAAGCAGCCCAAAGATACATGGAATTAATAAGTTTGCAATACAGGCATAGTGATGAGGCTAATTACTTCCCCAGTGGGAAAAGGGGGACAAGATACAGAAATGCTCACGAGAGGTGAAGTACATGTCTGTGAGAGGCCCATGGCAGCCTTAATTCTCCCACACAAGGTGCTTGTGCCTCGTCTATAGGCATATATCTGGCTGTGGAGTTTCACAGCTGTGGCAGGTGGCAGATGGTACGCCAAAATATCGCAAGAGATATGCTCCTCCTATAGATTGCATTCACAGACCTACCTGTCTATGCTTTTTCTCCCTAAGAATCTCAGGGAGGCGAAAGGTGCAGCCGAGGAGGTGGGAGTGAAGGAATAAAATGCGGGCATTATATTTCAAAATTAAGTAACTGACGAAAGTTGCCAGCTACTCTTTTGTGCTCAAGAGAAGCACGGTAGTTTAGTGTTCCCTGGGTCTTGAATAAAATAGAACACAATCAGCTTGCATCACAGCAGTCTTCAGTGGCATTACCTTACATTCATCATGATTATCCTTGTGCTATATACAACAGCCACTTATAACTTAGCAGTCTAGTGAGGCTGTTTTCCATGATCCTTGAATTAATGTTGAAATAGGAAAAGCAGCTACGAGGGCTGCTCATCACTAAGGATATTAAAGACTACTGTTTCTTTTACTTTAAGTCTCAGATCAATCTAGTCTTCAGTGCCACTTTAATACACATGGACAAATAACATATATCAAAGAACAACTGTCAAGGTCTTTTTAAAAGGCTGCTGTTTGTGACAATACTTTTCAGTCTAAGTACAATCTTGAAAGCAGTAAGTTTGTGTTGCAATTATTCTTGTTGTTAGGATTCCGTAGTCCAGCCTGTAAGCAGATCACAGTATCACAGTATCACAGTATGCTAGAGATTGGAAGGGACCTCGAAAGATCATGTAGTCCAATCCCCCTGCCAGATCAGGAACACCTAGATAATGTTACACAGGAATGTGTCCAGGTGGGTTTTGAATGTCTCCAGGGAAGGAGACTCCACAACCTCCCTGGGCAGCCTGTTCCAGTGTTCTGTCACCCTCACTGAGAAGAAGTTTCTTCTCAAGTTTAAGTGGAACCTCTTGTGTTCCAGTTTGTATCCGTTACCCCTTGTCCTATCATTGTTTGTCACTGAGTAGAGCCTGGCTCCATCCTCGTGACACTCCCCTAATAAGGTCACCCCTCAGTCTCCTCTTCTCCAAACTATAGAGACCCAGCTCCCTCAGTCTTTCCTCATAAGGGAGATGCTCCACTCCCTTAATCATCTTAGTTGCCTTGCGCTGGACTCTCTCCAGCAGGTCCCTGTCCTCCTTGAACTGAGGGGACCAGAACTGGACACAATATTCCAGATGCGGTCTCACCAGGGCAGAGTAGAGGGGAAGGAGGACCTCTCTCGACCTACTAACCACCCCTCTTCTAATACACCCCAGGATGCCATTGGCCTTCTTGGCCACAAGGGCACAGTGTTGGCTCATGGTCATCCTGTCGTCCACTAGGACCCCCAGGTCCCTCTCCCCTACACTGCTCTCTAGCAGGTAGTTCCCCAAGCTATACTGGAACCTGGGGTTGTTCCTGCCCAGATGCAGGACTCTACACTTTCCCTTGTTGTATTTCATCAAGTTATTCCCTGCCCAACTCTCCAGCCTGTCCAGGTCTCGCTGGATGGCAGCACAGCCTTCTGGTGTGTCAGCCACTCCTCCCAGCTTAGTGTCATCAGCAAACTTGCTGATAGTACACTCAATTCCCTCATCTAAATCGTTGATGAATATATTAAATAATACTGGTCCCAGTACTGACCCTTGAGGCACTCCACTGGTTACAGGCCTCCAACTAGACTCAGCCCCATAGACTACAACTCTCTGGCTTCTCTCCTTCAGCCAGTTCACAGTCCACCTCACTACCTGATCATCCAGACCACACTTGCAGGGCTGGGCAGGAACCATCTGTAAGTTTAACAGAATATGTGGAAGATGGTACTTTTATATTGCAGGACTTCAGTCTAGTATTTTCCAGTAGTGTGGACACTTTAGAGTACTAACAGTACTATATTCACAGTCACAGAATCATTTTGGTTGGAAAGGACCTACTGAGTTCAGGTAGTACAACCCTTCTGCTCAAGAAGGGTCAGTTATAACAGATAGACTGACGAAGAGTGCTGAATTTCTCTAGACAAGTAATGCTAGTCTTTGGTCAACTTCACAGTAAAAAAGTGCTTTATCTTGTTCAGATGGAATTTCGCACTATTTTGTTTGTGCCTGTGGCCTCTTTTCCTGTGACTGGGTGTCGTGGTTTAAACCCAGTCAGGTAATTCGTTCGCTCACTTCCCCCCCTTTCGTGCCCTCCCCCTGCTCCCGGAGGGACGGAGAGGAGAATCGAAAAGAATGCAACTCCCACGGGTTGAGATAAGAACAGTTTAGTAACTAAGGTATAACACAGATCACTACTGCTACCACCAATGATAATAATGGTAAAGGAAATAACAAGGGAAGAGAACATGATATCTCACCACCAGCCGACCGATAACTTGCCCCCCCAGCCCCGACCAAGAACCGACCGATACCTCCTCCAACCCTGAAGTCTCCCAGCCCTTCCGGCTAACTCCCAGTTACATCCTGGGCATGATGTGCTGTGGTATGGAATACCTCCCTGGTCAGTCCGGGTCAGGTGTCCTGTCTCTGCTTCCTCCCAGCTTCCCCTCCTCCCTGGCAGAGCATGAGGCTCACAAAGTCCTTGGCCAAACCAAAACATTACTATCTGCTCTGTTCCCAGGCCGAAAGTCAAAACACTGCACTGCACCAGCTACCAAGAAGGGGAAAAATGACTGCTACTGCTGAACCCAGGACATTATCCACCCCTTATTCCATACCATTCATGTCATGCTCAGATCCCACATTTTCAATATACCATCACTCTTATCTAAGTGCATGGACCAGTATCTATAAAGCTGCTGAGTCTATCTGGTCCATGATGTCAGGCTCCATCTCTTGTAACAGTCTTCCAGAGCAGGAGAGACTGTGTGCAGTGTTCACACTCATGAATAATCTGGGCAATAGTGTCCATTGCTAAGTCCACCCCTCGATCTTGAGTCCATCTTTGTTCTGCATCTCTGCTCTGATGGCCTGAAGTGCCATGGGCCCACCAGGCTTAAAATAATTCACTGTCCCCTTCAGCAGTTTCTGCAGCTTGTTGCTGGGGACTCCATACAGCTGCCTTCCATCTCCGATGCTTCCAAAGCACTGGAGGGGCCCAGTGGACTAGATACTTGCCCATACTGTCCCACATACCCTGCCACTCATGACTGTCCAGCCTTGGGGAAAACCTCTTGGTCCCCCTATATTGTCGTCTAACCCCAGACAAGACCCAAATCTGACTCTGCTTAACTTTAGAGATCAGACAAAATGGTTGTGGGTAGAACACAGTCTGTATGTGTGCCAACATGCTGATCCCCATCACAATCAGCAGGCAGGTCCCAAGGATACCCAAAGGCCATTCAAAACCTCCAGTACTTTGGAATTTCACTACCGAACAACTGCAAAATCCAGAAGAATTAGTAAAACACTTAAATGAGGTGTGTGGTCATTCTGGCCATACCAGAGATGGACAAATCATGGCAACGTGCTGGGGCTTGGCCTATGCTTACAGGGCCTTGTTCAACACTATCCAGCACCTTCAAAAGGAAAAGAATGTCGGCGGATCTGAGGGCAAAGCAACAGCTCTTTTTGGCGCCCAACGTGGGGCACGAAGGGTTGAGATAACGACAGATCTGACTGGATTAATAGTCACTCGTCACAATGCTGATTTATTGGCTCTCAGAGTTGTTCTTGTTGATCTCACAGCTTCAGAATGTTGTAACTTACTTAGAGCCGGTATTTGCTGTGTTAGTGCTTATCCAGTGTGGGGCTTGGGCTAAGGTTCTTGTCTCACTGTGCTTTATGGCAATGGCTTGTAATACGGGCGGGCTCCACCATCAGGGCGGGACGGACGTGGCGGTGGGCTTGTACCTGGCCGTCCGGCTGCTCTTCACCGTCCTGGCCCTCACCCTACTCTCCATCTTCGTGAGGCTGCGGGGAGCCGAGGGGGAGCGGCCCCGGGAGTCGGCGGCAGCCGAAGCGGCTCAGGAGAGCGGCCCCGGGGAGCAAGCGGCGGCGGGAGCGGGGCCGGAGGCCGCGAGGGGACGGCTGCCGGTGGAGGAGGTCGGGGCGGTCGAGGAGAGGAAGGAGGCGGCTGCTGAGCAGCGGGAGAAGGCGGTGGAGGAGCCGAGCCCCGCGGAGAAGCCGAGCCCGGCGGCCAAGCCCAGCCCCGCGACGGCCGAGAACATTCCCCGGAAGCCGCCCGCCGAGCCCCAGGAAGATGCAGGAGACCACGCAGCATTTCCCAGCAAGGCAGAGGAGGAAGAGCTGGGCTCAGGAAAAGAGAAGCTGGTGGTGAGAGAGCCGGCAAGCACAGCAGCTACACCAGCCCCAGTGACAAGTACAGCAGCATCGTTAGAGAGTTCTGAAGGTTTTGAATGGCTTTTGGGTACCCTTGGGACCTGCCTGCTGATTGTGATGGGGATCAGCATGTTGGCACACATACAGACTGTGTTCTACCCACAACCATTTTGTCTGATCTCAAAAGTTAAGCAAAGTCAGATTTGGGTCTTGTCTGGGGTTAGGTGTCCTGTCTCTGCTTCCTCCTGGCTTCCCCTCCTCCCTGGCAGAGCATGAGGCTCACAAACTCCTTGGCCAAACCAACACATTACTATCAGCTCTGTTCCCAGGCTGAAAGTCAAAACACTGCACTGCACCAGCTACAAAGAAGGGGAAAAATGACTGCTACTGCTGAACCCAGGACACTGGACATTACTGAGAAGATCCTGCCTCATCTTCATTCCTTCCAATCAGGTAGGATCTTCCGGAGTCTTCTCTTCTTCAGGCTGAAAAGATCCCTCTCTGTGGCAGCACACCTTCTAGTCTACCAGTGTCCTCTCCCAATTCTCTGCCATCTGTTAACTTGCTGAGGGTGCCCTCTCCTCCATAATCTAGGTCAGTAATGAAGATGTTAAAGAGTATTGAGCCAGTACTGGATGACAGTTTCCCCACAGGGGAGAAAGGGTACCAGGGCAAGAGTTAGCAGAGCTCACTCACAGAGCTTTAGGTTAGATTCAAAGTGCGAGGGGGTTGTAGCTGGGTTTGAACTAGTGAGGCATTGTTCTAGTATTAATGAAGACCAGAAGGCCTTCCACCTCCCAAGGGTGCCACTAGCATGTTCTGCACGCTCCCTGAAATGCCTGTACACCAATGCACGCAGCATGGGGAATAAACAGGAGGAGTTAGAAATCTGTGTGCAGTCTAAAGGTTATGATCTGGTGGCAATTACAGAGACATGATGGGACAGCTCACATGACTGGAATGTGGTAATGTCTATGGATAAGACCCTTTTAGGAAAGATAGGTCAGCAAAGCGAGGTGGTGGAGTTGCTCTTTATGTGAAAGAGAGACTACAATGTATTGAGTTCTGTGCAGGGGCAGATGAGGACCAAGTGGAAAGTCTGTGGGTACGAATTAAGGGACAGGCTGGTACGGGTGGCACAGTTATGGGGGTCTATTATAGACCTCCTGATCAGGATGAAGGAGTTGATGAGGCTTTCTACAGGCAACTGAAAGCAGCCTCACGGCTACATGCCTTGGTCCTTATGGGGTATTTTAACTACCCCGATATTTGCTGGAAGACTTACACAGCCAGTCATTCACAGTCTAGGCGGTTCCTCCAGTGCATTGATGATAACTTCTTAATGCAAATGGTGGACGAACCAACTAGGAGAGGAGCGCTGCTGGATCTGGTACTCACCAACAAGGAGGGTCTGGTTGAAGTGGTGATGGTCAATGGCAGCCTGGGCTGCAGTGACCATGAGATGGTGGAGTTCAGGATCCTGTGTGGGAGGAATAGAATACCTAGCAAGGCCACATTTCTGGATTTCCGAAGGGCCAACTTTGGCCTCTTCAATCAATTGCTAAGGGAAGTCTCATGGGAAAGGGTACTAGGTGGTAAAGGGGCTCAAGATAGTTGGTCAGCATTCAAGGACCACTTTTTCAAAGCTCAGGATCAGAGTGTCCCAATGAGTAGGAAGTCAAGTAGGAGAGCCAGGAGACCAGCATGGTTAAACAAGGAACTGCTGGGCAAACTCATATGGAAAAAGAGAATCTATGGATTATGGAAGGAGGGGCTGGCCACTTGGGAGGAATATCGGACAGTTGTTAGAGGATGTAGGGAGGCAGTTAGGACAGCTAAGGCCTCCTTGGAACTTAATCTGGCAAGTCGGGTTAAGGACAATAGAAAGGGCCTCTTCAAATACATAGCGGATAAAACTAACACAAGAGGCAATATAGGCCCACTGCTGAATGAGATGGGTGCCCCGGAGACAGAGGATATAAAGAAGGCAGATGTGCTGAATGCCTTCTTTGCCTTCTTGACTCTCCCTGGGGGACCCAGATTCCTATAGCCCCAGAAGGAGTGAGGATAAAGGAGTTTGCTTTGGTAGATGAGGATTGGGTTAAGGCTCAGTTAAGCAATCTGGACATCTATAAGTGGCTTGTGGCGGCCAAGCGTTCATAGCGATGTCACTTTTTGATTCTTCGATGTCGGCTCTTCCTATCATTGTGAAGCAGAATTCACCAAGCGTTGGATTGTTCACCCACTAATAGGGAACGTGAGCTGGGCTTAGACCGTCGTGAGACAGGTTAGTTTTACCCTACTGATGATGTGTTGTTGCAATAGTAATCCTGCTCAGTATGAGAGGAACCGCAGGTTCAGACCCCTGGTGCGCGTGCTTGGCTGAGGAGCCACTGGTGCGAGGCTACCGTCTGCGGGCTTATGACTGAAGGCCTCTAAGTCAGAATCCCTCTTAGACGTAGTGATACTGCAGCGCTGCCGGCGCCTCGGTGGGCTCGCCATAGCCAGCCGACTGCCCGCCCCTCCCGGGGTGGGCCTGGTCCGGTGCGGAGCGCCGCTCATGGTCGGGACCAGAGGGGCAGACGGATGCTGCGCCCCCTCTCCCCTGTCGCGTACTGCATGATCATGGGGCACCTGGCGCTAAATCATTCGTAGACGACCGGATACTGGGTCAGGGTTTCGTATGTACCAGAGCAGCTCCCTCGCTGAGATCTATTGAGAATCAGCCCTCAACACAAGCTTTTGTGAAAATTCTTTCTTTTCTTTCTTTTTTTTTTTTCATGGGAAGAGTACAGGGATGTTGTCCGAGAAGCTAGGGACCAGGTAAGGAAAGCTAAGGCCCAGTTAGAATTAAACTTAGCTAGAGGTATTAAAGGTAACAGGAAGGGATTCTACAGGTACATAGCAAATAAAAAACAGACTAGGGAGAATGTAGGCCCCCTCAGGAAGCTCTCGGGAGAACTGGCTACACAGGATTTGGAGAAGGCTGAGGTTCTGAATGACTTCTTTGCCTCAGTCTTCACTGCCAAAGGCTGCAACCAAACAACCCAAGTCTTGGAAGGCAGATGCAGGGACTGTGAGAATGAAGATCATGGGCCCACTGTAGGAGAGGAAGTGGTTCAAGACCATCTTAAAAATCTGAACGTGAACAAGTCCATGGGTCCTGATGAGATCCATCCGCGGGTCCTGAAGGAGCTGGGGAATGAAGTTACGAAGCCGCTGGCCATCATACTTGAGAAAACATGGCAGTCAGGTGAAGTTCCTGATGACTGGAAAAAGGGAAACACAACCCCCATTTTCAAGAAGCGGAAAATGGATGACCTGGGGAATTAGAGACCAGTCAGTATCACCTCTGTGCCTGGCAAAATCCTGGAGCAGATCCTCCTGGAAGGCATGCTAAGGCACATGAAAATCAACAAGGTGCTTGGTGACAGCCAGCAGGGCTTCACTAAGGGGAAATCCTGCCTGACCAATTTGGTGGCCTTCTATGATGGGGCTACAGAACTGATGGACAGGGGTAGAGCAGTAGATGTCATCTACCTGGACTTGTGCAAAGCATTCGACACTGTCCCACACGACATCCTTGTCTCTAATTGGAGCAATGTCAATTTGATGGATGGACCACTTGGTGGATAAAGAACTGGCTGGACGGCCGCACGCAAAGAGTTGTTGTCAATGGCTCAATATCTGGCTGGAGACCAGTAACGAGTGGTGTCCCTCAGGGTTCGGTGTTGGGGCCGGTCTTGTTTAACATCTTTGTCAGTGACATGGACAGTGGGATTGAGTGCGCCCTCAGCAAGTTTGCCGATGACACCAAGCTGTGTGGTTCGGTTGATACGCTGGAGGGAAGGAACGCCATCCAGAGGAACCTTGACACACTTGTGAGGTGGGCTGATGCCAACCTCATGAGGTTTAACCATGCCAAGTGCAAGGTCCTGCACCTGGGTCGGAGCAATCCCAGGCACAGCTACAGGTTGGGCAGAGAAAGGATTCAGAGCAGCCCTGCGGAGAAGGACTTGGGGGTGTTGGTTGATGAGAAAATGAACATGAGCCATCAGTGTGCGCTTGCAGCCCAGAAAGCCAACCACATCCTGGGCTGCATCAAAAGGAGTGTGACCAGCAGGTTGAAGGAGGTGATCCTGCCCCTCTACTCTGCTCTTGTGAGACCTCACTTGGAGTACTGTGTGCAGTTCTGGTGTCCTCAGCATAAAAAGGACATGGAACTGTTGGAACAAATCCAGAGAAGGGCTACGAGGATGATCAAGGGACTGGAGCACCTCCCGTATGAAGACAGGCTGAGGAAGTTGGGTCTGTTGAGCCGGGAGAAGGCTACGTGGAGACCTCATAGCAGCCTTCCAGTATCTGAAGGGGGCCTATAGGGATGCTGGAGAGGGACTCTTCATTAGGGACTGTAGTGATAGGACAAAGGGTAACGGGTTAATACTTAAACAGGGGAAGTTTAGGTTGGCTATAAGAAGGAAATTCTTTCCTGTTAGGGTGGTGAGGCACTGGAATAGGTTGCCCAGGGAGGTTGTGAATGCTCCATCCCTGGCAGTGTTCAAGGCCAGGCTTGATGAGGGTGATATGATTTAGCGTAAGGTGTTCCTGCCCACGGCAGGGGGGTTGGAACTTGATGACCTTAAGGTCCTTTCCAACCCTAATGATTCTATGATTCTATGAATCTATAAACTGATGGGTCCGGATGGAATATACCCGTGGGTGCTGAGGGAGCTGGCAGAGGCCATTGCTGGGCTACTCTCCATTATCTTTGGTAAGCTGTGGAAAACAGGAGAGGTGCCTGAGGATTGGAGGATGGCAAATGTCATGCCAGTCTATAAGAAGGGCAAGAAGAAGGACGCGGGTAATTATAGACCAGTCAGCCTTACCTCCATCCCTGGAAAGGTGATGGAACAACTTATTCTTGACACCATCTCTAGACATATCAAGGGTGAGGGGGTCATTAAGAGCAGCCAACATGGCTTTACCAAGGGGAAGTCATGTTTGACCAACCTTATAGCCTTCTATGAGCAAGTAACTAGGTGGCTGGATGATGGTAGAGTGATAGATGTGTTTTTTCTTGATTTGAGTAAGGCATTTGATATTGTCTCCCACAGCATCCTCATAGATAAGCTAAGGAAGTGTGGGCTTGATGATCAGGTAGTGAGGTGGATCAAGAACTGGTTGGAAGGAAGAAGGCAGAGAGTTGTGGTCAATGGGGCAGAATCTAGATGGAGGTCTGTGACTAGTGGAGTCCCTCAGGGGTCGGTGCTGGGACCAGTGCTGTTTAATATTTTCATCAACGACCTGGATGAGGGAACTGAATGTACCCTCAGCAAGTTTGCTGATGATACTAAACTGGGAGGAGTGGCTGACACGCCAGAAGGCTGTGCTGCCATCCAGTGAGACCTGGACAGGCTGGAGACTTGGGTGGAGAGGAACTTGATGAAATTCAACAAGGGCAAGTGTAGAGTCTTGCATCTGGGGAAGAACAACCCCATGTACCAGTACAGGTTGGGGGCTGACCTGCTGGACAGCAGTGAAGGGGAAAGGGACCCGGGGGGCCTGGTGGATAGGAGGATGACCATGAGCCAACACTGTGCCCTTGTGGCCAAGAAGGCAAATGGCATCCTGGGGTGCGTTAGAAAGGGTGTGGTTAGTAGGTCAAGAGAGGTTCTCCTCCCCCTCTGCTCTGCCTTGGTGAGGCCGCGTCTGGAATATTGTGTCCAGTTCTGGGCCCCTCAGTTCAAGGACAGGGAATTGCTTGAAAGAGTCCAGCGCAGAGCCACAAAGATGATTAAGGGAGTGGACCATCTCCCTTACGAGGAGAGGCTGAGGGAGCTGGGTCTCTTTAGCTTGGAGAAGAGGAGACTAAGGGGTGACCTCATCAATGTTTACAAATATGTAAAGGGTGAGTGTCAGGATGATGGAACTAGTTTTTTTTCGGTGATGTCCAGTGATAGGACAAGGGGCAATGGTGTAAACTGGAGCATAGGAGGTTCCATGTGAACATCAGGAAAAACTTCTTTACTGTGAGTGACAGAGCACTGGAATGGGCTGCCCAGGGGTGTTGTGGAGTCTCCTACATTGGAGATATTCAAGGCCCGCCTGGACAAGTTCCTGTGTGATGTACTCTAGGTTACCCTGCTCTTGCAGGGGGGTTGGACTAGATGATCTTTCGAGGTCCCTTCCAACCCTTGGGATTCTGTGATTCTGTGACATGGACTAATATTTACAGGAGAAGCAAAAGCAAAATAATAACAATAAAACCTCATGTTATTCACATAAAGGACAGGAAAAATAACTGATGTTCTTATTTTCCAGTTCTAAATCCTGTTCCCAAGGTCAAAGTGGTTGTTGTGGAGAATATAGGTCATGTTTAATGTCGCCTTGGAACATCATCCAGCAAAGTATTACAATAAAATTAATATGCTGATCTGACACTGTAAAAAAAAAAAAAAAAAAAGATATTACAACCAATTATTCATCTCCCATTATTCTTGTGATATTATTAACTTTATTTCACAAATTTGGAAATTGAGATTCAGGTACATACATAAAGCTTTTGACTGAATTCAGTTTGCAAATCACTCATAGACCTCTAAACATCATTCTTATCTCCTCTCAGTCTCCTTTTCAAATCATTGATCCTAAAACCAAATTTTTTATCTCCACTTAAAAAGTTCTAGAAATAAATTTACTAAAATCTTGATAAATGGGAGATTTACTTGTGATTTTTTTTCTGACTATAGCATCCTGTCTTTAAGTGATAAATGGAGTGTTCCTTTAAAACATCTTTCACAAGTTGAGAATTGATTTGAATCAATCAAGTAAAATTCTGTTTTGTCTAATACTTGGTAAAGCAGAGTAACTCTATTCACATTGATTTATTCAGCTTTCTGGAGATAACAGAAAAGAATTAGGTTTGCTATATCTCATTTTATACGAGATTTTGATATCTCTATATTCTGCACATTTAGGTAGACAAAAAATTCAATTCTGCTCTCAGTGGGAGTAAAATATTAACAGTAGTGATCATAGAAAGATTGTAGCATATTCTAGTATGAGTTGATGATCCCTCCCTTATTAATTCTGAAAGGCCTAGAGAAAGAGAACAAAACGCCACCCATCCTAAAAGAAATATACTACACATGGTTAAAACTTTAACCAAAGTTTAAAAGAAGTTTTTTAAAGTGAAAAGATTATTTTTTTTTTTTATTATTGCAACAAGATTTTGAATCAAAACCAGTGAAATATGAAGGTACAAAAATATATATTTAATGTATATTTTTATTTGACTGTTAAAAATGCATTGTCTTCTTCCTGACAGACACCTGTATATAATCTGACTAAGTAAAGGTTGGGAAAGTGCTTAAAAGTATAGACACATCTCTTAGGAACTTGTTTCTGTGTGGCAATGCTCAGCATTACAAAATGTTGATCTAAACACTTTTCTTTAGAAAATTTCAAAATATATTTTAATGTGAGTAGAATAGAAGCCATTTTGAGGCTGCTCAACCCTACAAAAATAATTATGATGACTCTTCCATGTTAGGCAGAATAAGTTATGGAAGGTTTTTTTAAATGCTTGTTGTGAAGCATGGTATGGTTGGTATTCCTATACGGCAGGAATTCTTAATGGAGAATTTGAGATCTAAAGGATTACAAATGCATACTGTCAAAGAAACAGTGTGTTGAAGTGTCAAAGAAACTTATCTGTGTGATGGACTTTCAAGTTGAAGAAATTATTCTGGTATGGGGCAGTTGGTTAATAAATGCAGTCTTAGGTGCAAAGATTTTTTTTTTTTTATTTTTTTTGTAGTCACAAGCCTAGCAAAAAAGAGGTTCCTTTTTCAGATGCATTAGGTTTCATAGAGAACTAAGCCAAATCATTGGTCTCACAGCTGTCAAACCTTTCAGTGACTACCAGTAGGCCTGAACTCTTTATTATTGTCCATCTCAGTGAAAAGACCAAATAAGATTTTTCCAAAATAAATACTTAACCAATAGGTGATTTAAGCTGTCCTGACTACAACAATTAACAAGTTACAGTAGGCAACTTAGTTGCTAAATAAAATACAAATCCATGGACCCCTTGAGACTTTTTCTAGTTGTTTGCAACATGTACATGAGGGAGAAAACACATTATTTTGTGAACCTAGTTCTCAACCAAGGACTATAAACTATAAATTGCCAGTGCTGTCTCATTTTAGTTTAGAGTAATCATAAGTAATGTTATATGATACTTAATGAAATAAAGTGATGCAATAGCAATTAACTTTCAAATGTAATATGCGATGTTCTTTGAGTATGTTCCATTCCTGTACTTGTTTTCCAGAACTAAAATTCCACTTTTCATTAAATTACATATCTGTACATGCTTTGAAGGAATCTCACAGTTCATTTACCTCTGATACTGTGGTTTGGTACTTTGGAAGTATAAATTGAATAAAACATGCTTTGGAAAAACTTAGAAAGTTTCAGTGAACTCCAAGAAGCAGGTGCCTGTTAGGTTCAGGCAGACTCAACTTCTTTGTCTAAGACCAAGGTTCCTGGAAAATTGGCAGCTTCCCCCTCTTTCCTCTTCCTTTCCGCATTTTTGTCTCTTACGGAGGCTGTTTCATGCTTGTTCCCATGACCATCAACCCTTTCTCTCTGTGCCAAAGCTGTCTTGCCAAGGTAATGCTGGATATAATGGTCTTTATCTCCATTAGATATAATCTGTCGAAAGGAATTTCCATCTCTGAGGGCAGCCTCGATAATGACAATGGGATTGATGTCTATGAAAAAAGTCTTGATTCGTAGTGGGCTAAGACATGCTAATAATGATTTATGGATTTAAGACTGGATTTACAAGACTGGTTTTTATCCAGACAGCCCAAAGCATGAGGAGGGGGTAAATTTGCCAGCAGGAATATGTCAGATGTGGTGAAAGAACGCAGAAGTGAAAACACCATTGTTATCACTGAGGCCTATGGTACTTTTCCGTAATCATGGAAAAGCAAAACCTACTAATACAAGGATAACAAAACATCCTCAAATACATTTTTATAGAATCTTCCAAGTTGGGGGGGGGAATCAATAAAGAGTTTTGTACCCTTGATTTAAATCACTGCAGGAGAGTTTTGTTTGCCTGTAGGCAGTAAACATATTTATTGCATTTACATTTGCTTTCTGATGTTCTGTTGGCTTGATTTCAACTAAAAGTAAAAATAATTTATCAAGTAATTTGGTGGGAAAACAAGTTACCATTTTTTAATATTTTTGAAAGTTTAATTGTTCAGGCAAAATTAAATTCTTATCATTTGTAGGATATTCTATTTAATTGAAAATGTGTGAAAATGTTTCGCATAAGGGAATATGCTGAAAGCAAAGGAACCTTACTAAAAGGGAAAGAAGAAAAGGGATACAAAATGGCAGTTGACCTATTTAGTACATCAGAGCAAGTGCAGTGCTACTAATCTGTGCAGTCTTTAATACTGATGAGAGAGAAATAAAAAGTTGTGATGATTTCCATAAGAAACCAAAAATCATCTCCAAATATGTATGTTTTTTCACATCTTAGTAACATAAAGTAACACGTTCCTTAAAAAATTATGTGAGAGGACATGATTGCCTTATTTCTTGCAAATTATGTTTGCATAAAACTTGGTGGAGTTACACTGAATTTTTCTTCCTTTGCAAAACAAGTTTTATTTTGCTTCTTTTCACAACAGTTACATACCCTAGAAGGCAGAGGACTAAATCTTAAGCTTGTAGAAGCTGTGCCAGGAAATGTCTGTACTATATGGGGACACTGCTAACAGACCTAGAAGTATGGCATCATATATATATACATCAGACCACAAACACCAATGTAACTATAATTTTTGACAGAAATCTGTCACACAGGTGATTTCTTTTCAAGCAATTTCTGACTTTTGTTATTCTTACTATACAGAGTATCCATATCCAGGTGTTGGCAGTGGGAGTGCTGAAGGAGTGGCCTCTCTAAGGGGAGGCTAAGGGCTGCCATGTACTGGACCTATCTGGTTCAAAGGACCCATCACCAGACACTGAGCCCATCAGCCCATCAGCCAAGCTGGTGGTGCCTCTGTGATAACGTATTTAGAAAGGGTCAAAATGCTGTGCAGTTAGTGAGGAATCAGGAAAAAATTGTGAAATACATATACCCAAGAACACTGAGGTCAGAGAAAAAGGAGGGTAAAGAGATGGTCCAGGCACCAGAGGAAAGATTCCAACGCAATGTATGTGGAGAACACCACAGTGGAGTGGATAGCCACCCTGCAGCCTGTGGAAGATGCCATGATGAAGCAGGTAGGTATGACCTGAAGTAACTGCAGCCCATGGAAGACACATATTGGAGCACAGGAAAAATGTGAGGAGGAAGGTGCAACACAGAGGAATGGTTATGTACTAACCACAACCCCTTATTCCCCATATTCTCTGCAGTGCTCAAGGTAGAATAGTCAGGAATGAAAGAGAGAAGTTGAGCCTAAGAAAAAGAGGGCTAAGGTGGTGTCTTAATTTTGTCTTTGTTTCTCACTATCCAAATCTATTTTCACTGGCATGAATTGGATAAGTTTTCCCCAAATTCAGCCAGTTTCACCTAGTAAGTGCTAAGTGATCTCCCTGTTTTTATCAAAACCTATGAGCTTTTCCATCTCATTATTTCCTCCCTCATCCTTTTGAGGAGGGGGAGCGACAGCGCAGCTGGGTGAGCATTCAGCATCCAGCCAAGATCAACTTTTTGTACCTATGGGAGTTTCTATTGTATCTTAGCAGGTCTTTATTACTTGTTTCCCTCTAAGACTTTCAAATTTATTCCTTCTAGTGGTTTCCAACATTCTTCTAAACCCTTCTGCAGATTCTCACCAGTATTCACTTCATCAGCTACTATTTTGACCAGTGAAATAGTCTTTTACTTATGTCTCCCAACACCACTTATATAGGCCTTTTAAATGTCACTCAAGAACTTGATTAAAGAAGCTAAGTAATCAACCAGATTTTGAAAGGTGAGAAAAATGAGCATAATAATTTACTGAAATAAAATTCAAGAAAATTATTTTTTTAAACTGTGTTTAAAACATTTTGATGTTTCACAGATTGACTTTAACAATAATGATAGCAAAAATGTAAAATTTTCTTATTTACAGTGGATATATAATTTTCTAATCATTTGTTAGTCAATCCCTCAATTTACATAATGATGATTTGCTCTGTCTTACAGTGAAATTATGGTGTTTCAGTGAGTTATAAACTATAAAACTTGTTTAAATAAGCTTGATCTTTTTACAATAAAGATTAGCCAAAAGATGTGTTTACACTATATGAATTTGGACCCACACCTGCACCTGATGGCAAACACTTAAGGTGGTGCATATGAAAGAAACACAGAATTAATGCAAAAGTGCTGATCTATAATTCAATGACATGCAAATATTAATGACAAAGAATCAGCTTAGGTTCCTTACAAAAGCACTCTTTTATACAACAACTCGTATTTTTAGTAGTAGTAGTAGTAGTAATACTGACAAGACCTATTCTTGATTGCAAGCTCTTGTGAAAAATTATAATTCTTCAATACTTCCTTCTGGAAAACTCTTTTTTGACAGAGAAAATTAATTCCTTAATTGTATTGCAGGCTGCCACAGTAAAATGAGGAGGTGTTATGGTTTAACTGCGGCTCCACAGAGCCGCTCATTCAAGGATGGGACCTTTTCCGCTCCTCACACCACCTCACAGTGAGCAGGCTGGGGGTGCACAAGAAATTGGAGGGAACACAGCTGAGACAGCTGACCACCAACTGATCCAAAGAATATCCCATACTATATGATGCCACGCTCAGCGTATTAAGCTGTGTGAAAGGTGGCCAGGGACCACTGCTTAGGGTCTGGCTGGCATTTTTTGGTTGGTGGTAAGCAATTGTTTTCATTTGCACTTCTTGCCTTACTTAGGTTTTCTCTCTTTTTTGATTTAGTTTCCTTTTAAATAACAGTAATTATTATAATTTATTATAATATTTGAGTTATTCAACTGTTCTTATGCCATGAGTTTTCTCACTTTTACCTTCCCCGTTCTCTTCCTCTCCATCCTGCTTTGGGGGAAGTGAGTGCACAGCTGTGTGGTGCTTAGTTGCCAGCTGGGGTTAAAACACATCAGGGCATTATGTCATACTGCTAAAGAAAATCAGAGACAACTTTCTGACCCAGCTGGCACAGGCTCACTAAATTCACACTGTACAGTATTTAGCCTAAGGCTTCTTCAGGGCCCATATGGTGTCTCTACAGCCAAACAAATAATTCGGATTCTGTGTATCTGTGTGTGAAGGAAGGGGTTCAGCTCAAAGTAAGTCAAGAAATTGAAGGGAGGTGTCACAGTTCATTACAAGGATGTTTTCACAGTAATAACTGATAGCTTGTGTGGCCAGCCCTGGTGTGTGGGGTGAAATCATGTAATGGGCATTTGAAGATACAAAGCCAAATGGGCTAATGTTGGAGGACCTTGTAGGGCAGAGAAAGACAGATGGTCCATTACTCTCCCTATTGTCTATGGCAAATGATCCCTAGCATATGTTAACACCTAAATCATGCCCAGGCAATGTCTTGGAAAGTGCTAATTAGAATGGCTTAAAATATACCAGGGAGGATGCAAACAGTTAAGCAGTATGGATGATCAGCAGCCCAATGCTGACTTTGCCTCCGGGTGCTGTTTTACCTAACAGTACAGACGTAAGCTGTCTGTCTCCATTGGCAGTAGAGGGATGTTTGGGCGAATAGGTAAGCTTTCCAAGTGTCGTGGTTTAAACCCAGTCAGGTAACTTGTTCACTCACTCCCAGTGAGTGGTGCCGAGCTGACAACAATCGAGGTCCGTGTCCCCCCCCCACCGGGGTTCTCCCCTTCCCCACTCCCGGAGGAACAGGGAGGAGGATCAAAAAAGTGCAACTCCCACAGGTTGAGACAAGAACAGTCCAGCAACAATGTACACAAATCACCACCGCTACTATCAACTACAGCAATGATAAGGGAAAATAACGAGGGAAGAGAATACGATACCACCGGCCAAGAAAACGAGTCCCACCCGGAAGCCCGTGTCCTTCCGGGTAACTCCCAGTCACCCCCCACCCCGGCCATGACGTGCTGTGGTATGGAATACCTCCCTGTCTAGCCCGGGTCAGGCGCCCCGTCTCTGCTTCCTCCCGGCTTCCCCTCCTCCCTGGCAGAGCATGAGCCTCACAAAGTCCTTGGTCAGGGTAAACATCACTTAGCAACAACTGAAAACATCGACTTCACCAACACTGTTCTCAGGCTGGAAGTCAAAACACAGCACTGCACCAGCTACCACAAAGGAAAAAAAACCATGACTGCTACTGAACCCAGGACACCAAGGAATGTCTTTTTTTTTTTAATTATACAGTTTAGACCCTAATGAAATTATACATCTAGGACCTTAGAAGTTAGGTAAACCAAGGCCAGAAAAAGTAAGTTCATGGGTTCATTTATTTGGCACTTTTTGGTCTTTTGGTGGTTCGGGCTTTGTTTTTTTTTATTTTATTTTATTTTTATTTTTTCATTGCATGTCGAGTTGTATGTTGCTCATAGTGTACCAGATAGCCCGGCAGCGTAAGTAGCAAAGAGAAAAGGGAGACTCTTTTTGATATAGGATTGACTCCACAACCCATTAGAAGTTGTAAAGTAGATATGCTTTTTATTCAGCGCTGAGATGCATGGGGATAATTCCTCAAAGTCATGCGTGCCTCAGTGTCGTTTCCCTGTACATTTATTCTCTACAGTTATATATATTCATGAGGTTGCACAATATGCCTATACATATTCATGTCCTATCCCTGCTTCGTATTATAATGAGTTAGAAGGTCCTTTGCGCCTGCGCAGTGCCCCCTCTGGTCATGGGCAGGGGTCTCAAGATGAAGTAAATGAGTCTTCCTCCTGTGGGTAGGGGTCTTCAAGATGAAGTAAATGAGTCTTCCTCTTCTTGAACTTTTCACCTTTTAGTCTTCACGTATGGGTTTGGTCGGTGTCCCAGCCATAAACCATCTGTTTCTCCCCCTTCAGGCATCTGCTTTTCCTTATCGATAGAACCAGGTGTCTGCTTTTCCTTATCAATAGTTAGTGCCTTTGTTCTGCTTAGTAGGCATGATAGGTACAGACAATACTTTTGTTTAAGCAAGCGAATTCCTCTAACCCCCTTGTACAACCCCCTTGTACACCCCCCTTGTACACCCCCCTTGTACAACCCCCTTGTACAACCTCCCTGTACACTGGTTAACCTTGTATCATTTTGATATTCCAAAACACTTGGGTGCATCCTGTCACTTCGATTTTCTACTTCTTTTTTATTATTTCCTTTCTGTGTTGCATGTATGAGCTGTCTACACCTCATTAAGGTACTGGTATATGTAATTTATGATTATTTCATTTTACAGAAAGTTTAACAGCATCCATTTGTGTGTCAAGGATTATTGAGTGTTTTGTATCATTGCAGCAGTTCACTTCTTACAGTCTGAACTTTATCTAAGCTAACTTCCAGAGAAATTACATCACGTAGGAATTGTATAAGTGCTTAATAAAAAGTAAAGAGAAAATCACATGAGCAACATATCCTGCCTGGCAGTCTTCAGGCAAGTGCTTAATGTGAGGTGAGTCAAGTGCTCTGTGCCTGGAACTAATGTCAGATGTCACTGGGATCCTATATGTGGGCTAAATGTAATATGCAACTGGGTCAGAGCATGGGCAAAAACTTCTTTTTTTTTTTTCAGTGTTAATCAAAAATCAACTTTTGATTTTAAGCTTTAAGCTCAAGGCTCATGACTTACCTTTGCTGGAGCTGAGCTGAGCTCCTTCCTCATGGCCAAGCACCTGTTGCTTCCCCCTGGCTGAGCTTGAGCTTTGCCTATGCCTCTGTGAGAAGGGTCTACAAAACCCAGGGGGTTGCGGCCCAACAAACAAGTGGTGGGCTGAGTCTGGGGGGCTGTAGGGCCGTGATCAACCCGCAGCTTGGAGCAGCCAGAAGGCAGGAACCCTGGGTAAGGGAACATAAACATAGACCCAAGTAGACACCAGTAATGAGGAGGACAAGACCCTCTCCGTGAACATCACACCTCTCCCAGTGAAGGCACTGGGGTACTGCAGGCTCACTATTGTTATCCCTAACTACTCTGTTGGAGAACATCTCATAGACATTAGAGGAACATTGCAAGGGTGAGAACAGCATCAAAGGAAGGGGTAGATATTAGTAAGTTTTTGTATAGCAATTTAAAGGATATTAATGAAGCTTTTACATAGTAATTAATAGGCAGAGTAATAGTGTTTGCTTAAGTGGACAAATAGTGAGTATTTGTTGTATTTTAATTAGATTTTTAAGACGTTAATTGCAAAAAAAAAAAAAGAAATGAATTGCTGAGTCAACAATTGTGTTCCCCTTTACCCACAGCATAACACTGTTTGTTAGAAGTTAACTTAAACTTGAATACAAAAGATATTGCTGTTAACCTGTTCTAGTTGCCAATGTTAGTTAAAACTGCTGAAGCCAAAACCAGTTTTATCATGCCCTTCAAGGGTCATGTATTTTGTTGTTTACTCCCCATGAATCCTGATAATTTCTTTGTCCAAGTGATAACTTACTGTAATAGCAGATTATCTATGCTTTTTATGAGATACAGTCCCTTGATCAATATTAAACATTTTGTTTTATGTTTTTGCTGCATTCATACTTGCTACTGTTCAGAGAAATGGTAAATAGAAGAGGGGCACAGCTTTTAAGTGTCTTTATCATGTTAAACTATTTTCTTCAATGAAATTGTCTAGCTTCTTGTGCATATCACTTCTTTTGTGATAGCATGTCTATAAATGAATATAACATCCCTGTTTATTATATAAACTGATTTCAGTACTGCAATAGTAATGTCCATCACTATTTTATGTTTTGTATCTTTTACACCAAATTTAATTCAAGTTTTTGTTGTTGTTTGTTTGTTTTTCGCCTCAGGGAAAGCTATTGCTTTATTTTATCTTAGTTTTCACAACTGCATTATACTGAGAAAACATGTTTTTGGCAGAAGATGTTTTCTTATTACAACTGAGGACTCCCCAAATGCCTTCCAGTATCCATGTTTTATTTCCTATATTTAATCACCTTTTTTATTTATACCTACTTTCATTTGCCATCACATTGTCCATTCAAATACCTCTAGTGATTACTATAAGATTGCACATAATCCATGGTTTCAACTAAGCAATGTGATGATACTTTTTTAAAGTTGAGAACACAGGGATGAATTTAATTCATTTTGGAAACCGCATCTGCTAAGTAGCTCATCCTCTATTAAGTTTTCTTATTGTTTTGTACCATTTAAACAATTTAGTTAAATATTTGTGTATGTATGCTGGAACTACTGACACTTTTTCTCTATTCTGGCATAAACTTACTATAGACAGAATATATAATTCACAGAATAATGGTATATTTCCAATTAAAGTCAATTTATGCTTATTTCCTGTCAAAAGGAAGCACAAAACAGCAATTAATCTTTGTTTGTAAAATAGGTTAATAAACTCTATCTTAATTTTAAGTGAACAGAGGTATCTGGCTTTGATGATTTCAGAGCAGGGGTTAATAAACATATAACTAGTCTTCTTCTTTAAATGTTTAATGCTTACCTTCTGAAAGACTGACATCCTGAGTCAACAAATGCATTTGCTTTTAAAGGCTTTTGAAGGAACAACAAGAACCCTTTAGGTTCTCAGACCATGAAGAATTCCTCAATAATTATTTGTACAAAAAAAGGTTAGGATTTGCAAGTAGATTTTCCTTGAAGTGCTCTTCAGGCTTACCAACTCTAATAAAAAAAAAAAGATTCCTTTCTAGAGTGTGCTTGATGTAATATTCTTTATAATTAAAATACATTTGATTCCAAATACAAACTTTGTTCTTCGGAAGCCGAGAAGCATTACGATTATGTTAACAAGGCTAATTAGTTAAGATATTGGTTGAGATTTTAAAGGGTGTTTTCATCTAACAATACCTGGATATGTTATTTTGCATTGCCTTTGGGTTTTTGTTTTGTTTGGTTTTGTTTTTTTGTTGTTGTTTTTTTGCTGTTTTGTGTTTTTTTTCCCCTTAGTTTGTATCTAGGACACTCTCTTTCAAAATTCTCAGTCTATTTAGAAACAAAATAGTTTTGATTAATAAACACTGTGAATTTGTTGTTTTGTTTGGTTTTTTTTGGGGGGGGTGTTATTTGAAAGGAGAGTAGATGTAAATAGAAAACTGAGATGTCCCTTTTTTTGACACAATCTCTTCTATACCAAATAATGTATTTATAACATTATTACAGAAATCAGAATGTTGTTTTCACTTAATTCATTGACTCACTGGTATTTGTCTAAGAGCAGATTTTAACCTATTGTAAACATCCACTGCTGCAATATGTCACACATTGTTTGCAACCTTTTACATTTCTCTACTTTTAGTTTACTGTAGGTTAAGTCTTTCCATGACACATACCTTCTGGATGAGATAAACTGTTAACAGCCATGGATGCAGATGATTTAAATGGTCCAGGTTGTAATTATGCATTCTGGAATATCTTTTTTTTTCTCTGCTTCATAAATTAAAATGCACAGTATGAACATAAATCGAGGATTGCTTTAAATATAAAAACCTGAAGCCACATCCATAATAGACTTCAATCATGGAGAAAGTACAAATATTGTTATTTGTGTTCTGTGTAATAACTGGCAAATCCATAACTGCAGAATTAAAGATAAATACTTAAACAGGCCATATTGTCTGAATACTGCATTCTCACAGGTACAGTAGGTAAGAAGAGAAAAAAAAAACCCAAACAAAACCATTCTTTGTGGATGCTTACTTCTTATGTAGTCTTCTAGTGGAAAAAAATTACATGTTTACCACCAGCTCAAAGTATTCCTGCCACTCTTTGCCTTTTCCTTAGTTTCACTGTATGTGTTTGGGTATTCAAAAGACTAAAGGTTGTATATATAGCTCTTTTCTCATGGAAATGATCTTGCTGAACATTAACAGTCTCTGATGAGAAATTATCCAGACATAGTCAGAATATCACAACAAATATGCCTGTCTCACCCAAAATCCACATAAAAAAAAAACACCTCAAAAAGGAACACCTTAGAAATTTGAAATTTTACTTGTTCTGTGATTCATTTCAAGTTGTTTTGTTTAATAACAAAGTGCAGACATAACTTCAGTGGCAAAGAAAGTGCTTTCTGATGGTTAATTATGGATTTTCCTTCTAAGTGAAATTCAGAGCCATGTTGTTAGTTACCCTCCATACAAATTTATGAAGACCCTGTGGGAAGCCCACACTGGAGCAGGTTTGCTGCAGGACCTGTGACCCTGTGGGGGACCCATGCTGGAGCAGCCAGTTCCTGAAGGACTGCACCCCATGAAAGGGACCCACTCTGGAGAGTTGCTAGCTAAATTGTGCGAACAGCTTCATTTTATGTATGGAAATACAAAAAAAAAAAAAAAAAGGTACTCGTAACACAAAGAAATAGGAATCTCTAGAGTTATATTTTAGTCCATTAAGGAACTAAAGGCAGAACTGTTGTGTGGACTGAATGATGGGGAGAATTATATCAAATGTGCAAATGTGTCAGAGAAAGAACAGATAGACTTATGAATGACAAATGGAGGCGAGTTATTAATTGAATGTTATAACATATAAAGAAGACTGATATCTTCAGATAAGTACTGGTGGTTTATAGAGATAATACAGTTTAGGTTATGACTGATTTTAGGAGCACAGACATTTATTGGAATAGACATAGTATAAAATGAAAACATGAAAGATGGATATATTAAAATTTCGAGTTTTGGAAGGGAAAGTTGAGGCTGAAGCAATGTGCCCTGGAAACCAGAAAAGTAACCCAAGTAATAGTTGCCATTTTCATGGTGAACAGTACATAAAACAAAAATAGTTGAAATGCTAATTTGTAGTGTGGTCACAGGATTTGTGTTTCTCTAAATATTTTCAGTCAGGCATGAGTAAGTACCAGAATTAATGTTTAATTTAAAGCTGGCCATATCTGAAGGAATGACTTACAAATAAATGTAATAATATTTAGGAAGGAATCAATTAACAGGAAATGTTTACTGTTTTAAAATATTTACAGTAGATGGTTTTGTTGAATAACTTAATGTCATACAGTTATCAAGTTAACAGAAATAAACATTTCTCTAAAATTACTAGATAAATCTTTCCTTAAGAGGTATCAAATGGAAAGGAAAATTGTGAATTGCAGACCTTGAGAAGAATGCTAAAAAAGACAAAAAGGATATTAAAATGCAGAGAGAGATTAAACAGATATCTGAGAACAATATAAAAGATAAGATAGAAAAAGGGGATATTAGAAAGAGATAATTGAAATAGATATGTGTATTAAGAGATGCTAACCAGATTTCTAAAAAAGATTTTGAATACTGCAAATAAGAGATCAGTGAAGGAAGAAGTTGAAAATTTCAAGATGGAATAGATACAGAGTAAAAGAAAATAGGAAAAGAAATAACCCATTAAATTGACTTCTCTTCCATGGACTGCACAGTATTTACTAGAGAATAAGGAATCATGTCATCTCATATTAACTGGGTATCCAGAATCTTGAAGACTTTCAAAAAGCGTGAAGAAGTATCACATTTTGGCAACCTACAACAAATCTTGAAGGGCAAAAACCCCCACCTTATCTGACAGTAACAAAAATGGCACAAGACACATATATATATATAATATATATGATGTAGCTGTAGTTAAAAAGGTGAATTCTCAAGATGACATCTTACTTCAGAGAACATGAAGCTGGACTGACATTTATACTGTACTGCATGATTTTTATTGATAAAACCATATTTTGCTCTAAATTAATGAAAACTTTGTGCTACAGTCTACTTAAAAATCCATCAAATACTCATGGAAAAAAGTTTACAAATGGTTGTCAGTATAAAGAAGTACTGCGTCAGGAACACAAATTGGTATCTTTAAGAAAAAGAAACGAAGGACCATCATATATTTATGACTAATCTTAAAATTGATGATAAAACAGTTGGATTTACCTTAATCAAATTAAAAAAAAAAAAAAAAAGGAAAGGGAAAACCAGTAAGAAAAAAGAAGGAAAATTACAATATCCATTACAAGATGAAAGTATACTGAAATGTATTTATCTTTATTCTAAGGTTCTTCTTTTAAATTTCATCTAGCTTCAATAGGAAATGTTTAAAGTCCCATCTAATCTGAGACTTCAATTCCCAATAGTTAGGACATATTCTTTCATTGTGTGCCTTTTTTGGAAGAGCCTTTTCTTA
The DNA here is from genome assembly GCF_028554395.1 of Pezoporus wallicus. Lineage (NCBI taxonomy): Eukaryota > Metazoa > Chordata > Aves > Psittaciformes > Psittacidae > Pezoporus > Pezoporus wallicus. The sequence continues at coordinate 5,361,266 of NW_026640165.1, forward strand.
AAGAAGTGAACACCTATCTTGAATGCATTAACTCAGCATGCTCTCACTATTTCCTCCTGTATCTGGCAGAAGTAGCAGAAGTAGTGCTTAATGCAGTTTGTTTGGGGCTGATCTGTTAGGCTGAAAGCAAATTTAACTCTGCTTGTCTATTTTAATAAATCCCTAATTAACAGAATAAACTAAAGTTCAGGCACAAACAGCCATTTGTTACCCCAAGAGTAAGTAGTATGAACATGAATAAATGGATTGTCGTTTACCTAGGAAATTTTAGTATTGAAAATTGAAGTAGCTATAAAATTTTAGAATTGGCACTGTGAAATGACAAGAAAGAAAAGTCATCTGAATATTACCTGTAAAACTAAACTTTGCAACTTCACTTGCTCTGAACTTAGCTTTTAGCATAAAAATCATATTTGGCAATAGGAGGAATCCCAACATTTTGTAATAGCTGCATTACTTCATTCAGCTAGAATCTACCCTGTTTCTGCAGATAATAGTTCTCCCTGGGCATGCCCAAATGCTTAAAAAGAAATTTTGTGTTGCCATCCCGTTTGTTTGTGCTGACACTATATTCCTTGATTTCCATGAATTTCCAAGATATATATCTTGAAATTTGTCTCTGCAAGCACTTTTACTGTGTGAAGCAAAATGTGAAGCATTTTAATGTTAAATGGAATCACATAGATAAATGACTATCAGATTAAATAACACACTCAAGTACATTGCAAAATTCAAAGTACCTTTATTTACCTTAATATCAGCCCTTAAATTCAAATCTCTTCTTGAAAATCCATGTATTAGGAATAAATTTCCAATACCCCGAGCACCAAATTACACATAACCCCATAACCCCACCCCACCACCCAAATTTAATTTATAGTATTAAAAACTAAAGCACGATACAGACCTTGAAAACCTAGATGGTTTTCTACTTAAAATACTTAGAAACCAAAAAGGAAGAAAAAAATAATAAATACTGTATGTCTCAGAGAAATTGAGGATTTGTAGCATTACTGCATATAATGCTTAGTATGATTTTTTCAATAGAAGTTCAGTATTACTGTATTATCATATGTGATCACACACATTGAGACTTTTTTTCATGTATATTTGTTTTTAGATCCTATTTCAAAGTGAAATGGAGAACAGAGTTGGTCTTTTCTTTCTTGCTGAACTTTATAGTCTTCACTGTTTGTAGAAAGCATTGTATTTGAATTGTTTGGTTGTTTGATTTTATTTATTTCACATATATAAGATTGCCTAAATGCCTTTCCTTCTTTTCCATGTCTTGATCATTTATACTAGCTGAGTCCCAGCAGACAGCCATCCATCTGGAATTCAATGTTATGAAAGTAAAATAAGATTTTCTTCTTGTCCCTTGTTGTGAATATTTATACACACACGCAGAAAACACACAAAAAATAGGATCACCTGCAGCTCTTCTTAAACCTAGAACTTCCTGCCTATATTAGTCTGCATGACTTTGTTTAGGCACTTTCAGCTGTATGCTCCAGAGGAAGAGAGAGACAGACAGACATACACACACACATATGAATCAGTTACTTACAAATGCACACTAAAGATAACTGGTATTTAAAGAACTAGTAGTTAAACATTAGGATGCTTACTACCCTCTGTAAGATGTCTGAAGAGTCCTTGCCAGTGGTCAGGAATGAGTGAGAAGGGGAAGGGTAAGTCTCATCTGCCCTCAGGAAAGTTCCCAAGTGTTGCTTAATTCCTGTCTTTGATTTTCTTTATTTCTTTATTTATTTAAAATATGATTTTATGGTCTTCCATATTGTTGTTTTTCCTTTTGAAACCTTGAACTACTGTTGATGAGTGTCTCCACAGTCACAGGATTGTCTGTAACCTCACCTTTCTCTTGTTGCATGACTTAAAATTTCCTCACAGGTTACGTAGTAGAGTCATGTCAGAGCTTTGCTACTGGACCATGTACAACTGAAGTAGGTGAGTGGCAAGAGGAGTATGAAAACAGGGTTACAGAAAGTCCCAAACAAACAAAGGGCTTGACCTGGTTAGGATCATGTCTGATATTCAGGAAAATTGCCAGGATGGACATTTTACAGCAAAACTGGTATGCGACACGTGAGGTCTAACTCCAGGCAGAAGAGGCATTTGTGCAAATCTTCAGGTAGACAGCACTTAAAAGGTGCATATCATGAACTTCAGGAAGGACTAAGTGTGTTATAAGTGACAGGGCAGAACACAGAAGAGTATGCTGATGCATCAACAGTTGTTTGCTTGAGAGTGTCATCCTCAGCCAGCATCTGATGCAGGCTGCCTCTCTCCCGTGTAAGGAGGTTCAACATTGCCAGGAAAATTAGCAAGTGGTTATTAACGACAATACTCAATTTCTGTACCTCTGGTTAACCTGAGACAGGGCGGCAAACATATGAACATGACAGTATCTGCAGTTAAGTTATGTAGTGAACTTAAGTCTTCACTTTGATCAGTCAGACTTTAGATTCTGAGAACATTAATAAAAATCTCTATTCCACTCCTCTTCGCTTTTTTTTTTTCCCTGTATCTTTCTGTTTCTGCTTTGTCAATGAGCATTATCTTCCATTTTGAACTGAACAGACTGCTTTCTCCCCCAAATAATTATTTTGCCTAGTAATTTATCGTTTTTTTACAAAATATTTATCTAAAAAAAAATATTTACATTTTTGTTCAAATTTATTTCAGAATCATAGGCTGGTTTGGGTTGGAATGGACCTTAAGATAATCTGTTTCCAGCCCTCCTGCTATGGTTCCAGTAGGACTAAGTTGCTCAAGGCCTTGTTCAACCTGGTCTTGAATACTGCCAGGGATGGCACATTCATGACTTCCTTGGGCAGCCTGTTCAAAAGCTGTTTAATTTCTTTTTAATTTTTTTTTCTGATTTTATAATACTAAGATTATTATCATTTTTTAAAGTATACTGGATCCTTTTTTGACTTACTTTTGTATCTTAGTCACACTTTTATGTTTCTAAGATACAGTGTGACTTTCTTCCCAAGGTTGGTAGCACGCAAACTGAACTCTCTAAAGCAGAAGTATCAAAATTCAGGTTTTTTTTTGTTTGTTTGTTTGGTTTTAACTACTTCCTTGACTCTTTGGGTCCATTTATTCCATCAGAAAAAAAATATTTTTTTCTGAATTGATCTTATTTTGTCCTCTCCCTAAGCCCTCAAAAAAAAAAAAAAAAAAAAAAAAGGATATGTAAATCGTATTTATGGTGTTCACAGTAGATTTTCACATTCTTTCTCAGCAAGCACTTGTTTTATATCATATACAACATTTAATTAATTCATCTACTGAGGTAGCCACTCCAGTTTTAGAACATGATTTATGCCATTGATGTTGGGTGATAAATCTCATATCGCTCTTTCCCAAGAGGACCCGCAGATGGATTTCATCAGGTCCCATGGACTTTGTGCACATTCAGGTTCTTAAAACAATCTCAAGCCTGATCCCCTTCTACAGTGGACCTAAGATCTTCCTGCTCACAGTCCCTGCATCTGTATTCCAAGACTTGGGTGGTGTGGTCAGAGTATTTGCCAGTGAAGACTGAGGCAAAGAAGTCATTCAGAACCTCAGCCTTCTCCAAATCTAGGGTAGCCAGTTCTCCTGATAGCTTCTGGAGAGGGCCCATGCTGTCCCTAATCTGTCTTTTGTTTGCGACATACCTATAGAAGCCCTTCCTCTTATCTTTCACATCCCCTGCCAGACCCAGTTCTAACTGGGCCTTAGCTTTCCTGACCTGGTCCCTAGCTTCCCAGACAATGTCCCTGTACTCTTCCCAGACTGCCTGTCCTTGCTTCCACCATTTATAAGCTTTTTTTTCCCTCTAAGTTTTCTCAGCAGCTCCTTATCCATACATGGAGGTCTCCTGGCCTTCCTGCTGCATTTCCTTCTACTAGGGTTGCAACACTCCTGAGCTTGGAGCATCCTTGAATATCAACCAGCAATCTTGAGTCCCCTTCTCTCTAGGTCTTTATCCCATGGAACCTTATTAAGCAGGTTCCTGAAGAGGCTTTGGGTGACATGGTTTAGTGTGTGGTGTCCCTGACCATGGCAGCGGGATTGGAACTAGATGATCTTAAGGTCCTTTCCAACCCTAACTATTCTATGATCCTATGATTATTATTATTACTACTATTACTATTGCTATTGCTATTATTATTGTTATTGCCAATCATATATATTTTCATTATTAAACTGTTCTTATCTCAAGCTATCAGGTTTTTAACCTTTTTTTCAATTCTTATCCCCATCCCCTTTGGGTGGGGTGAGTGAGCAAACGGCTGTGTGGTAATTAATTGTGAGCTGGGCTTAAACCATGGCAGGAGGTTAGGATCCTTTTATAGTCACACCATAAAGCAGATTCAGCAAAACTGAATTGTAACAAATCAAAACCTTTCAATTCTTAATATATAACATCTTTATTTGTAACAGTCAATTACTACGTGCTCCCCTGATATGGTTTATACCACCTGCTTGCCTTGTCCATTATTTTATTTAAGTGTGTAAAGCAGATTGTAGGAAAGAATCCTCACTGGATGTAAATCCAGTTTGATTCCAAAGGAGCTACTTCAAATTACATCTGCCTTCATTGTAGCTCATTATGTTCCTTTTCCTACATACTTTTCCTTATTTATAGCAGGACAATAAGCTGTGATTTACATTGACCATTAAATTTTGGCCTGAAATGACTAGCTTTATGTTTTCTATTTTAGCATTTGTCTTTAACCCCATTCACAGCTGTCAAGACTTTTATAGACCCTGGCAGCAATTCTAAGAAGGATGTTCCAGGTACAGTAAGATACAGCTGAAGTATTTTACAAGTTAGAGATTTCTCTCTTCCTCCAGGCATCTAACTTTCATAGCACTGATCTTTAATGTTAACAGAGTCAATTACACTCCGTTGACTGTACCTTATACTATACTAGCCCTACTGTATACCTTGTGTTCTTATTGTGTACACCTTGTGTTCTCATTGTGTACCCTGGTAGGGGTCATGACTGTACCTTTATCCTTCCCTGTCATTTTCTTCATCCAGAACATTTCTGTATGTGATTTTTCAGGTATGTTTATGGTATTAATGGTGAAAGCATGTTATCATCTTCTGCTTTTAATCACAATAGCTTGCTGCTGTATTAAACTTAGTACTTTTACCTAAGGTTCATATTTATGTATCTTTTCTTGTGAGTAGTTTAAAGAAAATTTTTCTGTGTGAAGATGGCATAAGGATTATTCGAGGTGCATACAAATATTTTGAGTGAATATGACCATCAATATATTGTAAAACATAGTCATGGCTTTTAAAGATCATACAGATTTTGGATGACAACAAGAAAGGGTCACATTGTTACCCCACAAATCACTCAGAGCTATACAAAATGTTAATACTAGACAAATTCTAGTTTTCTTTAACTGCAACAAAAAAAAATGTTCTGCAATATTAGGAAGCATTTGGAACGTGTTTCATTTTCAACCACCTGTTTCCTTGCCACTCCGTAGCTCATTGGAGACACTTTTATTATTGCTGCATTGCACCCTGATAGATTTTTCTTCATACAAGTATAGGAGCAACACAACTCACTTTATGATATACTCTGCAGAGGTACCTGTGGGGACTCATTTTGACTTCTAAAAATATTAAAGATGTGTAGGTATGTTATCTGTGGAACAAGACCAATATTCCCTTTCTTAGCCATTGGCAAAATCATAAAGATTATAAATCTATTAAAAAGTATTCTACCCTGCCAGGTGTGGGTGAAACATATTTTTATAGGATCTTGTTTGGCAGCTGTCTTTCAGATATGAAATCCCTTGGTAACTTGCAACTTTTGTGTGGTGAAAAGAACATCCTACTTCTCTGTCCATCCTTTTTGTATTGCATGCTGAGGCTATTTCAGGAGGGCAACAAAGTTCATGGTTTTATCCTACCATTGTTTTTTGACTGCTACACTTCTTTACATGTTTTTTTTTTATCATGAGTTAGGAGACCAAACTGCTGCTAAAGCCTGCCTCATCAGCAAACTAAGAGAAAAGACTATTATAAAAGTAGGAAAAAAGAAAATAATAATTTAAATAAAGACAGCTAGTGAAGTGTCCATCTGCAGTTATACCTTTGGTCAATCATACAAAACCCTCAGAATTTTTCTTGGATTGATCTGTTAAATCAGAAATAGAATATTGATTTTTTTTTAAATTGTTTAGAACTAGTAATTAAATAACTATGTAGATGTTGTTAGTCACTTCTTTTTGTTTGATTTCTTAACTACATTGTTGAACGGATCACAAATCATCCTACATTTTGTGTACTTTTTTTTTAATGAATATTTTAATTGCAAAAAAAGCTGTATAATTTTACAGGTATTTTGTCCTGGATAGAAAGCAAAGCTTATAGTTTTAAAATACTTTATTTTGGCAATCTTTTCTTTAAAAAAAAAGGAAAAATTGTTAAAATCCTCTGACTGATATTGCATGACTACTCAAATTGCTTATAGCCTTTCATTTTCTCTCTTTTGTGAAAATGACTATATACAGAACTCTCTTTACCTTTTTGGTTCAGTAGCAGAGACTTGCACAAGTGATCTGCTTCTTCAGAATTTTCAAGTACAGTGACTGTTTATGAAAAGTGTACTGTGGAAATCAATTATCCCCTCCAAATATTTCAAAGGAAGTATCTGTTCTTTGTGTACATGTTTGTTGTAAGTCCTCACTGGAAACCTGTTGAAGTTCAGCTATATCACAGTTATCATCTGCACATACAGTTATACACCTATATTTAATGCCTTAGTGGATAGCCCATATTATAGTTTAATTTTTCACAGAAATCTAAATTTGTTCTTGGACTGTGTATTTTTATATCATATTAGATAATCACTCTGAGCAGAAATCCTATTTTAATTCAATCAACAATACTCTGACGAAGGTTACATAAAATAACTTGTACAGTTTTTAATATGTCACTGAGTATGTGACTAGCCTGTTCATTTAGTCATTGCTGAAAACACATTCTGGCATGAGACTGAAACTCTTACTAATGATCTCTACTTAGAGTACATTTTACTCTTTTGAGAAATGTTTTTTTTTTTTTTTTTTGTATGGAATATAGTGGATTTTTTCTATTTAACCTGGAAATTTCCATTTCTAACTCTGAGCCCCAAGACGAAGCAGCATTCAGTGCACCACGAAATAGATATGACATTTATATTGCTAGAAGAAGCTATATTGCTGAAGAAATCATATACAATACAGTTGAATATTACTTATTTTTCTATTTCATTCTGCCGATATAGGATTGTTCTCTACATTATACCACTGTGTGCTTATTTGGCTTTAAACTGATGGAAAATATTGGACTTCATATACAGCTCTTCATATACATATGTCTGATGTATATGCTTATAGCAACTATATCCCGATGATATTCAGCTTTCATTTTCTTTCAGTAGTTATTTCTCATTATTAACCCTAATGAGCTTGAGCGCTAAATAGCTTCTAACTTTTCCTTGCTTACACATAGTAAAAAATTAGTTGCACTGCACTGACACATAAAATGCTTATTCTGAAGCAGGCCTGTGGTTCAGTTAGATTCATTCTTCAATAATGTTCAGTACCAGAAGCCTTAGAAAAAGATGTAAAAATGTGATTGCCTTGTACCATGAGCCAACATGATTAGACTGATAGGAACCTTACGCCTGAATCTGGCCAAGTGGGGATTTAGAAGTGAGCTGTTGTATTTCTGTGCAGGTTCAGGTGACCCACATATCCAGATAGAAATGAAATGCTATCATGGATCCTGAATGATACAGACTTGCAGCAGATTTCTGTTGCCTGACAGAGCAATTTAATAACAGTGTTGGTATAGCTCCTTCTCTAACCCATCCCAGGCTCATGGTCTTTCTGTGAAAATGAGCTTTGTAATTTCTTAAGCCAGCTTCCTCAAATCTTTGGTACACTTTTTTTCAGTGTTACCTGAGAGTACTTTGGTATCAAAGTTTAAGTATTGTGTGCTGGCCCTATACAGAATTATTGTGGCTGCAGTTTTTAGATTTTATTTCTTTTTCTAGCACTTATGAGTCCAGCAACATTTACTACTTTTCAAGAAGAAAATCATAACTTAGTAGCAAAAGATATTTCACTCTTGTCATAGAGTTTTGTTCTCTGAAATACTTCCCCTCTATGAAATCCTCCTTTTTACCATTGTCTCATGATAAAGTGGAAGTTCTAGGCATCCTTACCTGATCCGAAGTTGTATGCCTGCAGCAGGACGTAAATAAACTATAGGGTAAAGCAGTGAGACTTCATTATGAAAGAGGCTGATGGAAGCATGGATGGTAGCTGTGTTCCTTCCTCCTCTTTAGTAGGAATGTAGAGTACTGCTCCCTTTGCTTTACTACAGATACTGAGTGTGACCTATGCAGTTCTCTCAACAAGTCATGTCTTAAACATGAAAATTGGAAGAAAGCTAAGTAGGAATTAATATAGGGCAAGGGAGAGCAAGAAATACTTTTGTGTATCTCTCTGTGGATATACAAATGTGGTAATGTTGTGGACTGACCCTGGCTAGCAACTAAACTCCCACACAGCTGCTCACTGACTCTCCCTCCACAGTGGGATGGAGGAGAGAATTAGAGCAGCAGAAGTGAGAAAACTTGTGGGTTGAGATAAGGACAGTTTAATAAATTAAGCAATGTATGTGCAAGCAAAACAAAATAAGGAATTTATTGACTATTTCCCATCTGCAGGCAGGTGTTTAGTCACTTTCTGGAAAGCAGGCCTGCAGCAGTTACTTGCAAAAACAACCACCACAACCATCAATGTTTCCCCTTCCAGCTTCTTTCTTTATGCTTTTATTGCTGAGCATGGTATCATATGTCATAGAGAATCATAGAATAGTTAGGGTTAGAAAGGACCTTAAGATCATCTAGTTCCAACCCCCCTGCCATGGGCAGGGACACCTAACATTAAACCATATCACCCAAGACTTTGTCCAACCTGACCTTGAACACCATCAGGGATGGAGAATTCACAACCTTCCCAGGCAACATATTCCAGTGCGTCACGACCCTTACAGTAAAGAATTTCTTCCTTATATCCAATCTAAACTTCCCCTGTTTAAGTTTGAACCTGTTACCCCTTGTCCTGTCACTACAGTCTCTAATGAAGAGTCCCTCTCCAGCATCCCTATAGGCCCCCTTCAGATACTGGAAGGCTGCTATGAGGTCTCCATGCAGCCTTCTCCAGGCTGAACAGCCCCAACTTTCTCAGCCTGTCTTCATTCGGGAGGTTCTCCAGTATTCATCCTTGTGGCCCTCCTCTGGACTTGTTCCAGCGGTTCCATGTCCTTTTTATGTTGAGGACACCAGGTCTGCACACAATACTCCAAGTGGGGTCTCACATGAGCAGAGTAGAGGTGCAGGATCACCTCCTTCGACCTGCTGGTCATGCTCTTTTTGATGCAGCCCAGGATACGGTTGGCTTTCTGAGTTGTGAGCGCACACTGAAGCCAGCTCATGTTCATTTTCTCATTGATCAACACCCCCAAGTCCTTCTCCACAGGGCTGCTTTGAATCTCTTCTCTGCCCAACCTGTAGCTGTGCCTGGGATTGCCCCAACACAGGTGTAGGACCTTGCACTTGTCATGGTTAAATTTCATAAGGTTGGCATCTTCCCACATCACAAGTGTGTCAAGGTCCCTCTGGATGGCATTCCTTCCCTCCAGCGTATCAACCAAACCACACAGCTGTCCCTCCCATTTTCTTGCTCACCCCACTTTTTTGAGGAGATGAGGGAATGTATAGATTGAGAAAAAGAGAAAGCCATGACACTGTGCAAGCACTGCTCAGCAGTGGCCAAAATACCTGTGTTTACCAGTGTTGTTTTAGCCAGAAATGCAAAGCAGAGCACCATACAGGCTGCTGTAATGAAAGTTGACTTCATTCCAGCCAGATCCAGTACAGGTAGAGACTCAAGTGTATCCATTCTGGTAAAGCTGCCTTGGGTTGTATGTACTGGGCAATGTGTTTGCTGACAGGGAAGAAGGAGCTGTTGGTAGTCCCATGTAAAGAACATTTTCCACTCATTCTCAGGTGATAGGAAGCCAAGATGAGAGGGAATTAATATTTTTTATAAGTGAATTTTTTTTCAGTGGAAGGTACAGACAAGTGTGGTAAGGGATAGTAAGTATAGGCAGGTTTCTGCGGTTGTCATAACAACCAGTGTAAAAGCCTGCTCTTTACAGAAATGTTGGAGACACTAAAGAAAACTGGATAAAATTGTTACAAGAAGGAAAGGAGGGAGAGGGGGAAAAAAAAAAATGGAAGTTTTACTGGTATAAAGTCAAATCCTGCTATATTTTGCTTAGCCTTGAGATTGAGGCCACATTCAGGTTAGAAGCAATACCTGTATATTCTTGTTCAGGTTTTAGTATGTCCATACTGATTCTGATTATATTCTCATTTTTGGCCTCTACTTGATATCACAGACATTTCCTTTAGGTAATGTACTACCTTACAGCATCTGTGCAGATCACTGAGACAGAGCTGAGGGCAGTTCCTTTACCTCCTTGATAACCAGGTGGGACCTGTGTGGAATGCCACAGTGGAAGGAATTGTCATTGCTGAGAATGCAGGTTGATACTTTCCAGCCATAGAAGTTGATTTTGTAGGCTGAAATAAGATGTCCATTTGTACCAGGAGTTGTCAAATACTCAGGCATAAAGAATAATACCAAAGTAGGTGATTTTGGCATGTCTGAATATTCTGAACTGACAGATAAGGTCCTAGAATACCTTACAATAGTGGCAACTACTGGTCTTTGTGACAGGAGTATGCCAGTCATTCATGGTCTGCTGAGATCCAGTGGGACATAGTGTTTGGTAACATATCTATTACTGGTGCCACTGTGAAGTTGGACATTCTGTTTTACCAGAATTCTGCATTCAGAGAGTTGTAATTCACAGCTTGTAATTTCCAATAGACAGGCAAGAAGATGGCAATGTAGCCTTGCAAGAAGACAGCTGTGACAACAGACTGACAAGCTATCTGATGCACAGATAGCTGTGTGTCAGACCTCTAGAAGGCAAAACAGGAAGTGTCCCATGACCTGAAATGATAAAAACAGGAATTCATAATTTACATGCCCAGAACTAATAATCTGTTCCTTGCACGAGGCTCTGAAGGCTATTTCCTATCTAGAAATGATACGCTAGCTAATGCTAGCTGTAAGATGTGGTCCTGATAAAAACCTGGGACATACTCCTTTTATTTTGCCTGAGGCAGGCGGCTTCTGTTACTCGGATGTGCTCTTGAAAAAGCTTGAGCAGTGCTGTGAGTAGTATGCCCTTGTGATAAATTATCCAGCACCTCACTGTTGCTGGAGACAGCTTTCCTACTGCTTAAGAGCTCTCAGGAGCTTACAGCTTATAACAGCATATTACAGCATATAGAAGCAGTGAAATCATTGCTGAGGAGCAAAGGAAGGATTGGTCCCTTAGGTGGATTAAGAAGTAATGATAGATGTTGGTGAAAGCAGGGCAGAAATCCTTCCACAGCTTTATTGGGTTTTGATGCATTTATGGTTCCTGTGAGGTAGATGAGGCCTAGGAAGGACTTGGAAATACTGTGAAAGTGTACAGCCTTCTGGGATAGATGGCATGGGGTATGTTGTATGGCTAAGAGTGAGAATCTTTGGTATACCTCTGAGGATGACATGTGCTAAGAATACTAAATATGAAATGTTTACATCAGCTTTACATATCCAAATTCCTTTTTATGTGACCGTTATTTTTCATATTATATGTTTACATATTTGTTGTACTTTTCTGTGGGCTACTTCTAGAAAAAGCCAGTGGTCTGTAAAGCAATTGAATCATCTCAGTATAATGTGTGTGATTATTTAGGCCTCTGTAGGAACTGTTTGCCACCTTATAGCATTCAAACATGCGTCTAGTTTGCTAGGATTTACTGTAACATTTTTTGATTGTTGCTTTCTAAGCATGTACTGTGAATATTTTCCTCCAGGATACTTTAGACTAAACCATTTTATGTGCTGTAAAGAGTTTTTACTCTTGTTTCTCTCCCTTTATTATTTCTGCTTATTTCAATGGTTCTACCTACTAATGCATTAAGATGCAGATTACTTTTGTTCCAAAATCATGAAGAAATGAACTTAGTGGAATATATAGTGGCACATAAAAAAAAAAAATCAGTGGTTTTTGACTATAACTGAACTATTGCTCCCAATTCAAAACATCGTAGTCCTTTAATTCAATACTTTAGACTGGTCTTCTGGGATTTTGAGAGGAAGGGTGTGCAGATGTTAAGTGGTAACTTAAGGTATGCCTTTCTTACAAGAAAATTTGTGCAAATAGTCTCCTTTGCCCAAGATTATAAGAGCTAATTGTGTGAGAACGGGTTAGGCTGAAAACAGACGTTTAGGCTGAAAAGAGAAATTTGTTTTTGTAATCTCTGTGTGGGAGTTTTAAAATCACACAATATCTACTGCATTTGCTGTACTCATTGACTTTGTAATCAAATCTAAAAAGCATTCAGGTCTATTCTGTGTTCATCATGAACTGGAGCATATGTCTACTTCTTTGTTAATCTTTTGATGGAAACGTAATTTCAGAGATGTCACTCATTGTATTTAACATACCACATTTCCTTCATTATCATTCCCAAAATAAATTAGGCTCTGCGCTCGAGCAATTAGTATCAATTGCTCTGTGCTTGTGCATATGTGAATAACGTTTATATTTAACTTCATACACTGAGTTAAATCAGATTTACATTGCCCATCACAGGAAATTTTTAATCCCTTGGATTTGTGGAATGCAGTAACTTAGAATCTGTGAGATTCCTGAAGATCTCTAGTGGTACATGCAATTTTTACTTCTTTTATTCTTCTTAAAGAGAGGGATGTCATAAAGATTGTCAAGAAAAAAAAAGTCACCTCATGTTTATACAAAAAATATAGAAAATAATTCTAGCTACTGAATATCAGTATTATAGTTAAAGGAATTACAAATTCCTGAATTACAGCTGACATTTTATAGAAAGAAAAAATTGAAATGTTCATTATGAACTCCTTCTTTACCTCTTTATGACATGAATCTTGCTATTAATTGTGTTCTGCTAACACATAATAGTCTTTTAATGTGAAAAGCTAGTAGGAGTTAGGATAAAACTGAAGCAAATGATGCACCTGGTATCAGTCCTGTAGAAGCCCTGTCTGTAGGATGCTGTGTATGTGGATTCAAGAGGAAACTGAACAGAAATGCAAGAAGTACCTCTGCTGCAAACAGTTATAATTTAGGAGAGACTTAGGTTGTAGTGTCATGGGTAACTCCTATGTTTTTAGTTTTCCATAGTGTCCTGGGTTCAGCAGTAGCAGTCATTTTTTCTCCTTGGTAGCTAGTGTAGTGCAGTGTTTTGACTTTCAGCTCGGGAACAGAGCTGATAACAAGGATGTTTTGGTTTGGCCAAGGACTTTGTGAGCCTCATGCTCTGCCAGGGAGGAGGGGAAGCCAGGAGGAAGCAGAGACAGGACACCTGACCCAAACTGACCACAGCACGTCATGCCCAGGATGTAACTGGGAGTTAGCCGGAAGGGCTGGGAGACTGCAGGGTTGGAGGAGGTATCAGTCGGAGCTTGGTCAGGCCTGGGGGGTGAGTTATCGGTCGGCTGGTGGTGAGGTGATGTATTCTCTTCCCTTGTTATTTCCTTTATCATTGTTGTTATTGGTGGTAGCAGCAGTGATCTGTGTTATACCTTAGTTACTAAACTGTTCTTATCTCAACCCGTGGGAGTTGCATTCTTTTCAATTCTCCTCTCTGTCCCTCCGGGAGTGGGGGGAGAGCAAAAAGGGGGGGGAAGTGAGTGAACAAGCTGTCTGACTGGGTTTAAACCACGACACATAGACACTAGTTAAATGACACTGCTGGAAAGACAATTCCAGGCTAGACAGACATTTGGTTTAATCTAATTTGTCTGTTCTTATGATGTCTTCGTTCTTCATAAGTTCCAACTTAAGTTTACTTGATGGGCACAAGCATTCTGTGATGATAGATTTAGTTATTGACATTTTGTGTATCTTTTATTGATACTTTATGCATCTTGGCCATGAACTGTCTCAGTGAAAGACACATGCTGTTGCATGTACCAGAGTTTTTGTGCCTCCAGCCTACCCCAAGAGCAGCTTTAGTCGAACATGTGTCACCATAATCCTTTTCCATCGTACACTGTTAATCTCTACTTATTTTCATTTTCTATTAAAAAATCTGTTATGAGAATTTTAGTACCTTTGTCTTGGATTCATGTCTTTCTCGTATAGCCGTCCAAACAAACCTGGGTGCTTTCTTATGCTACTTGACATCATTTTAAGTGTGAGGCCACTCCATTAAAGTTGTATGGTCAGAATCTTTGCATTTCCATTAGAAAAATCTTTAGGAAACTTGGATAACCTTTTGTCAAAAACTCTCCAAAAAGGCTTTGGAAGCACTCTGCTTTTGCCAACTTTGTTGACTCTAAACCAAGAAAAGGACAGGTGCCCTAAAACTGGGATTACTGGAAATGTACAATGTGCAAAAGAATTCAGTATTCCTGAAATGCTAGACCACAGCAATGGCATCTGATGCACTACATTTCCTTGTCCATCCTCTCCAATATTGAAGGAGACAGCTATCTCAGTGCTTGCCAGTACAACACTGACACCTCAGGTTAGTTCTGAAGGATACATTTTGATGCTGTTAGGGGAATAAAGGAGCTATGCCAGCATTTGTGGAAAGAATTATCTGCTATGAGGGAAGACAGAATGATGAAGTAGAAATGGGAAGAGAAAAGTGGAAGAAAACATCTTCAGCTATATAGTGATTTCTCCTGTTTTTGTAGGCAAGGCTCAGGGAAAACAACCTAGAGACTAAAGACCCCACCTGGACTCTCCAGATCATGTAAAAATGCTCTGCACCTCACAAATAAGAAGTAGACATAGACTCTGACCATAAAGTATCTGAGTACCATAATCCCATACTGTTTACAGTATGAACAGTGTGGGGAAAGGAGTGGATTTTCTCTGTTGCCTGGCAAAACCTTGGAGCAGATTCTCCTGGAAGGCATGCTAAGGCACATGAAAAATAACAAGGGGCTTGGTGACAGCCAGCATGGCTTCACTAAGGGGAAATCCTGCCTGACCAATTTGGTGGCCTTCTATGATGGGGCTACAGAAGTGATGGACAGGGGTAGAGCAGTTGATGTCATCTACCTGGACTTGTGTAAAGCGTTCAACACTGTCCCACATGACATCCTTGTCTCTAAATTGGAGAGACATCAATTTGATGGATGGACCACTTGGTGGACAAAGAACTGGCAGGATGGCCACACACAAACAGTTGTGGTCAATGGCTCAATGTCCGGCTGGAGACCAGTAACGAGTGGTGTCCCTCAGGGATCGGTGTTGGGACCAGTCTTGTTTAACATTTTTCTTGCTGACATGGACAATGGGATTGAGTGCACCCTCAACAAGTTTGCCGATGACACCAAGCTGTGTGTTTCGGTTGATACGCTGGAGGGAAGGAATGCCATCCAGAGGGACCTCGACACGCTTGTGATGTGGGAAGATGCCAACCTTATGAAGTTTAATCATGACAAGTGCAAGGTCCTACACCTGGGTTGGGGCAATCTCAGGCACAGCTACAGATTGGGCAGAGAAGAGACTCAGAGCAGCCCTGTGGAGAAGGACTTGGGGGTGTTGATCAATGAGAAAATGAACATGAGCTGGCTTCAGTGTGTGTTCACAGCCCAGAAAGCCAACCACATCCTGGGCTGCATCAAAAGGAGCGTGACCAGCAGGTTGAAGGAGGTGATCCTGCACCTCTACTCTGCTCTTGTGAGACCCCACTTGGAGTAACTGTGTACAGACCTGGTGTTCTCAACATGAAAAGGACATGGAACCGCTGGAACAAGTCCAGAGGAGGGCCACGAGGATGAGCAGGGGACTGGAGCACCTCCCGAATGAAGACAGGCTGAGAAAGTTGGGGCTGTTCAGCCTGGAGAAGAGAAGGCTGCATGGAGACCTCATAGCAGCCTTCCAGTATCTGAAGGGGGGCTATAGCGAGATGCTGGGGAGGGACCCTTGATTAGGGACTGTAGTGATAGGACAAGGGGTAACAGGTTCAAACTTAAACAGGGGAAGTTTAGACTGGATATAAGGAGGAAATTCTTTCCTGTTAGGGTGGTGAGGCACTGGAATAGGTTGCCCAGGGACGTTGTGAATGCTCCATCCCTGGCAATGTTCAAGGCCAGGTTGGACGAAGCCTTGGGTGGTATGGTTTAGTGTGAGGTGTCTCTGCCCATGGCAGGGGGAGTTGGAACTAGATGAGCTTAAGGTCCTATCTAACCCTAACTATTCTATGATTCTATGACTCTATGTTTATTGACCCAGCATCTCACAAGACCCAATATTTATATGCCAACTTTTCCTTATTTAATACTTCATTAATATGTAGTCTGATGTAATCTATTGAGATACAAGCAAACTAATTAATTTTCACTTTTATTAGAAATATATTTGACTCATCAGGGGGATTTCTTGTGGCAATATAACTCCAGCTGGAATGCCTTTATATCAGTAACAGCTAGTTAAGGTTTGGAAAGATTAGGGAGACTGTAGGAAAACAATTGGCATATGAACAATCTCTGAGCCTTTGTAAGAGAAAGCAAGTTAAATTGCTTAAGAACTTTACAGGTCTAATTCTGCATGGTTATTAATTTTAAATGCACAGTGAGTTTCAAAAGTGGACATGGCAGGAAAGGTGAGGTGAGGTGAGATACAAGATTTAATGAAATAAATCACATCTGGATGTCTAAATTATGCAGATCACTTCATACTTTTTCCTTCTTTAATAAAAGGATTAAACAAAATGAACCTTCATTTTCTTTCAAAAGATAGCTTTTAAAAGCTAAGAGATTTCTTGAACAGTGCAAAGACCTTGGATGAAAAGTATTATAGACATATTTATATATGTGAAAAACTAGCGTGGCCCCCTGTATCACAATTACTTTTAGACTTTTGAACACAAAGTTTTGTTTGCCTAACTGCACAGAAAATGTAGAAGTTTTTTCTGGGAATACATTCTGAGCTGAAAAACTTAAAAGCTTGAGCTCAGGATACCTTCTGTATTATGTAAACATGCAAATCTATGTGACCAACTTGTGGTGGTTGTAAATTTTCATCAGGCTTCCCACAGACAATTTTAAGTGCTTTCATCCTGCTTTTGGCAAGGGAGTTCTCTGTTCTTATAGCACTTGCACAGCTGAAATAATAAAACAGATCACTGCAAAAGCAAATGCTCGTGATAGATTTTCTCCTACTGTTCGGAAGCAAAAGTGAAGGCTGGTATGAGCAGTAGGAGGTCATGCTATCTTTAGTGGATTTAATTCTGTCTGAGTTGTCTCCTGTAAAACCTAATGAAAACTCAATATTGTCAGCATGGTCTAGTAAACTATTCAACAACTTGAACTTAGAAAGAAACTTTTAAATGATTGAGTCTTTTTTCTACTTGTTCTGCATAAAACTGCTAGCCAAATGTATCAAAATAAATAGAAACCAAACACCAAAGATTCCCACATGCCAGTTCCTAACTTGTTCCCATATGATTTCTACTCCTGTAAAAAAAAAGAAATAGAAAGCAACTGAAATTGCAGGCAGTACGAAAAATATATCTTGGCAACAACTCAAAAAATAACAGCAATGTGAGTTTATTAATACTGTTTTTAAAAGCAGATGCCCTGTTTTTCCATTGTAGATTTGTAGCTTGACGTGCCTTTTCTGTCAAGTCATAGATTGAATCCCAGACTTCAAATCATGAGAGATTTATGCTTTACCTCTTTGTTAAGGTTTTCTTTCACAGTTCATGAAATGTCATCACCTCTAGAGACTACTTACTTAATCTAGTCAAGGGTAGCCACCTGCACTGAATCACTGACTAATTGGCCATGTCCTTCCTTTATTTATTCTTCAGCGGATAATTGCCTCTTCAGTGTACACTAATTCACTGCATTAGCCAACATATTAATTCACTTGAATAAATTCAGAAAATAATTTTTTATAATAAGCAAGGGATATTATTTAACTTTTCCTTAATACCACCAGGGACCCATGTTTTCCTTGAACCAGTAACATGGTATTTTACAGGCAAATTTCCTAAAAGATTATTTTTTCAGCTTCTGTTCTTCTGCACACCTAATCAGCCATACAGAAACCAAAAATGCTGCTTTCTGTTTCCTGCAACTATCAGAGAAAAATGCATACCTCTTTTTCATTTTTAAATGGTGTTAACTTTATGCTAATTTTGTTTTTTTTATATCACTAGAACACACTACAATGAAAGTAAAACCAGGATTGCTTGATCGTCCCTGGAAAGGTCAAACAAACTGCCAAGGAATTTCATGAAGGAGAAAATCAATGGATATTGTTGCTGATGCTGCTTATGGCTATAGTAGATGGACAAAACACTGTTAGCTTGTATGTCTGTCTTACAGTAAATGAAACATGGCATATAATTAAATGATGACTTCAAATGTAATTCTGAAGCATAATCTTTTACATTAGAAAATGGAACAAAATAGATTTTGATATAGATCATACAGTTTGATATATTCTTCCAATATCGGTCTAAATATACAGCTTGTAGTTGGTGGTAGCTCAGGTAATACATCCACAGCACTGCTTCATGAGCACTTTTGTACCCTTGAGTGAATAGACAATGAATATCTTCAACAGATTTTACAATACGACCTTAAGCAAGAGCTTCTGTTTCTTACAGACCTTCTAAGTTACTTTCTTTCTTAACTGGCTATCTGTCAGTGACCTCAACCCTCTTCTATCTTGCCTGTCAGAACCATAAATATCCCTTTACCTGGAATTACTATTTACCTTGAGCTTGACTGTAGCTCTGCCCTGGACATGGGGCATCAGGCTGCTGTGTACTCCAAGATTCAAATTGGCACCATCTGTTCCAATTTGTTCCATGGGGAAGTTACCCTGTGACAAGCCAGCTGCCTACTTCAGCCTTTGCACAATTATGCTCCTACAACAGCCTTCACAACACTGCATGAACCCTTGCACAAACAGCATAAGCAGTGCACCGAGGCTTCTGTTATTCTTGTCTGGAGAACTGAAACACTACTAATACAAGGCACAATGCATATGTTCTTACTCCCTCTCTGGCTGTTGAAACTGTACCACAATTCTTCTTTTCCAGAGGCCTATATTCAGAGAAAGAAAATAGGACCTGATCAATGCAAGCATGTATGTAGGTAGGTACCTGCCATTCCTACTTTTTATGTAACTTTATATACCTAATATTTTCTCAGAAACAGACTTCCTAAATACAATTTGGCAATGTGAAAGAGGAATTCATAACACCCAGAACATTCAACAGGGTTAGATTAAACTAAAACATAGCATCTTATGAAAAGCTTGTTATAATGAAGACTGTCACTTTCCAAAAGCATTCATATTAGGAAATCCTTTGGGATTTCTTTCAATTTTATATCAAGACTTTCCTTTAATGAGCTAAGTCATAATATAATCAATGACAGAAGATAACTATACCTTTAAAAATAACAGAAAAAAGTAGTAGCTCACTTCTGGACTTAGGTACCTTCCTGTCAATTTTAGTCATTTGGCTGTGCAAGTTATACAAAATAAGGCTCATCTTTCTCTTACAAAAAATACCTAGAGGAATCCAGCAGGCTTTCTCCTTTTATATGTAATTGATTCAATTGCTTAGTTGTTACAGTGTTTGTCAAGGATTGTCAAAACTCTGCTTAAAGGGAACTGACCCACATCTCTCTTGCCCCTCACCAGAGCGCCTGGTGGCAAGCTACCGAGGAAAGGTTACTGCCCTCTGTTCAACATGTGTGCTAGCATAGCAGAAATAAAATTTCAAGAGACAGAAAACGAGTGAGTAAGCAAAATGAAGCATGACTCCATGGCCCAGAAATAAGGTCAGTTCTTGGCAAGGGAAGTTTTGGTTCTGGTATGTGGCCATAACATTATTTATTTTATCCAATAGGTTTTTAATGCAAAATGCAGAAGCAACCCCTGACTTCTATGTTGTGATGGCTACACTCTTGTCTGTACCAGAGCTAATTAGGTTTACATAAGTTGGAGTCATACAAATCTGCAGCACAGATTTATTTTTAAGCTGCCTGTATCTCCACAGGCATTTTCTAGAGAACCTGGATGCACAGCTCCAAGCTCCAGGAATCCCCTAAGTGGCAAAGCTCAGGTGCTGCAGTGTTCAGTAATGCGACAGCCAAGTCTTCCTGCAGCTCCAGCTCTGTATGACTAAGCGTAACTGATACAAACACGTCAACAAAGTAGCTCATAGCAAACAAGCGTAGCGTATCTGCTCCATGTTTATCCATTTTTACACTGAGAAAAAAATCAGAGCTATATTTCTATGGAAAGTGTTGGTTTTAGAAAAAAAGAACGTATCTATGAACAAGGAATGCATCAGTTGTAGAAAGCTCCAAACTGGAGCTGGTTAAATTTTCAGCTCTTAGACTACAGCATAAATTACGTCATTTTTATTTCTCTGTATAAGTCACAAAAGCTACTTCTGCACATTTCCTTATGCTTAATCTCTCTGTGTTGTCACTTCTGATGCCATATAACTAGCTGTATACACACTTTCTTCTACACTGCAGACTCGGGAAATAAGAGGTGGAATCAAGGATTTCCTTTTCCTAGGAATATGATAGTCAATTTTAATTGCAAAAAATTAAAATAACTGGTGTAGGGAGCTGCTAAATACTGAAAGTTCGTTTATGGGACTGGATTCTTGAAGAAATTTTTAAAGAGTCTTGTACAGAAGCATACAGAGATATTACCTTCATCTGAGCCTTGATTATATGTTTTATATATATGTATGCATATATATGTTTTATATATATGTATGCTGTATGGTTAACAGCTGCAAATAATCAGAGACAGAAAATAGTACCAGAGAGATATAATTAACTTACATAAATTTGCACACAGAAAATACTTTAGGAAAAAATGTTAATACTATGAATCAAAGACTTAGGATCTAGAAGAAAAAATTTTGTCTAGGCAATTGTAACTTAGCTATATCAATTTATGTTTTATATGTTACCTTATATGCCTCATTTGGGTGACATGTTTTCATGTGAGGGGTCCCTGTCCATGGCAGGGGGGGTGGAACTTGATGATCTTAAGGTCCTTTCCAACTCTTAACTATTCTATGATTCTATGATTAGATGATCATACACTACTGTTTTGAAAAAGCTCTTGTTTCACACAGAACTTGCAGTTATATATCTCCAGTATTCAGAAAATGATCCATTTCTCAAAGTATATCTAAATTTTTTTTTGTATGAAATTTCCTACCTCTATTTGTGTCTGTATAAATGGTGCTTAGATGCTGTATTTCTAAAGAAATTGTGAGTACCTGATTCAGATTAAAGTGAATACAGCTGGACTCTCTTTACCCTGAAAATTCATAAATTTACATGCCAGTATTTTTTAGAAAGACTTATGATGAGGCCAATGTGAAGTAGAGCCCGAGGGCTATACTACAATGCAAAGAAACCAACAGACAATGTTATAAAATTACTTCATATTACATATCTCTACTTACAAAGCTGTTGCAGAATGACTCTAAGAGCAGAACCATAGAGTTCTGGAGGACTGTGCAAGCAAGTCAGAGGGTGGCCCCCACAGGTGGCCGGAGACCGGACCTGGGAGGAGAATGTGGAGGAAGCTGTGTGGGGCTAACCAATACTGTTGTGCCAAGAAGGAGTGGCTGAATACCACTCCTATATATGTGTGAACTGCGTCACAAATAAAGTGGAAGTTGCTTATCACCCATATTGGGTTGGCCTGTCTCTGCTTCTCCTCGCTGCTTACAAATGGCGCCCGAACAGGGACGCGGACTACAGGGCCCTGGTCGCTGGGGACCCGGATTACGGGGCCCTGACTAGCGGGGACCCGGGATACAGGGCCCCGGTTTAACGGGGACCCGGATTACAGGGCCCCGGTCGACGGGGACCCGGATTACAGGGCCCCGACTAGCGGGGACCCGGGATACAGGGCCCCGACTAGCGGGGACCCGGGATACAGGGCCCCGGCCGACGGGGACCCGGGATACAGGGCCCCGACTAGCGGGGACCCGGGGACCCGAATACAGGGCCCCGGCCGACGGGGACCCGGGATACAGGGCCCCGACTAGCGGGGACCCGGGATACAGGGCCCCGGCCAGCGGGGACCCGGGATGCAGGGCCCCGGCCGACGGGGACCCGGGATACAGGGCCCCGGTTTAACGGGGATCCAGATACAGGGCCCCAGTCGACGGGGACCCGGAATACAGGGCCCCGACTAGCGGGGACCCGGGATATAGGGCCCCGGTCGACGGGGACCCGGAACGGCGAGTGAGCGGCGCCGGCGGCAGCGGCCGGGAAGCGCGGGCAATGCTGCTGCGGTGGCGTGACGGACCCGGGTGCTTGGACTAACCGAAAGAATCCGCCGCTGGGGCGAACCAGACACTGCTGCGTCGGGAGGCCGATCCGGAGACCGAGGTTACAGGACGACCCAGAAGAAGACGATCCGGAAAAGGCTGGCCATGAAAATGGACCGAGAGGTAGCCCTGGACTTATTACAGTGCTTCTTACAAAAGCGGGGAACTGAGCCCTGAACTTTTTACAGTGCTTTTTGTAAAAGCGGGGAATTGAGCCTGAGACTCTAAAGCAGCAAGCAGGTCTACTGGCTGTAGGGAAGGCTAAGAGATTTTTTTTTTTGCAGATCCTAATACAATATTTGAGGAGAGTGAGTGGCGAAAGTTTGGTGATGAACTATTTGACTCAGTGCTTAATGATTATAAAAAGGCAAAGAAACTCGGTAAACCGCGGAGGGAAGTTATGAACTGTATAAAAAGATACAAGGCAGAAAAGAAAACTGCCGCGGTAGCAACGGAGAAACTAGGAGCAGACGTCCCCGGTCGGTTGAAACTGGGGGAAGATTACAACTCATTTCCCCCAACTCGCGGGAGCACAAGGTTTCCCCCTCCCCCTCCATCAGAAGGTGCCGCGGAGGAGGTGTAACCCCCTGCTCCCCCACCACCCCAGTTCCGAAAGTAGGGACTTTGAAAAGGACAGAGAAAGTATATTAGAAGGTACACGCATGATAAATGTCGAGGAATCCGAAAGAAAGAGGGCGGTGCCTCGGCGCCGGATCGATTGCGGCGCCACTGTGAAGCACGTAGTAGAAAATAGGGATCATGCGCGAGCGGGAGATTTAAAGGAACCGCGAGCCTCTCCAACCCACTACGCCCTAGAGTGAAAAAATTTTAACTCAGTCACGGAGGAGCCAGGTCTGCAGATGGCTACATACCGAACGAGATACACCTGATAAGAAAGACACAGCTGCGAGCAACGGAGACCCCGAGTTCGGCGCAGGATCAGCCCCCGAATCGCCTGAATCCGAGCCAGATTTATATCCTCTGCTTCCAGACCCTGACTCTTCGTCTCCCGGGTGGGTCTGCTCAGACTTACTGGCCCTGGAGACGCTCAGTTGTAACAATGGGTAACCAAAGATGTGATCATTACTGGGGAATTTTCTGCAATGGGCATCTCTGCATATCCTGTGTTTACTACACAGCAGGGGGCTAAAGAGTGGGAAGCTCTTGATCTCAAAATAGTTAAGGAGGCCTGACAAACAGTGACCACGTATGCGTTAAAATCCTCTTATACTCAAGCTGTATATATTATGATTTTTTCTTGCAATTGACAGGGGGAGCCCATACAGTTTCTCTGTGATACTGTCCTGGGTTCAGCAGTAGCAGTCATGTTTCTCCTCCTTGGTAGCTGGTGCAGTGCAGTGTTTTGACTTTTGGCTCGGGAACAGAGCTGATAGAGATGTTTTGGTTTGGCCAAGGACTTGTGAGCCTCATGCTCTGCCAGGGAGGAGGGGAAGCCAGGAGGAAGCAGAGACAGGACACCTGACCCAAACTGACCAAAGAGGTATTCCATACCACAGCACGTCATGCCCAGGATGTAACTGGGAGTGAGCCGGAAGGGCTGGGAGACTGCAGGAGTGAGCCGGAAGGGCTGGGAGACTGCAGGGTTGGAGGAGGTATCGGTCGGAGCTTGGTCGGGCTTGGGGGGCGAGTTATCGGTCAGCGGGTGGTGAGGTGTTGTATTCTGTTCCCTTGTTATTTCCTTTATCATTATTATCATTGGTGGTAGCAGTAGTGATTTGTGTTATACCTTAGTTACTAAACCGTTCTTATCTCAACCCGTGGGAGTTGCATTCTTTTCGATTCTCCTCTCCGTCCCTCCGGGAGCAGGGGGAGGGCAAGAAAGGGGGGGAAGTGAGCGAACGAATTACCTGACTGGGTTTAAACCACGACAGATACTCATGTACTAGAAGTTGGTAAATATAAGTATGTCCAGGTTTCTATCAACCCTTGGAGACCTCTGTAGATACTGCTGGCCACTTCTTCCAGCACAGGCTGGCCACCTGTGTTGGAATGAGTGTGCATTTTGGTCAGTATAAAAGCCCAAGCCTCATACGATGTGGGGGAGGCAGAGCCTCTGCGGGGTGCCCGCTAAGGTTGAGCCTGCCACCTCACACTGCAATGATGCTTCTTGGAGCTGGTTTGCTGTTAGTCTCCACAGGGTCCTTGTGCCACGGTCTGTACGTGGGACTGTAGTGGGAGTAATGATGGCTTTTGCAGGGTCTAAAAAAAAAAAAAAAAAAAAAAAAAAAAAAAGGAGGGGGAGAGAGAGAGAGTAATGATGTTACATTTAACTTTAACCTGTCTGCTTCTGAAGAACTGATAACCTGGGGGAGGGGGTATATTTGTGTCCTCCTGCCTACAGGTCCATGGTGACTGCCTGCAAAGTTTGTCAAGCCTTCCCATGAGCTGGACAGACAAATGGATAAACCTGATGCCTCAGCTACAGGAGCTGACCGTGAATACCCCACGCAGAATGAGATAGAGGAAGAGAAAGAACAAATAACTGCAAAACATCACTTGGGGGCAACTGAAAAGTAACATCCTGAATATGTGTGCTTGTAAAATAGCTATTATTAGAGGTTGTGATTTTGTGTATAAAACCACCTGTATTTACTAGCTAGTTGCTAATAAGAAACTGCACCTTGTATTGTATGGATTTGTCACTTGTAAAAGAGATGTTAGAGTATGGAAATTTGCAGTAGCTGCTAGAAAATGCTAAGGCAAAAGCTAGAAAAATTTTAATACAATGGTAGTGTTATAAAGCAGGTGATGGAACAAATTAAGAGGGGGGGAGAATTCCACTGGTAAGAAATTTCTTTGGCTAGTCCTTCACTGCCATCAGCATCTTCAACATGCTGCTGCACCCTGTAATAGTTACTCTGCTAATGTAAATGTGTGTGTGCCTTGCTGTAGTAGCGACTTGTTACTGGATAAAACAAAAGGGGGGAGATGTGGGGACAGTGTTCTCATAGGAGAATGCATAATTGGTACATAAACTTTGAATAGTCCTGAAAGATACAGCAAGGCCATGAGAGGCCTGAAGAAGCTTAAGCAAGCAAGATAAGAGGCTGGAATTCACCACCTTAATAAGGACTGTGGACTGTTGGCAAGCTTTCAAGGTTGAGTTCTCACACCTGTGTTTAACCAATTATATTTTAGTCACTAAGGGTCTTCAAAACATGTATCCAATCATAATATGCCAAATCACTGTAAGTGCTTCAGCCGGGGCCTTGGCTCAACTGAGCAGACTGGGTTGCTGAGTTGCTAAGCAGACAATTCTACATCGAAGGCAATTTCTGATTTGTTTTAATGTTGACTCTGTAAGGCATGCAACACTGAAGAACCTTTTGTTGTTGGAACAGGGACATGGATGTGAAGAGTTTGATGGAATGTGTTGTATGAGTCTCTCTGATTATGCTAATTCGATGCACGCACAGCTGAGAACCCTGGCTTAGCTTACCCAGCAATAGTAAATGAGCAATATCCTAAGAATAATTAGATGGTTGTCTTCACGGGGCATTACAGGTTGAGTCAAACACTGTTTAAAAGTATTGCACTTATGTGTCATTGATTAGGTTAATCATCATAGCTATTAGACTTGTTTATAGTTGGGTGATAAAACAGGTGAACAGAATAACCCATAATGCCTTGCTTGCACAAAGAAAAAGGGGGGAATTGTTGCAGAATGACTCTAAGAGCAGAACCATAGAGTTCTGGAGGACTGTGCAAGCAAGGCAGGGGGTGGCCCCCACAGGTGGCCGGAGACCGGACCTGGGAGGAGAATGTGGAGGAAGCTGTGTGGGGCTAACCAATACTGTTGTGCCAAGAAGGAGTGGCTGAATACCACTCCTATATATGTGTGAACTGCGTCACAAATAAAGTGGAAGTTGCTTATCACCCATATTGGGTTGGCCTGTCTCTGCTTCTCCTCGCCACTTACGCAAAGCTGGGCATATCTTAAAGTTTTAAGTTAATACAGAACGTTTAAAAACTATTAAATTAGGAACATTCCATGTAACAGCTGTAATACCGATTACAATTTCTGGAGCAAATTTTGCCATTCATAGCTTTATTCTCATTAAAAAATTGTCTTCAACAAAGGCATATTAAGCTACACTGCCTTAAGATGAACTTCAACATTACCCCACATCACTTGCATATTTCTTCCTTAATATGATATCACAGTGCTATAAATTTTTTTTGTCAGACTTAAGAGTTCATTTTGCAAATTCTAGATTTTTTGTTGATGATTTTTTGTTTACTACTTCTTAGGCCATGATAGTTTCTCATGAGCTTGGTTTAAAAGTACCCATCTTTCATGGCATCTCTGGGAAATTGCAGCTTTTTTGCTGGAGACATGAGCGTCTTGAGTGTTGGTGACACACTTGTGTTCCTATGGTGCCTTTTGTGGGTCACGTCTTTTAATCCCAGGCTTTGATGAATCTATGTTACAGCAGACTACCTACATATTCAATTCCTTGTTGAAGAACTAATGCGACAGATAAAGATATGTCTTGTAGGTGTCTGTAACATTTCATTGTCTTGCCTTTCAGCCATTCACCATATTTCAACTTGCCATAATGTTAGCTCTGGGCCATCTTTTATCAAAACACATAGCACGTGCCCAAAGACGTGTTAACTGACCTACAGGAGCATTATAATGTGTGGAATAGTGCTGTAAGATCTCAGTGTCTAGGATCTGACCCTGTTGTTTTACACCAGGAGGTGCATGAAAAAAAATTTGAAATGTGGTGATTAACATAGCAACAAATAGTTCAAAAGCTGTACAAAAGAATATGCTACTCTATAATACACATTTAGTTTTGCTTTGAGTTGGATTCTCTTTTGGACTTCTGTCTTTAAGTGCAGAAAGCAGCATTTCTAAGCACATGGCGTTTGTAAAGGAGTATCAGTCAAGCATTTTTACCCACATCATAAAGTGGGATTGCTCTTCAAAATTCAAGTCCTCAGCAGTTGTGCATTATCGTTCACCAGTAGGACAATTATTTGATTTCTAGAAAATGACTTGTTGAAGAGAGATGGCAGATGACCTAGTCAGTATAACTCATACCTGATCATGCTGGTTGTAAAATTTGAAAGGAATGTTAACATCTTAGCCATTATTCCATCATCCCAGTTTCTGGAAAAAATAATTCCAGAATTTTATTGTTCATCTTCTAACTTGCCTATTCAGTGGGAAATACAGCTGAATTTAGGGGGTTTTGTGAATAAAGTTTCAAAAGTAGATTTCGCTATACGTAAGCCAAGTTTATAGTGATGAAGCTCATAGTAAAGCAGTGCCATTTACCTTTAAAATACTGTGTGTATTACAGAGTGGTTGCACATCACCATAGAAATAATGCAATTCAAGCTTAAGAAACCTATATTATTGTGTGCCTTCATGCAGGTGGCTACAGGCATGTTTCTAAGCATTTATTTAATACAGTGAGTGAAGCATACCAAATAACTCAGCTGCCACTAAAGTAGACTTCCAGAAGAACATTCATTGGTTAAACAGTCACCTAATAAAGTCATGATGTCAGAAAATATCTTTTTTGGCTGCTCAGTATTGCTCAAGATGGGAGTGAGTTTCCCTTTTGTCTCATATTATACCTGCCATGTAGGTATCTCAGGTACTCTAGGGCCTTTCAAGCAGCGCTAGATGTAATCAGTAGAGCTTTCTAGACTCCTATGATTAGCTTGAGTCTATTAACTAGCTCTTGTACAGAAACTTATAAGTAGACACTGAAGTAGACACTGAAGTTTAGATCTCTTAACCTCAATGTGAATCCATCCTTGGAGCTCAACTTGGGACACTTCTGGAGTGTTAGCTGGCGACTATGTGGAATGCATCTCAAATTACCCTCAATGCAGGCCTTCAAACACCTTAATCCATCCTATCATTTTGTTATCATTTTGTTTTTATAGGAGTTTCACAATGGAGTGACAGTGATAGAGAACTTAGGCTTGGTTTAAACGGGTTCTTCATGTTCTCCTGTTCAATGATAGGTGAAAATTAGATAATCAGTAAATTCTACCATTTACACTAGTAAGGCAGAGAAAATGAAATTAAAATTTAAAGTATATCCCTATATCTGCTGGAGGTATATTGAGACCTGTACCTTTATTTCAGAGATTGTATAGTTCAGATCATTGTGGCTACACAGGTATCTTTGCTAGTTTTATGTGAGAGAAGTTGTACTGCAGCCGAAACCTTGCTAACCAGTGACAGTGTTAATATCACAGGATATCACTCCCAGATCCTTGCTGCAAAAGGGAGGAAGAATACAAGGAATGAATGCCCTCTAGACACAGAGCAAAGAATCTAATTATGCTGCTCATAGTCTGCTGAGGAAATGGAATAGACACATCAGCGTAATTTAAACTACCTTCTATTTATCGACACTTCCAGCCATCATTTTGCTGGACTTGTCCCATTAATACAGATAACATTTTTATTGTCTCCTCTTGTTGACTGATGCTTTTTCTTTGAAGCAAAAATGAAATTAAGGTCTTATCAATATGGAACGGAACTCCACTTCCAGTACCTTGTGCTCTTTGAGAGATTTCAAATTTTGACACAGGGAGATCTGAGGAGGTTGAATACTTCATAGTCCCACCTTGATTTCCTACTCCACCTTACTACTACAGTTTTAGTTCTATACTCTCCTACTACTTCACTGCTGCTTTTTCAGCATCCTCAGCTTTACTAAATGACAAAAATATACTATGACTTCTCAGGCTAATCAAAACACCATAGCTGCCTCCTCAGCAGGAAGGTAAATAAATCACCTTATTTCTTGTCAATTGTTGGTGCTTAAAGGTCTTTTTCTGTTTTTTTACACTCATTTTCCATACTTTCCCAGGTGTCATGATTTAAGCCCAGCTGCTAACTCAGAACCACTCAGCCGCTGGCTTACTCCCCTCCCTTCCTCCCACCCCCCCCCCCCTCCCCTGCTCCCAGACGGATAGGGAGGAGAATTGAAAGAATGTAACTCCCAGGGGTTGAGATAAGAGCAGTAACTAAGGTATAACACAAATCACTACTGCTACCACCAATAATAATAACGATAAAGGAAACAACAAGGGAAGAGAATACAACCGCTCACCACCCACCGACCAATACCCAGCCTGACCCAAGCAGTGATCTAGCCCCCAGTTTATATAGTGGGCATGACATCCTGTGGTATGGAATACCTCTTTGGCTAGTTTGGGTCAGATATCCTGTGTCTGCTTCCTCCTGGCTTCCCCTCCTCCCTGACAGAACATGAGACTCAAAAAGTCCTTGGTTGGAGTAAACATTACTGAGCAGCAACTTAAAACATCGGTGTTATCAGCGTTGTTCCCAGGCTGAAAGTCAAAAGCACAGCACTGCACCAGCTACTAAGAAGGAGAAAAATGACTGCTACTGCTGAACCCAGGACACCACGTCTGATTAAATTCAGTCTTGGGTCAGACATCAGGAATTTATCTGGACCTGCAGTGCACAGAAATGTGGGAATGAGGGGAATATATATTAAAAATGCATATTGACATTTCATGTCTTCAGAGGAGCTAGGAAAAAACATCCATTTGGGAGTGAAACCTTAACACTTTTAATAACTAAAATATATAGGAAGAGTGAGACATATAGCTTTCTCCTTTTTGTAGTGGTTAGCTGACATGGCAGAGCATAGGAAATTTAGTAGTCTGTCTCCACTCAAGTTTTTCCAATCTAGCAAGCTCATGTGTCTCATATCTAAATAATTTTTAAAAGCTACAATCTGCTTACAATGCTTATATTGAGGGTTTACATCTGCCTTTTTGTTACCTCACAGTGTTGAGGTTTTATATTTTATATATTTTCCTAGAAATTATAATAAAATATCTTAAAGGTATTTTCCAACCTAAATGATTCTGTGATCACTCTGCTTTACTTGTTTTATTCCTTGCTCCTTTTCATTGTGTGGGAAGATATTCCATGACCTTGGACATCTCTTACTGAAATACTTTTTATATTCTCTAATTAGATTAATATGTGCTCTTTATTAAAGCTCCTGCTTAAGTGTGCATGCTGTGTGAATTGCAGCACATCTGCTGACATTTTCTATCAATTGAAATAGTTCAATTACTCTAATATGCTGCCCTTACTAGAGTAAGAACAGAACTACTGGACTGGGGCAGCCTTTCTGGGATAATCTTGCCAGAAAGAGGATAAGAAAGCTTACATACTCATGAGAAGTCTGTAATTACTTGCAGTAATTTCATATGATTTTTCTGTGTACTTATCTCAGTGAAGAATCATTTTTCCTGTCACTCATGACTCATGGAGCTGTTTAGGAAAACAAAATCCCAAGCAAACCAAAACCAGCAAACTTGGTCTCTCTCTCTCTGAAATGGACTCCTGATCAGTCATTACCACAGACCTCCATACCTACTTCTGATTCAACCAGCCATTTTAGTTACAGAGATACTATGAGGTCTCTTCTGTGATATGCAAATTATCACATATAGGCATCAAATTAATCTGATTACTGTATTGTTTCAGTAGCTTACTGTAATTTTTGGCTCACGTGTTAGAGAAAGAAAGTGTAATGAAAACCAGCAGGCACTGCACAAGCAATCCAATCTGTTATTGTCCTTTAACATGTCAATACACAAGGTATTATATGCCACAGTCTTGAAGTACTGGATGGGAAATCAAAATCCTTCCAAAGATAAGTAGAACTGTCTTGTACTTTGTTGAAAAAGCAAAGTGAATCCATTCAATTTTTGATCCTCTATTTCTGAGCTATTCAACTTCTTCTTAGTCAACAGAGAGAAATAAGCACTCCAAATGATGTATTTTGGCTGCCTACTTTATAGATAAATGTGCTATGCCCTACTAGTGCCTATTTCTTTCTGATGAACTAGAATGGTTTGGTTTATAAATAAATAAATATATAAATAAAATATATCTTTTATATATAGTTGAAGATAATATATAGGGTGAAATCGGTGTGCTCAGCTCGCTCCCTGAAATGCCTGTACACCAATGCGCGCAGCATGGGAAATAAGCAGGAGGAGTTGGAAACCTGTGTTAAGTCAGGAGATTATGATCTGGTGGCAATTACAGAGACGTGGTGGGACAGCTCACATGACTGGAATATAGTCATGGAAGGCTATGTCCTTTTCAGGAAAGACAGGCCAGCCAGGCGGGGTGGTGGGGTTGCTCTTTATGTGCGGGAGGAACTACAGTGCACCGAGTTCTGTCCAGGGACAGATGATGAGCAAGTTGAGAGTCTGTGGGTGAGAATTAAGGGGCAGGCTGGCAGGGGGGATACTGTTGTAGGTGTCTGTTACAGACCACCGGATCAGGGTGAGGAAGTTGACGAGGCCTTCTACAGGCAGCTGAGAGCGGCCTCACAGTCACAGGCCGTGGTCGTCGTGGGGGATTTTAACTTCCCTGATGTTTGCTGGAAGGACCACTCGGCAACCCAGCCGCAGTCCAGGAGGTTCCTCCAGTGTATGGATGATAACTTCCTCCTGCAAATGGTGGATGAGCCGACCAGGAGAGGAGCGCTGCTGGATCTCATCCTCACTAACAAGGAGGATCTGGTCGAAGCAGTAAGGGTTGAGGGCTGCCTTGGTTGCAGCGACCACGAGATGGTGGAGTTCAGGATCTTGTGTGGCAGGACTAGTAGAATACCAAGTAGAATTGCAACCCTGGACTTTAGCAGGGCAAACTTTGGCCTTTTCAAGCAATTGCTAGGGGAAATCCCATGGGCAAGGCTGCTTGAAGGTAAAGGGGCCCAAGATAGTTGGTTGACATTCAAGGACTGCTTTTTCCGAGCTCAAGATCGGAGCATCCCGACACGTAGGAAGTCAAGGAAGAGGGCCAAGAGACCTGCGTGGCTAAACAGGGAATTGCTGGGTAGGCTCAAGTGGAAGAGGAGAGTTTACAGGTCATGGAAGGAGGGGCTGGCCACTTGGGAGGAATATAAGGCTGCTGCTAGAGGATGTAGGAAGGCAGCTAGGAGGACTAAGGCATCCTTAGAATTAAACCTGGCAAGAAGGGTCAAGGACAGCAAAAAGAGCTTTTTTAAATACATGGCAGACAAAACTAACACCAGAGGCAATGTAGGCCCACTGATGAACGGGATGGGTGCCCTGGTGACAGAAGATAAAGAGATGGCAGAGTTACTGAATGCCTTCTTTGTCTCTGTCTACTCTGCTGCGGGCAGTCCTGAAGAGCCCTGTACCCCTGAGACCTTAGATGAAGTCAGGTCGACGGAGCGGTTTGCCTTAGTCGATGAGGAATGGGTTAGAGACCAGTTGAGCAATCTGGACATCCATAAATCCATGGGTCCAGATGGGATGCACCCGCGGGTGCTGAGGGAACTGGCGGAAGTCATTGCTAGACCACTCTCCATCATCTTTACCAAGTCTTGGGAAACGGGAGAGGTGCCTGAGGACTGGAGGAAAGCAAATGTCACTCCAGTCTTCAAAAAGGGCAAGAAGGAGGACCCGGGTAACTACAGACCGGTCAGCCTCACCTCCATCCCTGGGAAAGTGATGGAACACCTTATCCTTGGTACCATCTTAAGGCATATCAAGGATAAGAAGGTTATGAGGGGCAGTCAACATGGCTTCACCAGGGGGAAATCATGTTTGACCAATCTCTTAGCCTTTTATGAGGAAATAACACGGTGGATGGATGATGGCAGAGCGGTGGATGTGGTCTACCTTGACCTCAGCAAAGCATTTGACACAGTCTCCCACAGCATCCTCGCGGCTAAAATGAGGAAGTGTGGACTGGATGATCAGGTAGTGAGGTGGACTGCGAACTGGCTGAAGGAGAGAAGCCAGAGAGTTGTAGTCTATGGGGCTGAGTCTAGTTGGAGGCCTGTAACTAGTGGAGTGCCTCAAGGGTCAGTACTGGGACCGGTATTATTTAATATATTCATCAATGATTTAGATGAGGGAATTGAGTGTACTATCAGCAAGTTTGCTGATGACACTAAGCTGGGAGGAGTGGCTGATACACCAGAAGGCTGTGCTGCCATCCAGCGAGACCTGGATAGGCTGGAGAGTTGGGCAGGGAGTAACTTGATGAAATATAACAAGGGAAAGTGTAGAGTCCTGCATCTGGGCAGGAACAACCCCAGGTTCCAGTATAGGTTGGGGAATGACCTGTTAGAGAGCAGTGTAGGGGAGAGGGACCTGGGGGTACTAGTGGACAACAGGATGACCATGAGCCAACACTGTGCCCTTGTGGCTAAGAACGCCAATGGCATCCTGGGGTGTATTAGAAGGGCGGTGGTTAGTAGGTCGAGAGAGTCCTCCTTCCCCTCCTCTGCCCTGGTGAGACCATCTGGAGTATTGTGTCCAGTTCTGGGCCCCTCAGTTCAAGAAGGACAGGGAGCTGCTGGAGAGAGTCCAGCGCAGGGCAACAAAGATGATTAAGGGAGTGGAACATCTCCCTTATGAGGAAAGACTGAGGGAGCTGGGTCTCTATAGTTTGGAGAAGAGGAGACTGAGGGGTGACCTTATCAGTGTCTATAAATATATGGTGAGACCCCATCTAGGACAAGTATGGGTACAAACTGGAACACAAGAGGTTCCACTTAAACTTGAGAAGAAACTTCTTCTCAGTGAGGGTGACGGAACACTGGAACAGGCTGCCCAGGGAGGTTGTGGAGTCTCCTTCCCTGGAGACATTCAAAACCCGCCTGGACGCATT
The DNA here is from genome assembly GCF_028554395.1 of Pezoporus wallicus. Taxonomy (NCBI): domain Eukaryota; kingdom Metazoa; phylum Chordata; class Aves; order Psittaciformes; family Psittacidae; genus Pezoporus; species Pezoporus wallicus. The sequence goes on from NW_026640165.1 coordinate 5,395,526, forward strand.
CCTGTGTAACATTATCTAGGTGTTCCTGCTCCGGCAGGGGGATTGGACTAGATGATCTTTCGAGGTCCCTTCCAATCTCTAACATACTGTGATACTGTGATAAGCAAAGACTGAGGCTGTTTGCTTTAGGTGAAAGAAGACTGGATACGCAGGAAAAAAGCCCAAACCAAACAAACAAAAAATCCAAACTCCAAAACCAAATCTGAAATACTGAAAGCCACATGGAAAGTGAATTACATTCTCTTTTTACCTCTGACAGTACAAACCCCAGGGATATTCAGTGAAATCAAAAGTAATGTATTTAAATTTTTTGGAGAAGCTTTTGCCTCAGGAAGACATTGAGGAGTGTTGAGCATGGATTCAGAGCAATATTTAAAGACTAGCTGCTATACATGAGATGTAGGAACTACAAAAATTAAAGAAAATTATTAGTAGCTTGGAGAATCAAGGATATGGAAGAAGTATCCTCCAATGAGTGATGAGATAAACATGAAATGATTTAACCACAAAAGCAATAAGAGCATCATTTCTCATGTGCAATAAATCTCACTGTGACTTTCTGCATGTTTGCAAATCTACTCTATAAAATGTGTACAGTAAGTTAGAATCATAGCGTTATAGAACAGACCAGGTTGGAAGGGGCCTCAGAAGATTACCTGGTCCAATCTTTTGTGGGAAAGAAAGCCTAGATGAGATTATCTAGCACTTTGTCCAATCACATCCTAAAAACTTCCAGCAATGGGGACTCTACCACATATCTGAAGGAGGTATTGATTGTTTCCGGTGATTGACTGTTCTCACTGTAAATGGAAATTTATTTTATTAAGATGCAAACTTAGCCCAGTGCAAATTGTATCTGTTGTCCCATGACCTCTCCATGTGGCTTTCTGTGAAGAGAGAGTCTCTGTCCTTTTTCTAGCTACCCTTTAACTTCTAGAACACTGTGTTGAGGTCCCCAGAGCCTTCTTTTCTCCAGGGAGAAAAGACTTAACTCATTCAGTCTTTCCTCTGAGTAGAGTGGATGATCACATCTGTCTCTGCTAGTAATGCCCCTGCAGGTGCAGCTCAAGATCCGATTTGCCTTTGTTGCTGTAGTGGTACACTGCTGACTTACGTTCAGCTTGTCCACCAAGATCCCTGGGTCTCTTTCAGCAAGGCTGCTCCCCAGCCACAGAGACCCTAGGCTGTTCTGGGCTCTTTGGTTATTCTGTTCCAGCTTCAGGATCTTTCATTAGTCTTTCTTAAACTGTTCTTTCTATCCCACTCCTCTAGGCTGTCTAGGTCTCTTTCTAGGATGGCTCTCCATTCTGACATGTCCACCTTACCACCCAGTTTGGTGTCATCAGTAAACCCAGGGAAGGTGCCTTCATTATCATCATCCAGGTCATTTATGAAGATGTTTAACAGTGTGGGGTTTAGTATTGATGCCTATGGGGACACCACTTATGACAGACTGCCAGCCTGAGTAAAAGCCTTTGATCACCACCTTGAGTTAAGCCAGTGCAACTTTCCTATGCATGTCACAGACCACCCCACCCAGTCTGAATCATGACAGTTTTTCTAGGAGAAGGTTGTGGGAAACACTATCCCACAAGGCTGCTGCTAGAGGATGTAGGAAGACAGCTAGGAGGACTAAGGCATCCTTAGAATTAAATCTGGTGAGAAGGGTCAAGGACAGGAAAAAGAGCTTTTTCAAATACATGGCAGACAAAACTAACACCAGAGGCAATGTAGGCCCACTGATGAACGGGATGGGTGCCCTGGTGACAGAAGATACAGAGATGGCAGAGTTACTGAATGCCTTCTTTGTCTCTGTCTACTCTGCTGCAGGCAGTCCTGAAGAGCCCTGTACCCCTGAGACCTTAGATGAAGTCAGGTCGACGGAGCGATTTGCCTTAGTCAATGAGGAATGGGTTAGAGATCAGTTGAGCAATCTGGACATCCATAAATCCATGGGTCCAGATGGGATGCACCCGCGGGTGCTGAGGGAACTGGCGGAAGTCATTGCTAGATCACTCTCCATCATCTTTACCAAGTCTTGGGAAACGGGAGAGGTGCCTGAGGACTGGAGGAAAGCAAATGTCACTCCAGTCTTCAAAAAGGGGAAGAAGGAGGACCCGGGTAACTATAGACCGGTCAGCCTCACCTCCATCCCTGGGAAAGTGATGGAACACCTTATCCTTGGTGCCATCTTAAGGCATATCAAGGATAAGAGGGTTATGAGGGGCAGTCAACATGGCTTCACCAGGGGGAAATCATGTTTGACCAATCTCTTAGCCTTTTATGAGGAAATAACACGGTGGATGGATGATGGCAGAGCGGTTGATGTAGTCTACCTTGACTTCAGCAAAGCATTTGACACAGTCTCCCACAGCATCCTCACACCTAAATTGAGGAAGTGTGGACTGGATGATCAGGTAGTGAGGTGGACTGTGAACTGGCTGAAGGAGAGAAGCCAGAGAGTTGTAGTCTATGGGGCTGAGTCTAGTTGGAGGCCTGTAACTAGTGGAGTGCCTCAAGGGTCAGTACTGGGACCGGTATTATTTAATATATTCATCAACGATTTAGATGAGGGAATTGAGTGTACTACCAGCAAGTTTGCTGATGACACTAAGCTGGGAGGAGTGGCTGACACGCCAGAAGGCTGTGCTGCCATCCAGCGAGACCTGGACAGGCTGGAGAGTTGGGCAGGGAATAACTTGATGAAATATAACAAGGGAATATGTAGAGTCCTGCATCTGGGCAGGAACAACCCCAGGTTCCAATATAGCTTGGGGAACTACCTGTTAGAGAGCAGTGTAGGGGAGAGGGACCTGGGGGTCCTAGCTGACAACAGGATGACCATGAGCCAACACTGTGCCCTTGTGGCTAAGAAGGCCAATGGCATCCTGGGGTGTATTAGAAGAGGGGTGGTTAGTAGGTCGAGAGATGTCCTCCTTCCCCTCTACTCTGCCCTGGTGAGACCATATCTGGAATATTGTGTCCAGTTCTGGTCCCCTCAGTTCAAGAAGGACAGGGAGCTGCTGGAGAGAGTCCAGCGCAGGGCAACAAAGATGATTAAGGGAGTGGAGCATCTCCCTTATGAGGAAAGACTGAGGGAGCTGGGTCTCTATAGTTTGGAGAAGAGGAGACTGAGGGGTGACCTTATTAGTGTATATAAATATATAAAGGGGGAGTGTCACGAGGATGGAGCCAGGCTCTACTCAGTGGCAAACAGTGATAGGACAAGGGGTAATGGGTACAAACTGGAACACAAGAGGTTCCACTTAAACTTGAGAAGAAACTTCTTCTCAGTGAGGGTGACAGAACACTGGAACAGGCTGCCCAGGGAGGTTGTGGAGTCTCCTTCCCTGGAGACATTCAAAACTTGTCTGAACACATTCCTGTGTAACATTATTTAGGTGTTCCTGCTCCGGCAGGGGGACTGGACTAGATGATCTTTCGAGGTCCCTTCCAATCTCTAGCATACTGTGATACTGTGTGATACTGTGATACCATCGAGCACTTTGCTGAAGTCCAGGTATAGCTTCCACAGCTCTTCCCATGTTGACAGCTCTTCCTGTTATTTAGTCCACAACTCTTCCCATTATTTAGTCATAGAAGGAGATTAAGTCAGTCAGAAGTTAGTCAGGCATGATTTACCATTGGCAAACCCAAGTTGGCTTTTCCAAATCATGTTTCATTCAGTCCGGGATAGTTTCTATGAGGACTCGTCATAGCTACTTGATCCTGTGATCCGGGGTATGGCTACAACACATTCTGTGAATTCTCAAGGAGGACTAGAAGTCTGGGTTTCACATATGACCTAATGTAGTACAAGAAAAATTTAAATAATTAGACTGGTTATTAGATTTAAATATGATGTCATTGCTTCATGTATTTTAAAACTTTTCAGTATGATTTTATACAAATCCCTTCTATGAAACATTCACTGAGACAATAAGCTTCCTATAGCATCCATGAGAGAACATCTTTAATTCTCTATTTGATCTCAATTTTTTAATGATCAAACATAGATTCTCTTGCATCAAAGAATTCCACAACAGATTGAACGAATTATAAATGAGAAGCTGAATTTGATTGTGATAATGTTTTCATTAACAAAGGACAAAAACCATTAGGCAATTGACTAATTTAGTTTTACTTTATGCACATTTCTGTACAGAAATGTTTATGTTTCTTGGAAAGCTGCATGTCTTAGATCATCACTACTCTTTTCCATTTCTTGGATAGCTGCTAAATTCCTATCTTCCAAGACAGAACGTTGTGGCTGTCATTCCATGTACTAAGATTAGCAGAGATTCTCTGTCAGGCATCCTGTCTTTTTGACAGTTTAGTGAAACTGCTTACAATGTTATTGCTGTTGCTGTAAGCAGCTTCTACTATCTTTCTTCTTTCTTATTCTGCCGTCTTTCAGTGCTGAAGAACCATACATCAGCCTTGGCCTTCCTCAACAAAAGAAACTTTACCTTAAATGCATTGGATAGTCTCCAAATATGCTGGATAAAGACAGGAACTTAAAAAAATTGTCATCTTTGTCACTGGTAACAGGACTAACATTGTCAAATCATAATGATAGGTGTTCTGATAAAATCCAATGGCTTCATCACACTATCCATTTTTAATCACTGGTGCCAATCAGAGAGGGATTGCTACTGTGAGAGGAACCATTGCCAAGAAAAAGAGCATTCCTAGACTTTGTTTTTTCACTTTAGCAATGTAAATATACAGCAATTTATTCATGTTTGAACTTTTGCGAAGGTCATCTTGGTCTCCTAAATAGTAAGCTATATGCAACCAACAGACATTTACATTTCTTTTTGTTTTGGGGAAAAATTGTGCACACACTGTGAGAAATATTTGGTATGTGACCACTTAGGTGACTGAAGAAGATCTGAATGATCTATATCTAGATCAGGGTAGGAAGTTGTGTAAACAATACTGGAGGGAAATCATTTTTAAACACACCTGCACGGTATGATTCTTGGACCTACCTGTGTTGAATTTGCATCAGCCAGTGTCAGTTTTGTAGCTGATGGTCATAGCTGCTTATTGGTTGTTGTAATCTATTCAAGACTTGAATTTTCCATTTAACTGCTTAACATTTGAGAAACAATGTGGTTTTAAGTACTTTAAGTGACTGTAACTTCCCTCCCCCCTGTAACTTTTGTGAATATTTTAGTCTCATTTTATATTCTTGTCTGAATACATAGTGATTCTCTCTCCCTTGTCTCTAAATGAAAGACCTACACAAATCACAGGAAAAAAAGTAATGAAATCAGATCTGGAGAGCTCCACACCTGATATACTTACCCAGATGTGGGTGTAGACATGTTCAGTTACACAAAAAGTTGTGAAAAAGCAGAGCACAAGGAAGTAGATTTTTCAGTTTTATGAAACCACATAGATGTTGTATGTTAAAATCTTGGAATTCTGATGCTTGTCTCATCGATTTTTTCTGGGCCTAAATATTTAAATTTAATACTAAATACTTATGCACTTTTTTTTTTTTCCCCCAGGGCTTCCAAAAATCCTATGCAAAGACCTGTAGTAACTGTACAGAAATGTGTTACAACAGATGTACATCCTTCCTATCTGTGATTTGGATGAAGTGGTATGTAGAGATGCTTATCTCTTATTATGGAAGGAGACTAGGCATTATACTCAAATTAAGTATCTGTTTGTTGACAGTAAGATGTGGCATGAATAACATAATGAAGTGGCAATAAGTGACAATTCTTCCATCCAAGTTAGGGTGAGGTATCTGTCAGTAGTCCTATTCTTTTGTATAAACCTCTATATAAAATACTCTGTTAGTATTGCCCTATAACTTCCTTCAGTGAAACCAAAGACAAAGCTATGTAATACCAGATAAATACTTGCCGATTTCTACCTTAAAAATGCAACAGGTAAGACTATAAATAGAAGTTTTGTTTGGATATGGATATACTGCAGTTATATAGTTACATCCCTCAGTGGAAAAGGAAAACTGTAATGTCCAAGATTTTCAGACTGTCCTGGGTGATGGAACATTACCGGGTGGATTCACAAATTTCCAGTGTCAGTATATATGGTAAAAAATGAGGTGACATAATTGCATTTTTCCCTCTACTTCTTCCCTGCCTGTTTCCACCCACACCTCCTGTGTTCCTTTTTCATATTTTTCAACTATGACAAAAAAATTTTAAAAAGGGAAAGAATGGAAAGTACAATGCACAAGATTAACACTGGCAGAAGAACAGACATGCATGACTGGTTGTTGGCAATGTTTCTAAAATGCAGCCCACTTTTCTTCAACGTCCTTATTTTAGTGCCATAAATTACATTCCCTTTTCCTTTATGATACTTTTTTTTCTCTCAAAAGTGCTAACATGTAAGTATTCAAAAAATTTTAATTACATTTTGGCAGCTTATTGAACATAAACACTACATTCTCAATGGGCTTTTGGACTCTTCCCATATGACAAGACTGGCAGCCTAGAAAGATTTTCAGTCCCCTGATGTTTACAGGATTTAATAATTGTATTTAAAAAAGCCATTATCAGGTCATTCTCATAGCATACTATAAAATATGAAGATATTTAGCTTGTCTCTTAGCATTTTTTAAAGTCAGATATATGACTGAGGATATGGGTTTTGGAGAAAGTTCCCAAGAATCTTCCAGTTCATCTTCTAGTACATTTTTTTTTAAATAAAGATTTGAGGGTGGGAAAGTTCTTCTGAATAGAAACCTAGAATTTTATTTAGATTTTTCTACTGCATCCTGAAAATTGAGGTGCACTGAATGGAGAATTGTTAGAATCTGGATTAATTTATCTAAAGGAATGACACTTGGGGTCAGATCCAAATTAAATTAAAGCTCAGAAGTTGTTCATGTGAAATTTTGCCTCCAAATAGAAGGAATCTTTCTGTGTGACTTAAAGTAACTGTAAATCAAACCTGAAAAATACTGTAAGTTTTTTCTTCAGATATGAACTATGTCAAAATAATATCAGAAAGCATATATGGATTCTAACCCCTCATTTGTAGTAGATAGTGGTCAAGAGAAAGTTTTATTTAAAGAAAAGTAAGGATCTTTTCTGACAGGTTTTTGAAAAGCTATACCTCAATGGTGATTTCAGGAACAAAAGGACTGTCGATTTTTTTCCAGTATGTGTTAATAATTGCTTAAATGATTTATCAGAGGCAATACTTCAATCAGTATTGTTTCAGAAGTTCTGTGAAGATATAAACCACAGAATGCATTAACTTCAGATATAAGAAGAGATGTAACCTCATTTAGAAGTTGTAGTGTCACTTTTCTACTCCAACTGACACATTTTTGCAATTACATATTCATAGAATAGAGCCATAGAATAGTTAGGGTTGGAAAGGACCTTAAGATCAGCTAGGTCGAAACCCCCTCCCATGGGCAGGAACACCTCATATGAAACCATGTCACCCAAGGCCTCATCCAACCTCGACTTGAACACCATCAGGCATGGAGCATTCGCAGCTTCCCTGGCAACCCATTCCAGTGCCTCACCACCCTAACAGGAAAGAACTTCTTCCTTATATCCAATCTGAACTTCCCCTGTTTAAGTTTGAACCCATTACCCCTTGTCCTATCACTATAGTCCCTAAAGAAGAGTCCTTCCCAGCATCCTAACAGGCCCCCTTCAGATACTGGAAGGCTGCTATGAGGTCTCCATGCAGCCTTCTCTTCTCCAGGCTGAACAGTCCCAACTTTCTCAGCCTATCTTGATACAAGAGGTGCTCCAGTCCCCTGATCATTCTTGTGGCCCTCCTTTGGACTTGTTCCAACAGTTCCATGTCCTTTTTACGTTAAGGACACAAGAACTGCACATAATACTCCAGGTGAGGTCTCACAAGAGCAGAGCAGAGGGGCAGGATCACCTCCTTCGACCTGCTGGCCACGCTCCTTTTGATGCAGCCCAGGATGCAGTTTGCTTTCTGGGCTGCAAGTGCACACTGAAGCCCGCTCATGTTCAGTTTCTCACCGACCAACACCCCCAAGTCCTTCTCTGCAGGGCTGCTCTGAATCTCTTCTCTGCCCAACCTGTAGCTGTGCCTGGGATTGCTCCGACCCAGGTTTAGGACCTTGCACTTGTCATGGTTAAACTTCATAATGCTGGCATCTTCCCACCTCACGAGTGTGTCGAGGTCCCTTGCTGTGCTTGTCATATCTCAGAATGAGTATGTTCATACATTGTTTTTCTGCTTAGAAAAGTTTCAGATTTCTGAAAAAAGTTGCAGCACCAACAGTCCCTAATGTCAGTGTATAGTTTCTCTGTTATTTTATTTTTTTAATTGTTTTTCTATTGAATACCCAGGGAATGATGATCTTATCTCTAACTTGGTAGCTCCTGTAATACTGTTATATACATATGGAGAGCTACTAATACCAGGAAAAAGTGCTGCCTTAAAACCTTGTGAGGGAGGTTAACTTTAATCATGCCTAGGAGATACAGTCAAGAAGTCTATTTGTGAAAGTTCCTAAGTATTAGCCTATAGGCAGAATTGCTTTGAAAATTATGACAGCTAAATTCACTAGATGTGTTAACACACAGGCTGCTCTAAGGTACTGCCTCACTGGATGTACTGCTCAAAAAGGAATTAAATGTAGCTTTTTTCCTCCTTTACCCCTGCTTCACAATGAAATATTGAAACAGCTCTTGCATCTTATCTCATAGGAATAAGAAACTCCCCACTCCATATGCAGCAAAAAGAGATTTTAGTCACTGTGTTGTCTGGTGCTATGTATCTCCAAGTGCAAAAAGTCTCAAAATCCTGGAGGCCAATCACAATGTTTAATAAGCGATGGTTGTCTTTTATTAAAGATGTTAGTGCTAGCAGACAAAACCAGTAATTAATGTATACAAGTAGATTTTCTTAAGTATATCTTTTACTGGATAATAGCTTTAATGAAACTCAAAACAGCAGTGCTAGTTTTGGGAAGATGTTTTTCATAAGCTTCATGCATCAGAGCTGGCTACTAAAGCTGTTACTTCTTCTTGCTCACTAGCCTACTGTGACACTGACAAGTGAACTATCAAGCAACACTACCAAGAAGAAATAAAAACAATATTCAAGACCTAAGGATGACAAATGTCCCTCAGTTTTGCTCCCAACAACCATTGAGAACAGAGAATATGAACCTGGGTGCTTCTTTCCCAATACACATACAAATAATCAGTGATCAATTAATGAATGGTGCTATTTTCCACAGCTGTGAGAATGTGATTATAAAAGGGATTGAAACATGGAATCGACTCAGGATAGACCACCTTGCTAACTTGACAGGGTCACAAAACCACCAAGGAAGTAATTTATTATTGCTATTCATTAAAAAAAGGTTGTAGTCATCTTTCTAATTACTTTTCTTACTTAGGACTGCTAACTTTTTCACAGATTGCTTGTCACTTGCAGTGACCTCTGTATAAAATCGATATATATTTGCATTTTTTTGTGCTCATTATGGTGAAGCATGACATAGCCTGAAAATAAAAGATGTCTTTCTTTATAACAGCAGGCAAGCACTGAAAACACTAATGACAAAGGTTTAGAATTTCTCCTTTATTGTTTCATTGCTCCTTTTCTATATTCTTGCAAAACTCATACGCTGTGACTATGCTTACCTTGAAGTTGCCATCGGGTGCTTCAGGAAAATGAACCCAGTATAATATGGAAGTCATTCCAAGAACTAAGACACTGTGCCTATCATTTTATTTCTTAACATTTTGAATGAATAAAAATCACCAAAGAATTCTTTCAAAGTAAATACCTTTGTCTCCTTTTCTTTACCTTTTTGTTAAAACATCCAACTATTCAAAGCTTTTTTTTTTAAATTAAAAAAGAGCTGACACCATGAAATTCAGAACTAAATCTGGATTTAAATTGTAATGCCTCAACTATCAGGTACATTTAGATGTAAGACTACTATTAATCAAGTAACTTTATGTTAATGATAACATTAACAGAGTCATTTTATTCACAGAACCAAGACTGAAGTCCAGTTTATTTGATTAGTAACTTTTGTCGAAGCCTAATCTCTTCTCACAAGGCACAAAGTCTTACATTCACTCCTGTTTCAAGTTCTGGCATCCTAAAACCCTCAAAGACAACTGTCAGCTCTGTCAGGACCTGAGACACTCAGGGATCCATTAGCTGTGGTACCCTTCAATAAAAAAAGAAACATTATTTCAGGTAAAATATAATATTAAATTGTGATCAATATACACCAAAGAGAAAGAATATTAAATCCTAAATGCTTCAAGGTGATTATTGTCTAACTTTTTCATGGGGATAATATTTAACAAATGATTCAAGGATAAGCTGCTACAAGCTCAGGAGGGTTGCATCCCAACTAGAAGGAAGTGCAGCAGGAGGGCCAGGAGACCTCCTTGGATGGATAAGTTGCTGCTGAGGAAAATTCAAAGGAAAAAAGAGCCTTATAAAAGGTAGAAGCAAGGAAAGGTGGCCTGGGAAGAGTACAGGGATGTTACCTGGGAAGCTAGGGGCCAGGTTAGGAAAGCTAAGGCCCACTTATAATTAAACTTGGCTAGGGATGTGAAAGGCAACAGGAAGGGATTCTATAGGTATGTTGTGAATAAAAAACAAGGGACAACATAGGCCCCCTCTTGGAAGATCTCAGGAGAGCTAGCTACACAGGATTTGGAGAAGGCTGAGGTTCTGAATGGCTTCTTTGCCTTGGTCTTCACTGGCAAAGGCTCTGACCACACCACCCAAGTCTTGGAAGGCAGACGCAGGAACTGCGAGAAGGAACACCTTGGGCCCACTGTAGAAGAGGATCTGGTTTGAGACCATCTTAAAAACCTAAACGTACACAAGTCCATGGGACCTGATGAAATCTGTCCGCGGTTCCTGAAGGAGCTGGTGAATGAAGTTGCTAAGCCGCTGTCCATCATATTTGAAAAATCATGGCAGTCAGGTGAAGTTCCTGATGACTGGAAAAAGGGAAATATAACCCCCATTTTCAAGAAGGGGAAAATGGATGACCTGGGGAATTAGAGACCAGTCAGTCTCACCTCTGTGCCTGGCAAAATCTTGGAGCAGATTCTCCTGGAAGGCATGCTAAGGCACATGAAAAACAACAAGGGGCTGGGAGACAGCCAGCATGGCTTCACTAAGGGCAAATCCTGCCTGACCAATTTGGTGGCCTTCTATGATGGGGCTACAGAACTGATGGACAGGGGTAGAGAAGTTGATGTCATCTACCTGGACTTATGTAAGCATTCGACACTGTCCCACACGACATCCTTGTCTCTAAATTGGAGAGACATCAATTTGATGGATGGACCACTCGGTGGATAAAGAACTGGCTGGATGGCCTCACACAAATAGTTGTGGTCAATGGCTCAGTGTCTGGCTGGAGACCAGCAACGAGTGGTGTCCCTCAGGGTTCGGTGTCGGGACCGGTCTTGTTTAACATCTTCATCGCTGACATGGACAGTGGGATTGAGTGTGCCCTCAGCAAGTTTGCCAGTGACACCAAGCTGTGTGTTACAGTTGATACGCTGGAGGTAAGGAATGTCATCCAGAGGGACCTTGACACACTTGTGAGATGGGCTGATGCCAACCTCATGAGGTTTAACCATGCCAAGTGCAAGGTCCTACACCTGGGTCAGAGCAATCCCAGGCACAGCTACAGGTTGGGCAGAGAAGAGATCAAGAGCAGCCCTGTGGAGAAGGACTTGGGGGTGTTGGTTGATGAGAAAATGAACATGAGCTGGCTTCAGTGTGCGCTTGCAGCCCAGAAAGCCAACTGTATCCTGGGCTGCATTAAAAGGAGCGTGACCAGCAGGTCGAAGGAGGTGATCCTGCCCCTCTACTCTGCTCTTGTGAGACCTCACCTGGAGCATTGTTTGCAGACCTGGTGTCCTCAACATAAAAAGGACATGGAACTGCTGGAACAAGTCCAGAGGAGGGCCAAGAAGATGATCAGGGGACTGGAGCATAAAGATAGGCTGAGAAAGTTGGGACTGTTCAGCCTGGAGAAGAGAAGGCTGCATGGAGACCTCATAGCAGCCTTCCAGTATCTGAAGGGGGGCTATAGCGAGATGCTGGGGAGGGACCCTTGATTAGGGACTGTAGTGATAGGACAAGGGGTAACAGGTTCAAACTTAAACAGGGGAAGTTTAGACTGGATATAAGGAGGAAATTCTTTCCTGTTAGGGTGGTGAGGCACTGGAATAGGTTGCCCAGGGACGTTGTGAATGCTCCATCCCTGGCAATGTTCAAGGCCAGGTTGGAAGAGGCCTTGGGTGAGATGGTTTATTGTGAGGTGTCCTTGCCCATGGCAGGGGGATTGGAAATAGGTGATCAGTCAGTGTTTATCAGTACTATGCATCTAGAGTACTGCATCCAGTTTTGATCTTCCAGTGCATGAAAGATGTGGAAAAAATGGAGCATGTCATTTGCAGACTGTAGCACGAACTATGACAAAGACGATTTATGCTACATAAGCAAAAAGTCAGGAAAATTTTGTGCTCTCATTATTTGTAAAACATTATGAAAAGCTAATGAGGGAAGTGCAGATCTTTCCTAGGTACTTTTTATTTCCATGACAAGAACAACAAATGCAGCTGATAATAAACTTTTTTGGCAGTATGTTAAACTGTCACAGCTCTAATGATTTGTATTCATGGTATAGCATTAAACTACCCATAGCTATAATTCATCATATTTCTAATTTTACAGAGGCACAGATGGCTGTCCACTCTAGTGGTCCCCACATTAGTGAGTTAAACATAGAATAGCATGATTGATTAAAAATTTTAATCAGACATCACTGCATTTAATTGTGATTAATAGGAGTTTACTATTTCTGACAATAATTACTTTTCTTCTTTTTAACAGAGAGACTTGAAAGTAAGTCGATTATAGGCTTAAGAAATCAAGATTTTAGGGTCAAATGAACAATTAATATTAATTGTAAAAAGAGAAAACTGCTGTTAGTACTTTACTTTTAGGGTGGTTTAGGGATTCCTATTATCCTTTTGGGTGGCTTTTTTCAAGGTTGACAATTATTCCCTGTGGGAAAGTGACAGCTAATAATTTACTTGCATATTATCCTTTGTACTGTTTTTAAATTACTTTGCATACTTACATTTTCAGTAGTGCCTAGGAACATGATTTTTTTTTAGGAACTTTCTGCATGTCTTTGGAGTTAAAAAAAATTTATATTACCTGAGGCAGTGAAAAATTAACGGACTGATTTCTATTAGTATTTTTAGCATTCACCAGAAGCACAGTCAACAGTATCATTTGGCTTTGGATCAGGTCTGTGTTTCTTACTTACAGGATCCTCATGGTCAAACAGAAAACAAGCATGTATTGTGATAGAATCCATAACTTCTGTATGTATTACCCCCCTTTGGAAGACCTTGTGAAACTTTACACTCAAATTGATACTGTGTCTGTTTCTTAATTTGGTAAAGTATTGGGTTTATGTGGCAAGCTTTTGGTAGCAGGGTAGCTCCTGGGGTTGTTTCTGTGAGAAGATACCAGAAGCTGCCTCATGTCAGACAAAGATGGTTTCAGTAAGGTCCAAACCCAGTTAGCTAAAGCTAAGCCCATCAGTAATGGCAGTGGTGTCTCTGAGATTATAAATTACACTCTAATAAAGAGTAAAAAACACTGTACAGCAGCTGTGAAAGAAAGAAGTGAAAAAAGTGAGAGAAACAACCATTCTGATGCCCATGTCAGTGAAGGAAGAGATACTCCAGGCAGTGGAGCAGAGTTTCCACTGCAGCCTATGGAGAAGACCATGGTGATGCAGGGTGTTATCCTGCAACCCACACTGAAGCATGATGAAGCAGATATCCACACTAGAGCTCATGGAGGATATGCCCTGAAGGAAGCTTTGAACCACAGAGATCCCATGCAAAAGGTCTCTTGTCAGGACCTGAAGCTCCATGCAGAGAGGAGCACACACTGGAGCAAGTTTGCTGGCAGGAACTGTGACCCTGCAGGAGACCCACGCTGGAGCAGTTCGCTCCTGAAGGGCTGCGACCCATGAAAGGGATGCATGCTGGAGCAATCTGTGAGGAACTACAGCCTGTGGGAAGGACTGTATCCTATGGGATATAGCCCAAGCTGGAGCAGGGGAAGAGCATAAGGAGCAGCAGGTTTTTTAATTTCTTGACATATTAGTGTATGAGACAATTTGTTAATGGGACTCCTAATTTTTATATCCTCAGTGAAACATTTTCATTCCTCATCTTTCTGATGCAGGATATGGTCTTCCAACAAGCTGGGGGACACAGGTGGAGAAAACACAAACAGGAATCTAAACATAACATTTGGGCAAAGAGAGTGCACAGAGAAAGACTGCTGATTCACAGCATCTCTCATGCTGCCTCTGGCAGTCAGACCTCATGAAGCCCAAGGCAGAACTTAAAGCTGCTTCCTTGAGTAGAATCCTTATAGCTGGCCTCTTTGGTCTTGTTACCTCTGATTTCTCAAAGGTGAAAGAGGCAAATACAATTCTTTCCTTGGCTGCAGGCTAGTTTAGGTTTTGTCTTACTTATAAATCTTTATTATTTTAGTCTCCTCATGTCCCGTCCCCCCCCCCCCATATTAATGTGCATGTCTCCAAGACCTCTATTTCTTTTTTTCCTTCATATATAATTGTACTGCTGCCCATATGATGATCTTTATTATTATTATTATTGAGTGCCTTTTATTGGCTGATTCATAACAAAAAAGATATTTTTAAGGAAGAATTTGTTGAGTAAAATTTGTTAAAATTGTTGGAAGATTTCTTTCCAGTTTATGTTAAAAAAAACCACTTTCTTTATTTTCTGCTTAACAAGATCTGTTGCATATTATCTTAACCGTAGCTTTAATATCAAACGGACACTTCTTTCTGAATGAGTCTATTAAATTCATTGCAACAGAAGAATGGATAGCAAGATGTCATGTGAAGAAGTCATCTGAGTATTAAGACTTCTGTGGCTACGTGTAACTTTTCTCAAAAGATGATCAGTCCTGTATAATTATAGCTGGTATGTGCTGTATCACACAGAGTTGAAGGCCGCTATCATGAGAGATGGCTAATTGGCTATTTGATTAATAGCTCTCCACCAGACTCCATCTGTAGTGAGATTTAGCCTACTGTTCTCAAAGCTGGCTGAGGCATACTTCACCACAGCCTAACTGCATGGCTACATGGAGCTGAAAAATCATTACACAGTAAAAAAGATTATGATTGAGCAAAAGGTTTCAAGTGTATGTAGCCACCATCAGAAGGGGGTTCTTTGCGCTGACCTGAAAGTCTTTTCCCAATGGTACTGTGCCTAGTTTCTCCTTTAAAGAAAGAAGTTCCATTTTCTTGCCTTGTAAAGAAGAAGAAAATATCCATAAAAGAAAAAAACCCTCTCCAAAGCTGCGCACTAGAAAAGATGATAGTAGGAAGTATGATGTACAGCAAAGAAAAACAAAAAAAAAAAAGCCAGAAAACCAAAGAAGTAAAACTCATATCTTAACCATTTCAGCTGAGAAGCTGAACTCAGATGCCTCATCTTACCAGTGCTTTGCAAATAATGTTAATACTAAAGCAGTATTATACAATCTTATTTGCTTTGCAAATAATGTTAATATTAAAGCAATACATTTGCTTTAATATTATTATTAAATATTAATATTATTAATTTTAATTAATGTTAACAATTCTTATTAAAGAGTAATAAGAATTTCTTATATATGTAGCCTAATATTAGATATTAGCAATCTGAATGAGAAATATGTGTGTCTATTTATCTATGGACTAACTGACTCACTTGAGGACCTTTATCCACTTTTCTGTAACTCAATGTTTAGCCAAATCAAAGTTTAAGCCAAATCTGAAACCCACTTTACAAAAACATATAAAAAAATCTTACCTGCTACCACTATAATTACCCAATATGACACAAGCTGAGTACTATCACATGATTTACCTTAATCATAATTATGATCGTTGTCACAATACACTATGTCAAACCTTTTTGTCTTTTACTTTCCGACAAACCTATTTTCTGTATGCATTGACGCTTCTGAATTACTATTTGAATGTCTAGCTTTGAAAGCATTGCTCGAAACCTCACTTGCATTATTATTAAAAAAAAAAAAAAATTATGTTTCTATTCTATGGAAGGTCAAAAACACTGATGCATTTTGTTGGAAGTACTGACCTAGAGAATGAATAAAAGCTATGACAGTAAAAACACTTCTGTTCAGGAGAGGCAATTTTCAGGTTTCTGACCTCTTAGAATAACTGGTCATTATAATGCTACTTTTTCTTTCTCTGCTTTTATGGCAGGTACAGCATTAACTCATTCTTGTATTTAACTCCTGGCAGTCATTTTTTATCAGACTCTCAAGAACTGCCTGGCACTGCAGCTTGAGAACAAAATATTTCATTTCTTTGATTCTGACCTATCTATCAGTTTCTTGAGAGTAATTTCACTTACAGAAAATAGAGTTGCAAATAATACATACTTTTTAGTGCTGAGAACTCTGCCAAGGTATTACAATGTAATTGATTCTCCAGCTACTTTACTTTCTTTGAGTACATGAAAATGAAATTTTATGTGTTTTTCCTTTCTGAACTCTTCCTCAACTAGTCAAAGAGAACTATTTTTGAAAGATAAGACAGGCATAACGAAATAAAAACAAATGCTTCCCAATGTTCATTAACTGATGCTCATAAAGTAAAATCTTCCTGAGAAATCAGAAATAATGTATGAAATCAAATCACATGAAAATGTATGTATTTCAATAGTTCTAGCAAAACTGGGTAGCACTGTATGAAAATATGATGCAACAAGAAATATAAAACTTTTTTTGTCATTCCCTCTACTTAACTGCCAATCACAATTATATCACAGTTAATGTGATTTTCACTATTACAAGTTGTAATGTGTCTGGCTGGGATGGAGCTAGCTTTCCTCATAGCAGCCATCTGGTGCTGTGTTTCAGATTTGTGGCTAAACCAGTGCTAACACAACAGTAATTTGGCTGTTTCTGAGTAGTGTTTGCATAGCATCAAGGTTTTCTTTTTTCCCCCAGAAATAGGCTAGTGGTGGGCAAGACATTGAGAGAGGCACAGCCAGGACAGCTGACCCAGGCTGGCTAAAGGGAATTCTGTATCATATAACATTATGATCAGCAACAACAAAATGTGGTAGAAGAAGATGGGGAGAGGCTTTTGCTTTCCAAGATGGTTATGACTCCATCATCAGTACTGTTGTGAAAGGTTGTGATTGCTTTTGCGTCACATCCCTCAACCTTTCACCTATTAAACTCCCTTTACCTCAGCCCACAAGGGTGTTTTTATTGTTTGGGGATTTTGGGAGATCCCCCCTGACCCCACCCTTTTTTCTTTTCTTTGTCTTATTCCCCCTTCCTGCTGGGAGTGGGGAAGAGCGAGCAAGTAGCTGTGGAGATGCCTCAAGTCTCAGGGCTGGCCTGGGCTCACCTTGGCCAGAGCTGGGCTGAGCTGGCTTCAGCGCCTGCCTCAGGGCCAACTGCTTGTTGCCTCCCCTGCCTGAGCTCTGCCAGTGCCTCCATGGGAAGGGTCTGTGAAACAAGAGCCCCTGGGGAGGCTTAGTCCACACTTGCACCTCAACTGGGAGCAGCCAGAAGGCAGGAGCCTGGATCAAGAAAACAAAGTTATCTCAAGCAAATGCTAAAACTGAGGTGGAAGGGAATCCACCCATCAGTGCTGAACTCCTCCCAGGGCAGGTTCCAGGAGAGCTCGCTGTGATATTCCTCACTTGAAGGAAGACTGGCCCCAATGACATTTGGGCAGAGAGTGTGAGCACAGCAGAGGAAGTTGTAGACAGAAGGAAGGGTAAATAAAAGTATTTTAACTTTATTGCTGTTGAAGTTATTTCTGTATTAAGACTATTAAACTGAAAGCATTAATAGGAATGTCAAATCAACTTCACATATATAAAGTGATCTCCTTTGCTCATAAAAAGAGCTAATAACATTGCAACTATTATTCCATGAAATTCAGCTTCAAAGAATGGTACCAGATACCTGTTTCTGCTTCACACACTGCAAAACTGCCTGTCAGCGGTTGCATTTCTCCAATGAAAATATTTCAAATGATTTTCTTAAATGTTTATGAATTTTTGCAAAAATAACTATTAAAAATAAACAGCAGTCTAATGTGTAGAAATAGTATTTTCCATTTAAAAGATATTTCTTAGTCATCCACTGATGGGTCACTCACTGAAACTGTTGGGATATGAGTGTATATCTCAGGTGATAACTAATCAGGTGCATTCTTGATTTAGTGTTTCAAAAATTGCATCACTATGTCTTACTGTATCTTGTATTGGACTGCATGAAAACAAGAAATTGAGACAATGTTTATTATCATGACTGTTGAGTAGAGACCATGCTTTGTCATGCAATCATAGAAACACCTGTCAGCACTTCAGTTACTGATTCAGCACTGGCTTATGAGGCCAGGGTAGACGAAAACATAAAATGCCAAGAAAAACAAAACAAACCCAACCCCCCAACAATTTAATACACTTGACTGGCCCTAAATTCATTCTTTCTTGTCAATACAAATACTTTCTTTTCTGGAATGTAATAACAAACTGAATATTAGGGGAGTTGTTGCTTGCATCCCTCCAGTTAAGGGTTTGGCAGTATTTTGTTGAAATATAGCGCCCCTGGCTTTGTAGGTTTATAACTGAGATGTAAAGATCTGTATTGTGCTAGAGCTTTTATGGGCTATTTTCTGTAGGGGAAAAATAGATTCTGTAGGGGAAATTATAGATGCAGGCAACACACCAAAAAAAACCCAAACCTATGGAAACTCAACTTTGGAGTCCAGTGCAGTAAACCTTGCAAATTCAAAGCATGTCAACATCAGAATAAAAGAAGCTAAGCTGTTTTTTCACCTCATATGTTCCATGTACAGCAGCTACAGTACAAACTCAGTAACATCAAGGGTGAACTGGCTAATTAGCAAGACCTAGCAAAAAAGAATAAACAGACTGCACCATTCCCCAGTGATTTGTGTAAGTCAAAGAGCGATTTACACGGCTTCCTGCATAACCTCCAAAATATAGTGATTAGCAACATGCTCTATACAACAATTTCTATGCAATAACTGAACTCGCACCTGTCTTTGAAATTTATTCATCTAATGTTTCTTCTCCCTCAGAAAGGCCATGATCATTTTGGACAGTTCACTCTTCAGTTAGACACAGGAATTAAAATAGTAGTATCCTTCTTTCGAATTACACTGATTGGGTGAAATATGTTTATTCTGGTGAACCTTAAATTTGAGGAAACAACTGGTAGTCTTCACTTAAGAAAGCAATCACTGAATAACTAGTGAATAATTAGCAAAACATGAAGCATTTCACTCTGACCCTCCTCTTTCCTGTACAGCATACCTTAAAAAGTTTATATATGTAACTATCATTTCAGTAGCTTTTTTCCATTGTTTTGTATTACACATACTGAGAAGCTGTAAGTATAAATATTTAGCAAAAATTTGATTAAACTTTTGATGTTTATCTGTCTGAGCATAAAGCATAAAGAATTACTTCTAACAATTTTGCCGGCTCCTAGATTTCAAAAACAATGATCCAGGCTCCTAGAACAATGGTCTAGGACTTAGGATGGGATAGAAAAATCTGAAAAACGTATTTCAGTTCTGGTTTGGTTTTCAGCTTTCATTTAAGATCTTTAGGTTGTCAGTTACTGCAGAGCCCCAAACCCAGCTTTTGTTTCCTATTCTTCTCCTTGGCCCCAAGAGCCAGGCTTCCTATGCAAAGGCTGGGAAGATGGAATAAAAAAAATAAATGCCCAAAGTCTTTTACATTAATCTTGAAAACATCTAAGCTAGTTTGTAGGAAATACTTTCAAAGGGATAAGTTCCTACAACAAGTGAAAGTTAGGCATCAGTTTCAAAGAGGTGTATATATTGCTGAGGTGAGTAGCTCGAGAGAGGACACCTTCAACACCGGAGTGGGTGGAAGATCAACGTCCGGGAGCCTCAACTCAGAGCGACAAGAGCCACCAAGGGAGCCTCAAGTCCTCGACAGGACCTGCCCAGGAGCCGGCAGCTCAGCTGACGAGAGCAAGCAGCTGACTCACAGGGGGCGGAGCCAGGAGGAGCGGCGCCAGCCCTGAGTGGGTAAAAAACCAGCTCCAAGGAGCGCGAACGAGCGGTCAGGGCAGGTCGAGGCAGTTTGTGCGGGATGGTGAGCACTCGCAGTATGACCGGGGCCCGGTCTGGGAGCTCTGCTCTGGCTGCCCCGGCGGTGGCCAGCGTAGGCACCCAGACAGAGGAGATGAGAGGGGAGGCTGCAGTGCAGAGCTCGGGGTGTAGAGAGTGCCTGCACTGGCCTGGTGAGGGGAGGGTGCACAATGGGCAGGGCTGCACTCGGTGCTCCCTGGTGGAGGTCCTCCTGCAGCAGGGGCTGAGCTGCTGGATGGTGTTAATAGGCTGCAAGATGTCAGGGAAGCTGAGAGAAAGCAGGAATGCTTGCTCCTGGCCCAAACTCTGCAGGGGCCTCGAGTGTCCTCTGTAGCTCATGGAAGAAAGAAGGAGGCTGCTAACCCAGGAAGCTGGGAAACAGCAAAAAAAAAAAAAAAAAAAAAAAAAGGGGGGGGGGGGGAAGAGAACAATTAAAAGCAAGGGGCTTCCCCCTAAATCCCCTGTCCCCATGCAGAACCGCTTTGCTGTCCTGCAGGGGGCTCATGAGGAAACACACCCCAGAAACAGCTGGCTGATACACTGCTAAAGAAGATCTCTACTGGTGCTGCCAGGAAAAAGCAGCAGGTCATAGCAGTAGGGGACTCTACTTTGAAAGGAACAGAGACACCCATCTGTCGGCCTGACCTGGTCTCAAGGGAGGTGTGTTGCCTACCAGAGGCACAGATCAGGGATGCTGCAGAAAGGCTGCCTGCTCTAGTAAGTCCCACTGACTATTACCCACTTCTAGTGATCCATGTGGGTACTAGTGATATAGATAGAAGTAGCCTGGAGAACATAAAGAAGGACTACAGAGCCCTGGGAGAGGTGGTTAGGGGCTTTGGAGCTCAGACTGTCTTTTCGTCAATTCTCCAGGATAAAGGGGAGGACCTTAAAAAGGCTAGGAGGATTGGCCAGGTTAATAAATGGTTAGAAGGGTGGTGCCATAGTCAGGGGTTTGGGTGTCTTGAATACGGAACCCAAGTTAGTAGGCCAGGTCTACAGGGGGCTGGTGGAGCTGCCCTGGTAAAGAAGGGGAAGAGTGGTTTTGGTAGGAGTCTTGCCAGACTGGTCAAGGATGCTTTAAACTAGATGTGTTGGGGGAGGGGGGCATCATTCCATCCAAACACACCCAGTCAGTTGCCAGCACTTATAATACATGCTTGCAATGTAGAGATATTCCAGCCACTCCAGCCAACGAGCCAGCTCCATTTGGAGCTCAGCTCAGATGCCTCTATACAAATGCCCGTAGCATGGGGAACAAACAAGAGGAATTAGAGATGTGTGCACGTCTACGGGGATATGATATAATAGGCATCACAGAAACATGGTGGGATGGCTGCTATGACTGGAGTGTTGGAATGGAAGGTTACAGACTCTTTAGGAAGGACAGGCCTGGCAGGCTTGGAGGGGGAGTTGCCCTTTATGTTAGGGATAGGCTGGAGTATGGAACTCTGTCTGGGGACTGGTGAGTCAATAGAGAGTTTGTGGTCAGGGTTGAAGGGAAAACAGTGATGGGAGACATTATTGTGGTGATCTGTTACAGACCGCCTGATCAAGAGGAATCTGGATGAAGCACTCTGTAGACAGATAGGAACAGCTTCACGCTGGCAGTCCCTTGTTCTCATGGGGGACTTCAACCACCCTGATATCTGTCGGAGGGGCGGTATGGCCCAGCACAAGCAATCCAAGAGGTTCCTCAGTTGTGTGGAAGACAACTTCCTTCTGCAAGTAATAGAGGAGCCGACAAGGAGAGGTGCCATGCTTGACCTCGTGCTCACCAACAGGGAAGGGCTCGTTGGAAATGTGACGCTCCAGGACAGCCTTGGTTGTAGCGGTCATGAGATAATAAAATTCGAGACACTCGAGATCCTGTATTGCATACAGTTCTGGTATCTTCAACATAAAGGACATGGAACCGCTGGAACAAGTCCAGAGGAGGGCCAAGAGGAAGATCAGGGGACTGGAGCACCTCCCGTATGAAGACAGACTGAGAAAGTTGGGGCTGTTCAGCCTGGAGAAGAGAAGGCTGCGTGGAGACCTCATGGCAGCCATCCAGTATCTGAAGGGGGCCTGTAAGAATGCTGGAGAGGGACTCTTCATTAGAGACTGTAGTGACAGGACAAGGGGTAACAGGTTCAAACTTAAACAGGGGAAGTTTAGATTGGATATAAGGAAGAAATTCTTTACTGTAAGGGTGGTGAGGCACTGGAATGTCTTGGCAACAAATGGCAACAATCTTCTTTGCAACCCAAACTGAAACAGTTTGACTTTTTTTTTTCTGTTTGTTTGTTATAACAATGAACAAAGGATAAAGTTAAGAGCAAGAGAATGAGATCTCTTCATGTCCAAAAATTGGAGAACAGCCTTAAATATAGGGGGAAAACTGAAATCCAGTTCTTTCTTTGATGTAGAGCAAACAGTTACAGTTTGGGCTTCTTACCTTCTTGATATCAGATTGCATATATGAGTCTGGTAATATCCTTCTCCTACTTTGATACATGATTACTCTGGCAGCTTGCAAGAAAGAAAAAGAATAAAAGAAAAACTACAAGTTCTTAAAACCATTTGAGAGTTTCTAAGACTTTCTTGTGCAATTTTTGTGCTTTGCACCGGTAATTAAATCACCTGCTGTCTTTTCTTATTGGATACAGAAGTAATTTCAGGAGCTTCTCCTGACCAAATAGGTGGTTTTCAAGTTTCATTATATCTATAGGCATTTCTTGCACATTCCTTTGGAACCACTCATATTGATTTAGTAATTTCAGTTATCATTTTAGTTTCAAGAATGTTTGTTGACAAATAACTAAGTAGTGTTCAAACCCTGAGTGGTTTCTACTCTAGCATCTCAACTTCACTGAAGTAAAGAGTGCAGTGAATTTTGCAATGTAACATGAAATATCAATATTATATGCCAGAAATGCTTCCTGCCAAGTAACAGAAAAAAACACCGTAAACACAACCTGACATGGTTTCATGGTGCATTACAAACATAATATTCACCCCTTCTACTACAGACCCAAATCTCAGGCACTCAACCTTGCAGTTTGTTAGAAAATCCTGGAATTGTAGAATGGTTAGGGTAGGAAGAGACCCAAAAGATCATCTTGTTTCAACCCCACTGCCATGGCCAGGGACACCTTTCACTAGACTCGCCTTGCAGCGATTAGCTGTGGTATAAAAACAAATTAATCGGTATATGAAGGTCAGACAAATGACATTTATGACAGCCTATTCAGTACCTACATATCTATCCTCTCAGGGAACAGCAAGGGCCAGCTGCTCCCTAATGGCTGGGGAGCTAAGGGGGATAACATAGCCAGAAGGACCTCACAAGCCACAGTCCCATCCCATGCTACCCAAGCAAGACATGAAGGACAAAACCTTAGATGGTGGACAGATCCAGCCAAGTGCCCAGATCACAGTAATGAAACAAGTCTTGGGTCAAGCCAAGAAGTCAGTCCATAGGTCACAGTTAGGATCACATGCACTGAACCTGCCTGGCGGAACCATCATCAAGCCAACCCACAAGCCCAGTTCCATACTTGGGGCACTCATAGTCAGGCACTGCTAAGCAAAAAACCAGCACTCCCCTGGTATAGTTCAAGGGAGAAAGATTCCCAGAGCTGAACTTAAATAGAGCTCCTGGAACCAGGTGTGTAGGTGGAGGCCCCAGGTGAGGCTGTTTAGGGACATCAAGGCTTACTAGGGCACTCGGCAACCCAACACATTCACTACTTATCATTCATTATTATATCATTCATTCATACCTACGCATGGACTCCTGAGTGTAGCATCTAACCACTTCAAGTGAACATTATTTGAGTTTTGGCAAAGATTTTAGAGAATTATTTTTTTTTTCCCATGGACTAGAGTTTCATTCTGGATTTTTTAGATTTTATTATTTTATGATTGTCTTATCCTTATCTGGTAGCTGTTTTTTTTTCTTGGGGGGAGGGGGGTGTTTGTTTTTTTTTTTTTTTAAATATGTATGCGTAAGTTTGATGTGGTTGTTGTTTAGAATATATACAATTCACTTCATAATCCATTCATTTTTTTCTACTTCTTTTCACTGTAAATTGAAACCCCCTGACTCAATCAAACCTAATAAATCAGGCTGGTGCTATGACACCGGCTAAAAAGCTTCAGGGATTAGCATCTGCATTGAAGACATAATTCTAGGCTATACCATGGCCAGAACAGCCCCAGGAATAAAGGGTCCTTTCAAACTGAGCTATAAACATAGAAGAACCAAAAAGCAGCAAGGCTAAAGGGACTCCTATTTGCCTGAGCAGTTAAAACCCCATAGGATACACATAATCAGAGAGACAACTGACAGTATCTTTTAGATTTCTTGTAATTGCTGTGAGCCAAACAGCTGCTGCTGACAAACCAGGGAATACAGTATCTCCCTGCTGCTCCAGTATCCATATCTCAGATGTGAGGTACTCCTGCACAGGTGAAAATGAGTGTTCTCTGGATATATTCTGAGCTTGAAGATGAGGGTAATTTCCAAACCAGAAGCCATGTTGCCAGTTAGCATGGTCTTGAGCTAATAAGTCATGCTGAGAAGCTGCATATAAAACACAGGTAGATGCCCTGAGCATGAGGACTTAGTTGTTCCTCCCTTCCTACAGAATATTGTATGGAGGATGATAAGGGGGTTAGAGCACCTCCTACATGAAGACAGGCTGAGAAAACTGGGGCTGTTCAGAATGGAGAAAGCTGAGTGGAGACCTCATAGTAGCCTTCCAGTATCTGAAGGGGGCCTGCAAAGGTGTCAAACAGGGACTTTTCATCAGGGACTGTAGCAACAGGACAATGGGTAATGGGTTCGAACTAAACCAGGGGAAGTTTAGATTAGGTATAAGGAAGAAGTTCTTTACTGTGAGGATGGTGAGACACTGGAACATGTTGCCCAGAGAAGTGGTAAATGCTCCATCCGTGGTAGTGCTCAAGGCCAGATTAGACAGAGCCTTGGGTGACATGGTCTAGGATGGGACATCGCTGCCCATGGCGGGGGGGTTGGACCTAGATGATCTTAAGGTCCTTTCCAACCCAAACTATTCTATGATTGTATGATTTTAAGATTTACATATAGATAAGTCTCAGTTCTTCATATGTACCTTGCCTGCATTTGTGGGTTGATTGGACGGTTGTTTTCAGTGTTTAGAG
The DNA here is from genome assembly GCF_028554395.1 of Pezoporus wallicus. NCBI lineage: Eukaryota > Metazoa > Chordata > Aves > Psittaciformes > Psittacidae > Pezoporus > Pezoporus wallicus. Next base: position 5,420,934 of record NW_026640165.1, read on the forward strand.
GACATTTAGTCATGGTTCAAGCGAATTAACGTCCAGTGTCAAGTACAGAAATCTTGATTCATAAAATACAACAGGGAGGTAAAATGTCTCAGTTCATTACTTGCTTCAGGAATATATTTGCATATTCATCCATAGAGAGGGGTTAAAATTCCTACATACATAAGTATTTTCTGTCCATTTCTACTACTAAGCAGTTTGAATAGCAGAAGCTGGTTAAGTTTTGAAGAGGGGAAAAAAAGTATTTCAATATAGATGCTGAAACCCCAACAAACCCAAAATGCAGTCTCAGATAATAGGAAAGAAACCTAAGAAGCATGCTAAAGGATAAAATTGATGTAAAGCACTTAAAGCAAGTGTTTATAAAATGTTTAACTGCTTTTGTAATTTAAGATACATTACCTGATTTATTTCTATAAAATGAATTTTATAAAAGTGGCAAATATCATTGTGCAAGAGTACAATGCTGACATTTTTATTGTTTCGCTCATATGGGTGGTTTTCCTGAAGCTGTGGATTCCAGCATTATTACATTTCATGAGACTCTCAGCTTTAATGTAAAAATAAAAAAGGTTTATTTGTCTTGGGTTTTAGAGAAAAGCATATGTTAAATGTTCAAAACTCAGAAAACAAATAAATATAAGTATGTTTTTTTAAAAAAAATAATAAATCTGCAGGTATTTTAATCCAGCCAAGTCCTTTCATAAGAACTTGTTTCAATTTCTGATAAGCAAAGATTATCACTTATGCACACTTTTCCAACTCCCTTGTTTTGCCATGAGGTATTTCTAACACAGGGAGAAGAAACAAAAGCTTCATGTAATGATCTCACCATTGGGCTCATATTTATGGTGTGTCCTTAAAGGCTTCTCACATATGTTCTTCATTTTTGACAAGAAAATAACACCATCTACAGTGTCAGAACCCTGTCAGAAGCACAAACTTTAATAAGAAAACTTTTGAAATCTAAAATCTGTGCCCACTTCATTAGATTCAGCAAAGCTCCAGGCCCACATCCTGTCTTAATTCTAACTTTTAAATGGAGAGGGAGAGTTAATATACTGCTGTTGTTTCATTTTTGCAAGCATAGCCAGAAAAAAAATCCAAACTAGTAACATCTTTTTAATGCTTTTTTAATGACCATGTTGCTAAAAACTTTAGAAGAGATTAAACGTGAAATTGGGACTTAAGACAAACACAGACACAGAAGTCTAGTGCTGCATAACACCCCACGTATCTTTGCTGGTACTGTGAGTTTCAGAGGCACCTAAAATTAAACACTGTTCAAAATAAGACCACACTGATATAGCGATATGCTGATTTTAATCCATATCTAAAATGTCACCTAAACACAGAGGAGCATAAACATTCTTGACACACATCAGGAATGATGTATTTCTCTCATTGAACTCTCATCAGGGACAGTGCTATGTCGGGAAAGGTGATGTGTCCTCTCCTTCAGGCTTGGGATGTTTGAACTGATAGCTCCTTCCTCCCAGGCTTGGCCTTGACTTTCAGTCTCCCTTTGCAAGAAAGTGTAATGAGTAATGTAGGGATCAAAAGGAGCAGAAAGGAAGCATTACTTTATTTCTCATTCCTAAAATCGCTTTCTTTTTAATCTAGTGACCACTGAAGTGTCCAGTTCCTTGGGAGAGGCAGAGCCACAAGACTTCTTGCTCCTCAGATTGTAAGAATCGGACAGCAAGAGATGTTGCAAACCCTGGTGTTCTTTGCAGGTTTAGGACAATTCATAATTTTTGACTGTACTATGGTACAGACCCTAAGATCCCTGTTCATCCTAAAAAGTTTTATATAGTAGTTGCTAGTATTCTAGAAAGCAAATTTATTTGGGGAAACTTTTGATACAATTTTCTGAGATTCTACTTCATAAACTGTTTGAAAATGCTGAATGGGGAATTCTGAAGTTCAACCATTTCTCCCAGATGCCTAAGTCCCAGCCCTTTTTTTAATTATTTTTTGCCTTTCTTTCCCCTGAAGGGAAGCACCAAAACACCTTTGAGAACTTGGGACTAAATGATGAGAAGCAATGGATCAGTAGTCACCCAAGGTACACAGATGCTTTGAGGACACAAGTTTATATATTCCTGTGCCTGAAAAGTTTCAGAAAATAAAAGGGTTTAATTCCTGTGTATAGAAGCAAACAACTGAAGTTGTTTTAGAGGAATTAACTCTGAACTGAGGCAGGAAACAGATCACAGTGGGGTATTACCATCTTCACGTGCTGAAGAAATTTTGCCAGATTTCATCTACCAGCCTGGCAGCTCCTGAACCATAGAATCATAGAATGGTTAGGGTTGGCAAGGACCTTTAGATCATTGTTGTGGTTTAAACCCAGTCAGGTAACTCGTTCACTCACTCCCCCCCTTCTTTCCCTCCCCCTACTCCCGGAGGGACGGAGAGGAGAATCGAAAAGAATGCAACTCCCACAGGTTGAGATGAGCAGTTTAGTAACTAAGGTATAACACAAATCACTACTGCTACCACCAATAATAACAATGATAAAGGAAATAGCAAGGGAAGAGAATACAACACCTCACCACCAGCCGACTGATAACTCGCCCCCCTAGCCCAACCAAGCTCTGACTGATACCTCCTCCAACCCTGCAGTCTCCCAGCCCTTCCGGGTAACTCCCAGTTACATCCTGGGCATGACGTGCTGTGGTATGGAATACCTCTTTGGTCAGTTTGGGTCAGGTGTCCTGTCTCTGCTTCCTCCTGGCTTCCCCTCCTCCCTGGCAGAGCATGAGGCTCACAAAGTCCTTGGCCAAACCAAAACATCCTTGTTATCAGCTCTGTTCCCGAGCTGAAAGTCAAAACACTGCACTGCACCAGCTACCAAGAAGGAGAAAAATGACTGCTACTGCTGAACCCAGGACAATCTTGTAGTTCCAAACCCCTTGCCATGGGCAGGGACACCTCAAAATAAACCATATCACCCAAGGCTTTGTCCAACCTGGTCTTGAACACTGCCAGGGATGGAGCATTCACAACCTCGCTTGGCAACCTATTCCAGTGCCTCACCACCCTAACAGGAAAGAATTTCCTCCTTATATCCAGTCTAAACTTCCCCTGTTTAAGTTTGAACCTGTTACCCCTTGTCCTATCACTACAGTCCCTAATGAAGAGTCCCTCCCCAGCATCCCTATAGCCCCCCTTCAGATACTGGAAGGCTGCTATGAGGTCTCCACGCAGCCTTCTCTTCTCCAGGCTGAACACCCCAACTTTCTCAGCCTATCTTCATACAGGAGGTGCTCCATTCCCCTGATCAACCTCGTGGCCCTCCTCTGGACTTTTTCCAACAGTTCTATGTCCTTTTTATGCTGAGGACACCAGAACTGTACAAAATAATCCAGGTGAGGTCTCACAAGAACAGAGTAGAGGGGCAGGATCACATAGGATTTTTTTAAAATCTTACCTACACTCTGTTGCTACTAATGACAGCTGAGACTCCAGAGAGTGATTTGGAGGTCATTCTGTGCCTGTTGCCTGACTGCTTCACCAGGCCTCTCCTGGGACACACTGCATGCTCTGGGAAATACTTAAGAATTTGTTGTGCTTGTAATGCTTTGAAGATGCAAATCACTGTAGATTAATAAGCTTAATGATTATACTACACAAAATGTCTTTCATATCTGTCAGAAGTACCATGAATCATGCTGATGTTCTGATTTTGACCCTGCTGAGTAAAAGGAAAGCTAAGTATTTCTAGTTCTTTTCCCTCTGTTTTGTATGCTGGTTGTAAGAAAATGGAAAGGTAGAATGTGTTCCCCTCTTCAGCATAAAATTTGTCTTGGCCATCATATAATTTGTTGTATCTTGTACTAGCAAAATGAGTTGAGTGCACAAATTTGTAGCATTTGAGCTTTTCAGCATTTTAATGTTAAAAATCTCTTTAATCATAAAGTCCAATATATTTGCAGCCACATTTCCCCACTGTAGAAGTTTTAACAATCTATGAACCCACCCTGCACTTCAGCACCTGACCATCTTCCTAATCAATTAGGTGAATGACTGCAGCAATTCATTGCAATTAGACAAGGGGCTCATCCTGTGATTTCGCCTCTAAAGTCTGATCATAATACACAGTACATAAAAGGAAACAGCTAGAATGGTAGGAACAGATTCCTCTGGCTTTTGAGAGCTAGGAACATGTTCAGTGTATTTAATATCTGAGGGGATTCTGACTACTAAAATCTTCTTACAGTGCACTGCAGTGATTTTAGGTGGTAGTTAAGAAGTGCTCTGCAATAGGAACTCCCAGCTGAAATGCATCTGTAGTCTCTTGCAAACATGTAAAAAGGTTTCCAAACACATAAAGTCTTTCCAGCTGCACATGATATTTCTATGTATATGCTTACTGCATATGTAAATTAAAAGGCTGTGTATAGGCAATAGGAAGTCTATTTTACCAGTGTTAAGTAAAGATTTAACATCTCTTTACAACACAGACAAGGTAAAGAGAAGACTGCCTCACAGGCCATCACAGAATAGTGTGAAGAGCATGCTCTGCACGGATGAGAGTTGCTACATTGTGTGTTTGAGAGTGGAAAGAACCCAAGAATACTTTCAAAGATCTGAACCAGAAGCAGGGAGCAAGACTTAGTGATGCCCAATCTTTATTTCCTATTGCAGTGGAATGAAATGGTGAGGCACTGGAATAGGTTGCCCAGGGAGGTTGTGAATGCTCCATCCCTGGCAGTGTTCAAGGCCAGGTTGGACGAGGCCTTAGGTGATATGATTTAGCGTAAGGTGTCCCTGCCCACGGCAGGGGGGTTGGAACTAGATGATCTTAAGGTCCTTTCCAACCCTAACGATTCTATGATTCTATGATACTATGAAACAAGGAGCAATCAAATCAACAGTAGAGAAACACTCTGTGAGATATTATTTCAGGGTCCTGGATCGTAATAGTTTCACAACTGTATATTTCAAGGTTTTTGCTGCCTATCCATATATTTCAAACCTTTGCTGTTCCTTTTGGCCTCTGCCTTGCATCTGATTGTGATCTTTCAGGGTAAGACAATGGTAGCCCATTAACATTTAACGTTTTGCTTTGTATGCATTCTCCATGCAGTAAATCAGCATTCAGTGTTCTCTGAATTGCTGGATGACATGCTACCTTGTAACTTTGTAGGAAGATTTTAGTGAAGAATTTTCAAGCTTTTCCTTCTAGGTTAGCAATCTTTTTCGAAGTTTTATTAAAGCATTCAATCTCTTTGTTGTTTCAAAGGCAGAATGTTCTTCATTGCCTGTATATAAAATCTTTCCTTCTAAGAAAAAAAAAAAAAAAAAAAAAGATTTTGGAGATAATCTGAAAAAATTAGCTTGTTTTTTTTATTGCATGTTGAAAATAATTGATGAGAAGTTGATTTTAATAGTAGGTGTGACTCAAATTCAGTTTAGAAGCCTTTTTTCAGATAATCTGCCAAGGCAGTAGAATAGCAAGTATGTCAGTGTGTGACCAAATGGACCTTAAGTATCAATAAAAAAGATTCTAATGATACCTAAAGTGTAGGAATAGTGGTGATAGCATATAAATTAATGCATTTTTAACATAAGGCTGGCTTCAGGTTTAGACCAATATTAACTAGAACTCAGAATTCCAGCCACCAAAAGAGTTGTTGCAGTTACTATTTTGTTCTGACTGTTGTTGATGTTTGTCATGCAACAACTGTATGCATTGGAAAAAAAAGCCAGTTAAAAGCCTGTCACAGGTATCTTGTAAAAAAGCCCATTCATCTTGTAGTATAGCATGCTGTTGTAGAAATGAATCAAGATATTTGTGATTGTTAGGGCACCTGATCAGAAATCACATAATTTTATGATGAATGAGATGTGTTCTATTGTAGTTCTAAATTTCTTTCCTGTACTGTAGTAAGTATGCTTGTAATCTGTGCAAGTACTCTAGATTATCATTCATCTTGGCATCTGGTAGAAATAAGGGCAGATGAGATAAGCAGTCTGCCATGACATTTTTAGTTTCTGTTCCATACTGTGTGTCATACATAAATGAAAGCATTCTCACTGATCATCAGGCAATTTGCATTCTTGCTCATCTGAATCCTTTTATTGCTAACAGTGTCACCAGAGAGTTATGATCTGTATGCAGTTTGAATCTATATACCCAAAGATAGTTTCTTCAGTTTCCCAAAGCCCATAAACAATATAGTGATTCTTTTTCACAAGTGGGATACATTTTGTGAACTGCTTCTCCTTAATGGGTCTTGACATAAATGTTCTTGCTGGCTTGTCTTCATGGGTTTGAGTAGGTATGAAGCCACCTCTCTTGTCAACCATTGTCATAATTGCAGGTAACATGGAATGAAAATCTAAGGGTTTGTCTGTTCATAGTGAAGTCTTTAATCATGCTGAAGCTTGCTTATCTCTTATCTACAAAAAAGCAAGTTGAGGTTTTCTTGAAATAATTTTCTCAACAGATAAACATTGAAACATAGGTAGGAAATAACTTCACTAGAATACTAAAATGTAAGAAAAGCTAATGTGGTGGGGTGTGGCCATGGTCAAAAATTTCAATTTCTTCTGAGAAATAATGGTCCTAAAAAAAAATCTGCCTGCCTGAAGCAGCATTTGGCAAAGTTCAGATTCAGTCTTTCACTGCTGTGGCAATGCAGAACGAGCTATGCATCAGGAATACTTTGAAGGGCAGTAATATCTAGATGAAACTAGACTTGAGAATGGTTATTGAGAACTATAGTCATAATTTGTCTAGAAAGTAGTTGATGCTGAAGCAAGTTTATATAGTACACACTTAAAATAGAAATATCCATCACATATAACAAATGAGACATTTTTGCTGCCTTATGCAGCATAACTTGTTGATACACAGTCTTACAAACTAAAGTAGAAACCACCTTGACACTGTGGGCTTCTACAACTAGTTTTATGTGGCTTTCAGTCACCACTGTAGTTGATCTGGTTCAAATATAGAATGATTGAAGCATGTCAGATTTAAAGGGTGAGTGTTCTTACTTGTGAAAACTGCAACTTTTAAAAACCTTGTAACTGGGCTGAAATGGGGTAGGTTTATTTATGGATGGAGGTAGACATAACTCTTGTACAACTGTCACTTCCCTGACAAATTTCTGTATTTTATACATAAAAACTGTGTTAGTCTGTTGCAACAAATGGCTTAAAAATGCTTAATATGGTCCAAACAATCTATTTTGAGTCTTTGAGGAGGAAAATATAAGCTGTTAAACTAAAAAATTGTGATCATAACCACCACATCTGGAATGGTAAGTGTCTGAAGATTCACATTGACGTATGAAGTTGAACATGGGCTCCACAATGGGAGTCTGGTTATTCTTAATAAGAGAAAAAAATCAGCTGCTTAAGATAATAAATTGTCTATTTTCTAAGTTCTGCCTTTTGATGTTTATGGTTTAATATTAAAAAAGGCAAGCAAAATTAACTTCTGCAACACCCCTCAGAAAATCAAAAAGACCTGAATAAATCTCCTAAATTGAAAATCTGTAAATACCTTATATTAGCTTATGTTTTCAATAAAAGTATAATGTTAATTATAGTTACATGTCCCCAGTCATCTGATAATTTGCATTAAGACAATTAACCGAAACAAAACCATTAGTTTTATGTCAAATATCCAATACTGGGGCCAAGAGCTGTACATGGAAGATAAAAGTGTTTCTGCAAGTCGTTTTCCTTTCCAGTCCTAAATGCATGCTTTAAATTTGTTATGTATAATAATCTGTCTTTTCATGACTAACCAACAATTACTGAGTCTCAAGATACCTTATACTGTCTCACAGATGCAGGGTAAGTATTTTATTTTTTTAAATATGAATAAGTGTGTTGGGTCAATGGAATTTTTACTGCTGGATTAGTGTTCCTCCCATTTAAATGACTACACTTTAACTGCAATTTTGTAATATGTTACTGTTGTACCGTGAATTGGTTTTTACAGAACAGTTCCATTCACTTGAAAAATGTCTAACCTTTTAATAAATATGAATTACAATACACTTAGATTCAATTTTCAAATAATCTATTTTAACTGTGCAGCTTTAGTGTGTCACTATTTGTTACAGAACAAGAAGTTTTCATTTTTTTGAAAAAATATTTTACATATCAGTGAACATATCATTAGAAGTAACATCCATATTTAAATAATGCTGTAATTTCATTGTATATAAATCAAATTTTACTAAAGTAAATTACTTCTTTGCCCCTTGAAGTTCTAGAGTAGTTGTGTAGAAAAGTGTTGTTACTACACCACTAAATTTATTATACCTATTTTTGTGGTATATATGTAAGTATGTATAAATATATACGTATATATTTCTTCCATGAAATTTTCAACCATCTTTAACCGTCTGTTACAGCAGACTTATCCATTTAACTTTTCATCAGGTAACCATAAAACTACGTGATATGGCGTGGAAAATTTTACAATTGCAAGATGGCAGGGGGATTGGAACTAGGTGATCTTAAGGTCCTTTCCAACCCTAACTATTCTATGATTCTATGTACACCAGCACTTGCCAAACACGGTGTTATCCTGACTTAAAGATGCATTTTCATGCAGTGTCTTTGGTATATGTCTGTAAATTTTGTTTCCAAATCTAAAATACTGGATATATTTTTGTCACCCTTGAGGAAAATCTATGTGTCCTCAGACTTCTTTCTTTATCTGCTATGAACTTTTCAGCTGTTTTGTAAGCAGTTTAATTTTTATGTTTTGTTTGTTTGTTTTGTTGTTATTTTTGTTGTTGGTTTGTTTGTTTCCATCTTATCTGGACATGGATGAAGAAGTAGGGAACCGTCTGTAGCTAAACCCATAGAGCAAGAAGGGTGTAACCATGTTTCACAAATGGGAAAGAATGTCTCCAGTATCACATTTAATTGCTTAAAAGATCAAATATCCACTTATAATTGGGATGTCTAGAGTTATCCATCAGTGTATAATCAAAGCCAGGCTCAAATACATGCAAGTTTAAAGATTCTGTTTGCAACTCTAGGAAAAAATAATGATAACATCAATAATACCTGTTTCTTTTTCTCACAGGGAGCTTGAACTCTTTCTAGCTCATTCGTATACAGATCAAGTGGAAGTAGAAAGTTCACTTTTGGTAATGGAGCTCATGGAATCCAGTCAATAGAATTGGAATCAATGCTTTTCTATTGCTGTCTTTATCTTAGGGTGGAATATTTCCCCACAATTAAAATGGTAATGTCATCCAGACTTGCACATCAAAAAGATCTATACCTGAAGTGTAATTGATATGACAACCTGAAAGATGGTCATATCAATAAGAATACATTCACTTTTTTAGCTGAGCTCACAAGTTTTAAGTCCCACACTATTTCTCAGTATTAGCTCAACAACAATACTATTAAGAAAATATGTTTTTGTAAAGAAATAAAGTATTGGAATCATATAGATATGGTAACCCAAAGGCAATATCCTTTAGAAGTAGAGCAAGAAGTAGAGCATATTAGTATACGGAGTTTGGACAAAGACAAGCGTTATGTTGTGGAGATGTTATGTTATATGTTGTAGAAGCCTGTCCAGTTTTTGTTTCATTTTTCAAAAATTTGGGTCCACTGGTGTCTAATATCCTAGAATGGCAGACAAATCCCACAGGTAACCTTAATTTTATTTATCATTCATTAAATTTTTATCTACTAAGTGTAGCCTAGTGAAGTGAAACACTTTTCTAAATTAATCAGAAAAATTGCACTAATAAACTGTTAAAATTTATTTGCACTAACTGTGAATTCTAAGCTTCTCACACATGTGGTCTTCCCTTTCGTTAGAAAAAAGATTTTCAGTATAACACAAGGTAACTCTTATTTGTAGGACTTAATGATTAATTAATTAATTAATTAATTAATTGTAGTTTTCACTAGGGTGGTAGCTGGCAGTTTATTTATGTGTCCCTTACTACTACAATATCTATTTGTGTGAGAAGTAATACCTTCAGCAAGAGTCACATCACATTTCATATGTGTATGTTATGGGTTACTGCTCAAGTTACTGACAGGGAAGCTTCAGTGGTTTTAGGTGAAAAGCATTTGCTGTACATCAGTACCCATTAGTACTTCCAACAAAACAGCAGCCAAGTGCTTGTGAGCTTTTAGTATCTGTAAAGGATTCTCTCTGTCTTGTATGTATGCACTGTTCCTTGGCTTGTGTGTACCTTTGAAACTACTAGTCTCCTTCTATGGTTACCTTACTGCCCTGCAATTCTCCCTTTGGTAATCATTTCCTCCAAAGGATATCTACAGCAGCCACAGTTCTTTTCCTGTTTATCCCTTGCTCTGGGATAGGGAAGTAGTTTGCTGATGCTGGCCTCTGCTGGTGACAAATTAGTGTTATCTGCACGTTGGCTCTTGTCTTGGGTCCTGCTTGCAACCCACTTGTTCTAGGAAGCAGCTGAAAGAATACTTTCTTCTCCTTTTGAAGATCTTGGATCTTTTGTGTAATAATGACAAAACTGAGTTTAAGGTATCCTAGCTTGCTGATAGAATGTCTGCATGCAGCCATTTGAAGTGCAATCAAATCCTTCCTTGAAGGTGAGAAACTTACCCCTCAGGAAAGCCTTATTTGTGTACACATGAGGAATTAGCTGTAAAGCTCTTTGCCTACTTGCTTTGCACTATGTGCCTCGTGTAGACAAGCTCTGCAGCACAACTGAACCCTCAGGCGACACATGAGAGTGTATCTGATCTGATAAGCAGATCAATTTCTTTAAAGAATTCAGTGGGAAACCCGTAAATTTAGCTATTAAAGGACATTCTTTTCATTTTGCAGTGTCAATCTCTCCTCCGCAGAACTGAAACAGCAGTAGGATAACATCCTAAATAATTTCTGTCTCTTGCATTTGTTGTACTCTCTTACTTTTCCGTAGGTGAAGTTGCATGCTACTTTCATAGGGACCCTTGAAATTAAGAATGAAAGGGAAAGGCTTGTCTATTTTTTTAATATATGAATTGAGAAGGTATTCATAATTGTAGTATTTCTCCCTGATTCAGCTTACCGATGAACAAATAACTAAGTACACAAGATGTTCATACGCATGTACCATCATGTACTGCTAAAGCTAGAAAAAGCTTGCACAAATAACTGTAGGCATCTTCTTAATAATGCTCACTGCAGTTTTAGATGTGGTTTTGTAACTAGTGTACTGAGGTAAATGTTATAATTTATAATTTACAAATGGTTTACATTCCACAAATAACATTTCAGCCAAAATGTGCTGAACACTTACTTGACTTAAAGTTTATATTTATATAAAAGGAGAAAGGTGGTTATAAAGGGAAATGGGTGCTTATAAAAACTATGTTCTAGCATTTTTCATAACAAGTAGCATCCTCACATTCTTAAAAAAAAAAAAAAAGCTTTAATTCTAGAACTCATTGGCAGTAGAATGCGTTTTAGATTTGAAAACATACGTAACGTGACTGTCCTTTACTTCTAATGACATTTGTCAGAGAAAGAATTTAGATATTAAGTATTTTAGAACCTTCCATGAGAGATGTGGTGGAAGTTACATGGTAAACCTGAGCAATGCAGATTTAATATAAAAAAGTTAAATATCTGATAATTTATGGATAACAGTATAATCAAGTAATTAAACAAAAAAAAATAAAAACAACCCTGACCACTCTTTTTGTATCTTTCCAAAGACTTTTAAAGACACACATGCTATTTTTAACATCTTTAACATTTTTAACATTTTTAACAGAAAAACTTTATATGAATTTTTAATTTTTTTTTGTAATTCAGGTTTATTTTAAATGACAGGGAACTCCCCTTGTTTTCAAAGACTAAAATAGCTTTCAAAGGTTAGCCTACCTAAGCCTCCATCTGTATATAAAAATGAGAAAGACATTTAGGGTGGAAATTGTCTTGGCTGATCTCGGTGTCCACAATCTAGGCATCTATAGCTGAGCTGCGCTCTCATAAGCTACATTTTTAAGTGGATGAAGAAGTACTCTTAGAATATGATTTCATGCCATCCTTGTCTCTAAATTGGAGCGACATCAATTTGATAGATGGAACACTCGGTGGATAAAGAACTGGCTGGCTGGCCACATGCAAAGAGTTGTGGTCAATGGCTCAATGTCCAGCTGGAGACCAGTAATGAGTGGTGTCCCTCAGGGATCGGTGTTGGGAATGGTCTTGTTCAACATCTTTGTCACTGACATGGACAGTGGGATTGAGTGCGCCCTCAGCACGTTTGCCGATGACACCAAGCTGTGTGGTTCGGTTGATACGCTGGAGGTAAAGAATGCCATCCAGAGGGACCTTGACACACTTGTGAGGTGGGCTGATGCCAACCTTATAAAGTTTAACCATGACAAGTGCAAGGTCCTACACCTGGGTTAGAACAATACCAGGCACAGCTACAGAGAATTGGGCAGAGAAGAGAGTCAGAGCAGGCCTGCGGAGAAGGACTTGGGGGTGTTGTTTGATGAGAAACTGCACATGAGATGGCTCCCGTGTGTGCTCGCAGCCCAGAAAGCCAACCTTATCCTGGCTGCATCAAAAGGAGCGTGACCAGCAGGTTGAAGGACGTGATCCTGCCCCTCTACTCTGCTCTTGTGAGACCTCACTTGGAGTATTGTGTGCAGTTCTTGTGTCTTCAACATAAAAAGGACATGGAACTTTTGGAACAAGTGCAGAGGAGGGCCACGAGGATGATCAGGGGACTGGAGCACCTCTCCTCTCGTATGAAGATAGGCTGAGAAAGTTGTGGCTGTTCAGCCTGGAGAAGAGAAGGTTGTGTGGAGACCTCATAGCAGCCTTCCAGTATCTGAAAGGGTCCTGTTAGAATGCTGGGGAGGTACTCTTCATTAGGCACTGTAGTGATAGGACAAGAGGTAATGGGTTCAAACTTAAACAGGGGAAGTTTAGACTGAATATAAGGAAGAAGTTCTTTACTGTGAGGGTGGTGAGACACTGGAATAGGTTGCCCAAGGAAGTTGTGAATGCTTTATCCCTGGTGGTGTTTAAGGCCAGGTTGGACAGGGCCTTGGGTGACATGGTTTATTGTGAGGTGTCCCTGCCCATGGCAGGGGGGTTGGAACTTGATGATCTTAAGGTCCGTTCCAGCCATAACTATTCTATGATTCTATGATATCTCCAGCATTTTTTAACATTTATCTTAAGATGAACTGAATAATGCCTATGTGTGTCTATTCATCTCATTTGTGTATAAAAAGAACTAACACCTGTTATATAGCTATTTACTCTGTGGATGTCCACATCCACACAGAGGAAACCAAAGTTTTTTGTTAGTAATCCTTCATAAAAATATGCCCTGTGGGTTAAACCTCCATATTCTGATTCACATATTGTGAATGCTGCATAGTCACAGTATGGCACACATATTTATTTTCAAAGTATAGTTCCCTTCTTGGAGACACGGGAAGGTTTAAAATCTGTTGGAATGTTTTACAGCAGGTAGTGAAAAGCTAGATAGCTCCTGCCAGCAATTAGAATAATTAAGTGCTCCCCAGCTAGGATGATGTTTGGAATGGCTAAATATCATGTGTCTCAGTCCTTCTATTATAGAGGAATTAAACTCTGAAAAGTAGGGGTTACACAAAAGTCATGCAGAACAAAAGAAGGTCCATTATTAAAAATGATGAAAAATATTTATATAGGCGAGCTTATTTATCTATGCCTCCCTGTTCTACTGGAGTGCATAAAAACTAGAGTGAAAGTGTGAGTAAGGGTTGGCCAAAGCAGCAAAAAAAAAGACAAGACAAAACAAAACAAACAAAAAACCACCCCAAAACAAATTATGAACATGTTTCAAATGCTTCCAAATGTATTAAAACCTTCTGAGGCTCAACACCTGCTTGGAAATTTTCTTTGTTAATTTCTATCCACTTGTAAATGTATTTTCTTGTTCTTTATCTTTTTGCCATTTTTTTCAAGATATTTTTGTATTAGAACTTTTGCAGTGATGAACTTTCATCTCAAAAATATCACTGTGTTTTATCATTCAGACTGTTGAAAAATGGCTGAACTTCTAAACTTGTCATGTATAGTAAATAATCCTTGTTAAAGAGCAGGACTAAAGCTAGATTGATACAACTGTCTTAGAAGTTACTATAAAATGGAATGTGCATTACTAGATATTGTTAAAAGATACATAACACCCTGACTGGTGTACACTCTATCAATTTTTCTTTCTTGTATTAAAATGTTACATGTAGACCCTCCCAAACTTGACGAACAATTTGCTTCAAGTCTAAAAATTGTGCTTCTAAGTTACAGTTTCAAATTGTAAAATTCTGAGGATGAATAACTGTTGTGGTTTAAACCCAGTCAGGCAACTCGTTCACTCACTCCCCCCTTTCTTTCCCTCCCCCTACTCCCGGAGGGAGGGAGAGGAGAACTAAAAAGAATGCAATTCCCACGGGTTGAGATAAGAACAGTTTAGTAACTAAGGTATAACACAAATCACTACTGCTACCACCAATAATAATAACAATTAAGGAAATAACAAGGGAAGAGAATACAACACCTCACCACCAAACAATTGATAACTCGCCCCACCCCACCAGACCAAGCACTGACTGATACCTCCTCCAACCCTGCAGTCTACCAGCCCTTCCGGGTAACTCCCAGTTACATCCTGGGCATGACGTGCTGTGGTATGGAATACCTCTTTGGTCAGTTTGGGTCAGGTGTCCTGTCTCTGCTTCCTCCTGGCTTCCCCTCCTCCCTGGCACAGCATAAGGCTCACAAAGTCCTTGGCCAGACCAAAACATCGATGTTATCAGCTGTGTTCCCAGGCCGAAAGTCAAAACACAGCACTGCACCAGCTACCAAGAAGGGGAAAAATGACTGCTACTACTGAACCCAGGACAATAATGTAAAAACTGAATCGGTACAACTTTGAACAAACATAACAATGCCACATAACCCAATCTTGTGTTAGAAATTTTGTCTTGAAAAGTTGAAAGAGTATCATGGCATACTAATAATACAAAATATTCACAGCTGTATGGTTACAGGTTTTATCTAAGTGGTGGAAAGGTGTTCCTGTTCTAGGAGTTTCCCATTTCGCGCATTAGCATGTGTAGAATTCACATACATAGGGAGAAAATAGATAGTAAATGGATCTATTGGGTTTATCAGAGCATCATGTAATGCCACCTGGCTCTTATGTTTACAGCAAAATATTTTTTGAAAGTATCAGAAAATGCAGTTCTGTTGAAACAGAAAGTTTGAAGGAAATGTTATATGAATTTGTTCACAATGGGGACAAAAGCAAGAATAAACAATTTTAAAATAGAGTCCCATTTATGCATTTTCCAAAATGAAAAGTCCAGTTTGCTCACCAAGTAGTTTTCTGTTTAAAAAGTTGAGCTGAAAATGCATAATTCAGAAATCAAAGCAGAATAAAAAGCTGAAACTGGTAATGTGGTAATGTTTGTTGTTTGATTTGGTTTTTTTGAGGGTTTAGGGTTTGGGTTTTTTTGTTTGCTTTGATTTGTTGGTTTGTTTTTTTTTTAATAGACAGTACTTATTACACATTATTTTCAAAATTTGTACTTTTTGTATAATTTTGTACCATTTTGTACCATTTGGTACAAAATATAAAAAAAAATAAAACCCAAACAACCCTTTTTGCAGCCTGAACATACTTCTTTTTACCAATCATTAGAGTAACATTCTTGAGTTTTTCTGGAAGGTCTCTAGTGTGTAACAAATTTATCAGGTATTCTGCATGACCCAAAGGATTCTTAAAGTTAAAAGGCCTTATGCTCCCCCTTGTGATAGCGTTTCTTCACCTCGTTTTAGTTTCTGGCACTCTGCTTTTGTGACCATTACTGGAACTTTAGGTACTTTGGATTCATTATCTTGTTATACTTCTGTATATTCAAAGGTGAATGCAGTTATACTAAGTTTCCTCAATATCTAGTGGGAAAAGGTGTAATGTAAGGGCTGCAGTTTGTTATTTATTTTTTACTACTATTTCCTCCTGACCACAGACACTTATTGAATCTAATGTAAATGGCAGTTGTCTGCTGGGTAGTGTTTTGTGTTAAGATAAAAAACTGCTGCAGTAGTTAGCATTGCAAATTCAGCAAGTGTGTGATGCCAAAAGGGATGGTGTTTGATTCTGATTTTTGTTTTGTTTAGGTTTTGTGGTTCTTTGATCATTTTGGGTAGGGGTTTTTTGTTTCCTTTTTTCTTTTTTTTCGGTTGGTTTTGTTGTTTTGTTTTTTAAGAATTTCAGCTATCATGCCATGTCTTGGGATTTCAAATGGTTGGGAATAATATTTCACAAGCAGTTAGCATTCTTCCATGTAAGGGTGCTGAGGTTAAAATGGTATGTTCTAGGTCAATGCATTTTACCTGTGTGAAGGGAAAATAGCAGCAGATGTGAATAATGATAAAACAAGATGGTCTGGCACTTCATGTGATCAATGATTACACAGAATTAAAAGCTTGACATATTTGATCAAAGGCAAAACACAAATTTAGCAGAACAGAGATGGCCAGTAATTGTTGCCACTGTGAGCTTCAGCTTCAGAAGGTGAAGCTACAGCTGCTGGCAACAGAATTAACCTTCACTCTAGAGGCTCTCATGATGATTTAGATTTTGTAAGAATAGCATAAATAATTCTGTTTAAAATAAAGCCCATGGAAATCACACTGTGGCAATGCAATTCTGCCAAGATGGAAGTCTACAATGATAGAGACACAATGGTTTTTCAGAGAGGGAACAGCAGGAGAGCTCATATCTGAGTGGTTGCACTGAGTGTGCCAAAAGAAATCTAATTCCAGCTTTTTCTATCCAGCAAAGTTATGTCACACAAGAGGTTTTGTAAACTGCATAAACATTAATTCAGATAGCCTCCTACATACTGCAGGGGAGAATCTAGCTGTGCACTGGGAAAGACTAGAAAAAACAGATATGTAGGCCAAACTCAAAGATAATAATTTCACTGTGAAAGGGCTTTTTAAGCACCTGATGTTTAATAAAAATCAGGATTTTTATGTTGGAACACATTTTAAAATCAAATTCCTCAGTGACTTCTCATTGCAGTTTCTGTGCCACCCCCCTATTACAAACCTCAACACTGGGCTAGACAGCAGCCTAGTTGTCTAGCCCAGTTGTCTATCTTGGTCTTTATTAATAAGGAAGATTTGGACTATAGAAAGGCTCCTCTCCATAATCAATTTACAATGCTAATAAGAAAAAAAAAAAGGAAAAAAGAAAGAAATCCTGTTTCTTAATGCAGGAGCATATGGTTGAATAGATTATTATTTTAATACAAAATACAAAATAAAAATGAAAAAAAAAAAAGTCATTTAAACTTGAAATGTTTGTTTGTTCCTAAAAATGTGCTATTGAAATGAATCAGCATGTGACTGTCTAAATTTCCAGAAGCAAAAAAGGAGGACTAGAAAACTGAAAGACCTTCTTATGCTTGTTCATGAATACCAATTTGTCTGACTCTTACTTGCATCTCTTTAAAGAGAGAAGTAAGCATGTTTCCTTTTGAGGTCTCAGTTTAAAGTACATCTATAAAGGAATTAAGTCCCAACACAGACTGGAACATGAAAAACTAATAATATTTTTCATCTCTAGATAGAAATGTATCTCCATGTTTTCTGATGCTCTCTTGTAACATAGAGGTCATTGGACTTTTTATAGCAATGCAAATGACAAAAAGTCAAAGCAATTGAAGTCTGCACTGAACAAAAATCAAGTACTGACATCTATTTTTCATTTACTAGGAAGCAAAAAATGATAATGGCATCATGGATTTGGTTATTTCCAACATTTTCAATAAAAGGAAAACCCATTTTAAAATATTTTCTAGAGTTTAGGGATTTATTTGCTATTCCTATACTTGTTAAACTGGAAATTATCCCTAGATGATGTTAACTCTTTATACAGGTTGGCATTCAGAGTTTCTTGATCTGTGTCAATTTTGTTAAAAATTAATATACCATCATTTCAAGTAACATGGAACTGGCATTGTGTGGCAGTTTGTGTCTTCATGATCTACTGAAATATGTTAACACTATTGCAGAGAAAGACTTTGATCTTGTATTGTTAGAATGTTTTCCAACCTACACTTACCACAGATTTATTTCTCTGTAAGATATCTCTGAAACCAGAGAAATAAAATTCCACACGATTCAAGTTAGCATGCCAGTGCCAGGACTACCTCTATAGAAAACGTAATACTTTTCCTATAAAATAAACACTGGCTAAATAGTCACACTTTATAGACACCTGAGCCATTGATATTTCAAAGCTACCTTGAAACTTACATCTCTTGCCATCAAGGCATTTTTAGTGTTGAATTAAGGCTCTGCAAACAGTGAATGCAGAGGTTATAATTTCTGTCATAGAATATCTAACAGTCAACAAAACTGTTGTCTGAAAAAAACAAAGTTTATGAGAAGACAATGGGACTTGAACCCTTAGGCTAGATTTTGAGTTTTCAAAAGCTAGTAAATTTAACTCATAAAAAAAAAAGGCAGGAATTCAGCCACTGGGGGAAGGTCATAGATTTTAACTCCTGTATCACACATGCTATGAAAACAAATGAACAAACAAGCTTTTGAGCAGAACAAATGAAATTTCTTCTTCTGGTTTTGTATTACATCAGTGGATACAGAATCATAGAACTTGTCTGGAGGTTCTAGCAGGGGAGTGCAGCTACCATCTGCCTGTGACTGATGAATGGTACTGCCTGTATCAGGGAAGGTCGTCCTCTTTGACTGAACACGCAGTTTCAGGAGGGATGCACGTGGAGTTGTGAGGGAGGAAGGGGACACCCGCCTAGCCAGCCAGATCAGCCAAATCAACCCTGGTGATCAATGGGGTGACAGATGTCACAGACAGATAGCTCTCACATCCTCACATTCCTCATATCTGGGAAAAGTACTTTGAAAGCATATCCCAGAATGGTTTCTAGAGGTTTGATAAGTGGGAAAAAAGCACCAAGAGACATTAGGTCAGTTGATTGACATTTTGGAGAACCTAGATTTAATGCTTGGGTGTTTTGGGTGCCTCCCTCTCAAATGCTGTCCTTTTGTGGATCTGAATCTTTAATTGCTAGTTTCATGTGAGATTGATATTCAATGCAACCTAAAAGTAATATGAATGAAAAAAGAAAAGTGCTATAGAAAATTCCTTTCTTTAACCAATATTTGACCCTTGAAAATAATTTCTTAGTGTATTTCTTTATTTTGTACTCTAAACAGGGTTTTAACAGACCAGAGTAAGTAATGACTTCATGGAAGTTTGAGAAGGGACTTTAAGCATGTTCTACAAGGAATTCAGCAGTCATGTGCCCCCCAGATGTACAAAATGCGGTGATTGACATTGACTGTAAACTGATTGGTAGCTTGTTCAAATTCAGCAAATTCCTCAGTTTGATACTTTTATTCTAGAAAGAGTTCACCTTGCCATATTAGAGTTAACTCAAATGAGTAAGGAAACTGAATTTGACCAGAAGTATTTACTGAATTAGGAGCTTTTCCTGCAAACTTAATATATTTTCCTGACTAATGAGAAATCCTATATTCAATATGAACTGGATCTTGAGGCTTTTTTTTAAAGATTTTCTCATATCATTTGGCAAAGGACATATCTTTCTGTTTTAGAACACTAATGATTATTGTCCAAGTTGTTTAATACCAGCATTCATATATTATTTTAATGGGTAGAACAGTCTCCTAGAAAGTATAATTAAACCTTTAATAGCCATCATTATATGTGTATTGAAGAGTAATGGAGATTATTGTACTGCTGGTGAATTGTGTCCTGGGAATTCCCCATATCAAGAACAGTCACCGTATGGGACTATTGCAAAGGAATATTGTAAACTTCATAGCTCATTTGCATTGTTGCACAACTGTAAAGGCTCACCTTGATTGCTGTTCTAACACTGTGCCTGAATGAAGCTGTCACAATGACTCTAGAGCTAGATTATAATGTTTCTGGAGCCAATTTCCTAAACCTAGGGCATATGTTTTAGACTTTGCAATCACTAAGATTTCCTCGTATCCTTTTGCATGATAACATGAAAACAGAATGTGAAAGGAAAAAAATAATCACTGAGACTATAAAAGCATATTGAGAAGCTCAATTCTAATTTTGTATAAAACCAACCTGATGCCAGGGTCAGGAAACACACTCATGCAAAAGGTGGACTTTGAGCTGTGTTTTCTGGGTCAGTGCCAACAACACTATAAAAACAGTTGTAAAAGCAAAACATAGGTAAAGAAACAGAAACAAAGAAAATAAAAAGAAACCAAAGCAAAAACACTAAAGTCATAAACACCTAAGCTGTCGCCTCTGGCAGAACTCCATAAATATGTCTGCACTTGTCCTCTTACTTGCTGACTTCTTTAGGATAGAAAATATATCCCATTTCTGTCTCAATAGAGAGAGTTCAGTAGACAGCCTAGTTGTGATAAGCACCTTGTATTTCACTGTGTTTATTTATAAATGGAAAACATACTTTTTTTTAAAAGATAAAATAATGTTTGGCTCTTGTCACTATTTTCTGGGCTTGTTTGGTGGTGGTTTGGTTTTTTATTTAATTTTTAGTGAAAATTACTCACTTTGAGGTCCTTGCCAAGAATTAAATGGGACAGAAAAAAGTCTGTATTCATTTTTTTTTATGATGGTTAGAACAGTTACCACTAATTTATAGGTATTCTAAATGAAATATCTCCTTTCAATAAATGCACAAACCTTCTTTGACTTTTATTCCTGTGCTTTCTGACTTTATATCATTCATTAATTCTATTGGAAAGAAAAAGCCCATAAGAAAAGATATATATATATATATATATATATATATATATATATATATATATAAATGTTATTTTTCAAAGCTCTATTTTAACCTTAAGGGAAAACGAGCAAAGTAAATTCAATTTTAGGCATCCTATCCAATTCTCTGCTCCTATTGCTGACTTTCTAATTGAAAAGATTTCCCCAAAGTGCATGATATTAGAGCAATGATATGGGTTAATTGCAGAATCTATTGGGTGATGATATGCAAAAATTAACATGCATCACTATGTAATTTCAATAATTTTCTATGACATTCATATGAAATAACCATGATTTTAATGCAGAATAATGTAAGGGTTTTTTTTCAATGTCAATTAAGGATGATATTTCACAAGCCTCACTGGGAGTCGCATGCCCAGATTACCCTGAAAGTCAGTGCGAGTTGGCTTCCAGCCTTCCTACAGCCCCAGCAAAACACTGAATTCACTGTTTTGTAATACATCCTCCCTCATACAAAAGGAGAATACAAGGACCTCAGTTCAGCAAACTGCTGAGCTCTTAAGTCATGCCTGTACTGGGTGTGAGAGAAACATACACCGTAGCCGCAGAGTTTTGAAATATGGTTCAGAATCACACTAACCCATCTCTGTCCCTTCCCGCCCGGCATTGGTTGGGGTAGCTGATCTGTTACCGCACGGTGCAGCTCGCGGGAGGAACCACAGGCTCTACAGAGGCTGAAAACGAACAAATTTATTGTAAACTTCCCTAAAACTGTGTCAGGAGGAACAAAAGTCTTGGCAGGTTCTTATTCTTGTAAAAGACACGAAGAAGAAGAAAAGGAGAAAGGAAAAAAAAGCCAGAAATAGGCTCGCCGCCGGAGACACCGACAGCCCCTGCGGTGCCCATCAGGGCACGGCGTGAACCGGATCTGGGGCTCAGCAGCTGATTCCCTGCGGATGGGTCTGACCTGTGAGAGGGTTCCAAGAGGGCCTGGCCCTTGAAACAGGCAACACCGTCCTTCGGCGTGTGGTGAGCACCCCTCTGGCACGGATCACAGCGGAGACACTGACCACAGGGATCACAAGGACTTCAAGGACCACAACTGAAAGTACTACTTGTGATGCTTGTGTTCTTCACGGCCTCAGGGCAGACCGCGCAGGAAAGCATCCCCCGCCTTGGCGGAGCAGGATCCTTGCTGGGCCCCCTGCCCTTTGCCGAAGCGATAACGAGCTGTCAGTTCCTTCTGTCTTCTGTTGTTTTGAGATACACACCAAAAGGGACTCTCGGCCATCATAATCTCTTGGCTTTTTCTTCAAGTTTAGACCATCTGAAGACTGAGAGGGTGTGTGTCTTGTTACCTAAGTATCTGGGAAAACCCTGCAGTATGCTCAACTTATTAGTCTTCTTGCTTTTTTGAGTGACATTGTAATAAGATGTAATAAGCGTGCTCCTTTCACCCTTTAGCCTTCTCAACTTGAACATTTATACACTAAATAAAATGTTAATATTTAAAGTTTCTTACCTTTTCTTACTTATTCTTCTTTTGAAAAAAATAAAAAAAAAAGTGTGTAACTGAGATAGGACATGATCTGTGTTTTGTTCTCTAGTCAAAATCATCCTTGACTGAACTGAGAAACCTAAGTATAGACTAGATAAATTACTGCTTGGTTCTGTTTGGTAGCCCTTTCTTGTTTGAGATTTTTTTTCCCCTTCACGTCTATCTTCTGTACTTTTGTTTTACACATCTCCTAAATTAAAGTTGATGCTGTTTATAAATTTTGTCATAATGGGCTGGATTTATTTGCTGAAGTTTTTTGTGAGCAGGGACCTTTTAATTTTCAATTGATACCTTTTTAGATTTAATACTGAATAAAATCTTTATGTACTTTAGGTATTAATTATATACATAAATGAAAACAGCTAGTACTGGAATCAAATACGGTAATTCATTACAAGATTTGTCACTGGTACCAATTTTATCCTTTATCTGTCTACCACACACTTGTCTTGAACTTCCATCCTTCAGTTGCTCTTTCCCTTTCTGCTCTGCTAATTAAAATCTATACAGTAAAAAAAAATACATAGTTTGCAAGTTCACTTTTCACTTTGCCTGCATTTTTTTTTTTTTTAACAGACAGTGTCAGAAACTTCCTTAGGTACAATGGTCCTAGGATTTTGCCCTAGTTCTGTGGTCATACCTGGCCTGTGATTCAAGTGAATTGACAGATGTGAGAGTAAAACATGAAAGGTCTGAAACTGGAGACAATTGGAGACAAGGGAGAAAATTCCCACTCCTGGTAGCTAGCTACTGCACTCCACCAGCAAGAAACACATTGAGATTATGAGTTTGACATGTTTGGTCAAGGTGAAAACATTTGCAAATGCATTTACTCAGGAAGACCAAGGGATGCTGCCATAAGTTTGCACCCAGGAGGGTTTGGTTGAAATTGCTAGTGGCAATATCACCAATCCATCTCAGAGTCCTTGCCCTTATTTAGCATCAACAGCAGGAGAAAAAAAGTGAGCTTGGAAATGACCTAGTACTGACAAGAGCTATTGCTTTTGTGTATAGCAAGAAGGGACACTTGCTTTCCCTTGAAGCTAAATGCTCATTCAGGAGAAAAAAAGAAAAAAGAAAAAAAGAAAAAGATTCCCCCCAAAAAACAAAGCTAAAAAAGTAATAATACCAGGGTCAGATGTATGTGTTAGGTAAAATGAAAGAACACAGCCAATATGAGATAGACTGCAGTATTTTTCCCACTGCTTCCAGTCCAACCCCCCTACAATGGGCAGGGACATCTTTAACTACACCAGGTTGCTCAGAGCAGTGTTCAACCTGACCTTGATGTTTCCAGGGATGCGGCTTCTACTGACTCTGAGTGCAACCTGTTCCAGTGCTTCACCACTCACATCATCAAAAATGTCTTCCTTATATCTAGTCTAAATCTACCCTCTTTTAGTTTAAAACCATTACTCCTTGACCTATTGCTACAGACTCTGCTAGAAATTTGTCCCCATCATATAAGCCCTCTTTAAGTACTGAAAGGTGGCAGTAAGGTCACCCTAGAATCTTCTCGTTTCCAAGCTGAACAACCCAAACTCTCTCAGCCTCTCTTCACAGAAAAATTTTGTCTACCTTGGGCCTGTCTGGTTGTCTTTCTATTCATATTCATTATTATCTCTTGCATATTCGTATTGAAATTCATATTCCAGATATGGCTGTGAATAGATAGATTCAGGATCTATTCTCTCAGTACTTAGAAAGGAGAAAAAAGCAATAAAAAGATAAAATTTTACTGAAGTTAAAGGTGTGGCTTTTTTTGCTGTCAATTAGAGAAAAGTATTTGTATCTGGAGCACAGTGGCAGTCCTGCAAAAATCCCTTTGGAGTCTTGAAGAGGGTTCTGCAGTTCAGAACCTCCAGGACCCTTGCAACTTGCTGCCTATTTAATGGCTGTGTTGCGGTGCTGCAGTGTAGGGATGGAAAAACAGATGCAATGAGATTCTCATTCTTGTATCTCTGAAACAGTAATGGAAAGTTCCCTGTACTGCGAAGTTCAGGAAAGTATGACCTCAATTAACTAAGAAGACACTTTTGTCTTTTTGGTTTGGTCATTTTCCAGACTGATTGAAGCATGTGGGATGCTCCTTCTTGTACCTCTCTTTGCAGCTGCTAGGTAGAATGCAGACCACAGCAATCTGTTTGAGATGGTTGTGGAGATACATTTGATGTTTTATTTCTCCATTTAGTAGAAATGCCAGAGCTAGGCCAAGATGAGATAGGGTACCTTAATTATATTTCACAGGATGCTTTCAAAAAAGAATTGCTGAATAGACCAGAAATACCTTATAGATAATGGAAAATAAAGGTAAGAAGAGTGGTTCAAACAGCTCTTTTACAGATATCATCAATCAGAAATATCCTATTGTACCAGTGTCTATGGTTGCCCAGACAAAACCTTTCTCTTCTCTTTCTCTCTCCCTCTTTCTTTCTCTTTCTCTTTCTCTTTCTCTTTCTCTTTCTCTTTCTCTTTCTCTTTCTCTTTCTCTTTCTCTTTCTTTCTCTTTCTCTTTCTCTTTCTCTTTCTCTTTCTCTCTCTCTTTCTTTCTCTTTCTCTTTCTCTCTTTCTTTTCTTTCTCTCTTTTCTTTCTATTTCCCTTTTGCTTTCTCTTTTGCTTTCTCTTCCTCTTCTTTTTTCTCTTTCTCTTTCCTTCTTTTACTTCTCTATGTCCTTTTCCTTTTTTTTTTTTAAATTTTTGTCCTTTTTTTTGTTATAGGTTTGGTTTTAGTTCTTTTTTGCCTTTTTTTTTTTTTTCTCTCTGTAGAGGAGCTGTCAGTGCACTGAAACTTCATTGTGGAATGCTTTTTTAGCAGTAATTAACACTCTCAATATTTTATGCTAACATGATAACATGTCATGTTCTGATAACTAACTTCCCTATGCAAGAAATACAAAACTTTTACATTTCATAGTGACTTTCACAATGAAACAACATGTTTGCCTTCTTTCTTCTCTTCCTTTCTTTGAGAATTACACTGTAACTTCTGAATTATGTTCATGAGGTTATGTAAAATGAAATTGTCTCTAAAATGAAAACAAACTCAGTAGTAATACATAAAGGACCACATATTAGGCAAGCAATGCAATCAATCTAGATATGAGGGAGCAAGACCAAAACATATTTCCCGTATGAAGACAGGCTGAGGAAGTTGGGGCTGTTTAGCCTGGAGAAGAGAAGGCTGCGTGGAGACCTCATAGCAGCCTTCCAGTATCTGAAGGGGGCCTATAGGGATGCTGGGATGGACTCTTCATTAGGGACTGTAGTGACAGGACAAGGGGTAATGGTTTCAAACTTAAACAGAGGAAGTTTAGATTGGATATAAGGAGGAAATTCTTTCCTGTTAGGGTGGTGAGGCACTGGAATGGGTTTCCCAGGGAGGTTGTGAATGCTCCATCCCTGGCAGTGTTCAAGACCAGGTTGGACGAGGCCTTGGGTGATATGATTTAGCGTAAGATGTCCCTGCCCACGGCAGGGGGGTTGGAACTAGATGATCTTAAGGTCCTTTCCAACCCTAACTATTCTATGATTCTATGATTCTAAATCTGCTTTTCTTCTACTCTAAATTAATGATTTAACTAAGGAGCACCGGAGTATTTTAAGAATGACATAATCTGTGAGCCACATAAAAATCATATTGCTGTGTATAAATTTATAGTCCATAGTGTAGAAGTTATTTACAGCAGAGGCTGGAAATTGGACTACCTGCTCAGAGATGCTAAAGTGAAATGGAGGCACAAGAGAGACAGAGAGTGCTTCTTTGGAATAATCCAAGCCTCAAAGTTATGCTCATTTTCCCACAGAACAGGAAATTTAATGTTGACACATAGATAGCAGTCATATAAATAAAAATCTAATTGAAAAGTTGGCTATATGAGGGGGAAATATCTAACCTTCTTTACAAGAAATTCCATTTCAGGAATATTTTATATGAGGGGACAAAACTATTCCTTTATCCTGTAACATTGCCAATTTTTTAAAGGCAAGATGTTCTATTATGCTGAAAAATTCTTGGTTAATTTATTGTTACATCCAGAAATGTGACAGTAATTATGAAGAGTTTTTAATTGCAAAAAATATTGTCTTGTGGTAGAATTGTAAGACATTACTGTTTACCCTGAATAATTTAAATCAGTAGTTCTTAGTTGAACAAGTCTTATCCCTGAGTATTGTGTCACCAGTAATTCCATAGAAAAAGAGAGCTCTACTGGCACTATGTTAGAAATGCATAGAAATGTATTTTAATACAATGAAGGCATCATCCAGCAGATAAATTAAATGTATCTGGCTTACACATAGCTTTGTTCTTGCCCTGTGTCTCTTTTTTTCACTTATCTATATGCGAGCTTTACATTCCTTTTCATGTATCCTAGATTTAACTAGACACTAAAGAGGTTCAGAAATAACTTTGAAAAAGGCACAAGTAACCTTCCAAATAATTCAGGAGAACCTAGTGTTATTGTTCTCTTAGTAAGAGAACAAAACAAAGGTATTGCTTATAACAGCACAGATTCTTATATTAGAGTTTTGAAATTTAAACAGATTTCTTGACTACTTCAGTAGGCTTTATGCAATACGTTTGCGCTATACAGATTAAAAAAACATCACAAGAGAGTCAGGAACCTTACCTATTCTTTTATCAGGTATGGACTATTGTTAATTTAGTTTATGGGTGAAGTAAGTCCTGTTTCACATACAGGGAGCATTAAGATAGCAAATATTAAGTTGAAAAGTATTTTCCAATTTTTACTGTTCAAAGAAGAGTACAAAAAAAGAGCATTTGTTCTGCTCTTTGCAATGACTGTGATTGGTGCTCTAGAAAGGCTTAGAAATGTTAATTTAATTAAAGCAACACAGTTTGGAGCATTCCTGGTAATTGCTTCTGCATAACAAAGGGAAAATTTTTTATATACAACCCAAGGAAAATGCAGGTTTGTCTAAAAGCCTATTGGTTTTTGATTGTGAAATAATGTGCAAATAATTTGTAACTGTTTCTGAAGCTGGAGACCTGATATTTTAAGGTATCAATTCATACTTTCAAGATAAATTTATTTACTGTGTGCCTCAAGGAGCCTCGTATTTCCTCATATTAAGTTGTAATAATTACAACTTAATATGAGGAAATATTGATTATACAATGGTCTGAATAGACCATTATTTTCAAGGTTTGAATTCACTGTAATGACAATGAGATGAAAACAGAAATCAAGATTAGCACAATAAGAAATCAAAGAGTTAAACAGCTAAAACCTTTTTCTCATACAACCAAGAGCAGGAAGAAGAAAGGAAAAATAAGCCAACAAGCTTGCTATGCTGCAATAAATTATTGCAATATAAGGCCTTTAGATTTTCAACATTTGCATGTAAATTAAATATGCTAGGAACATTTCTAAGTGTTGAGGCCAACTGCACAGAATGGCATGTGTCTATTCTAATAAATTTTCTTAATCTGGAGAACAAGGATACACCATGCAAACTGCTTGTTCGGGATTCTTCCTGGGAAGTTTTGGCTCCTAACTCCTGCCTGGGGATTATTGGGAAAGCACTAACTGGCACAAATAGGAAATACTCAGTCTTGATTGAGGCACAGCTACAAGTTGGGCAAAGAAGAGATTCAGAGCAGCCCTGTGGAGAAGGACTTGGGGGTGTTGGTCAATGAGAAACTGAACATGAACCAGCTTCAGTGTGCACCGTATCCTGGGCTGCATCAAGAGAAGTGTGACCAGCAGGTTGAAGGACGTGATCCTGCCCCTCTACTCTGCTCTTGTGAGACCTCACCTGGAGTATTGTGTGCAGTTCTGGTGTCCTCAACATAAAAAGGACATGGAACTGCTGGAACAAATCCAGAGGAGGGCCACGAGGATGATCAGGGGACTGGAGCACCTCCTGTATGAAGATAGGCTGAGAAAGTTGGAGCTGTTCAGCCTGGAGAAGAGAAGACTGCATGGAGACCTCATAGCAGCCTTCCAGTATCTGAAGGGGGGCTATAGGGATGCTGGGGAGGGACTATTCATTAGGGACTGTAGTGACAGGACAAGGGGTAACAGGTTCAAACTTAAACAGGGGAAGTTTAGATTGGATATAAGGACGAAATTCTTTCCTGTTAGGGTCCTGAGGTACTGGAATGGGTTGCCCAGGAAGGTTGTGAATGCTCCATCCCTGGCAGTGTTCAAGGCCAGGTTGGACAAAACCATGGGTTAGATGGTTTAGTGTGAGGTGTCCCTGCCCATGGCAGGGGGTTTGGAACTAGATGATCTTAAGGTCCTTTCCAACCCTAACTATTCTATAATTCTATAATTCTATGATGACTGAGGTCCAATACCAGGGAACATTCACTGGCCTCGTTAATGTCCTAGTAGCATGGTAGCAGATTATTGATAATGATGAAACCCAAGCTTGTCATCAGGTTTCAATTTGCTAATCAAGGGTCTTAATCTAGATTGGGAACAGTTTCAGGTGAATAAACTGATAAGGACTGAAACCAGCAAGGATGGAAGGGGCTGTTCTGAAATTGTATGGAGAAAGTGGCATCAAACTTAGGCATTGATAAAATGAGCATGCTTTGGGAAACATACCTATGAGCTGTTCTTAGGTTGTTTATAATTTGCTCATGGGGCTGAAAACATTGACTATTTAGAAGCGTATTTTTGGCTGAATGAACTAAATTAAAAATCTTTAATTAGTGTCTTGAGTTTAAATTGACTGTGTAATTAAGTACCTTTTTAACAATAATTGAAGCAGAATGGTTTCCTACTACTTATGTAGTGTGGGATATTTTAAAATTCAAGAATGGGCAAAACTCATGATACTCTGGAGTTCAGATTATTGTAGGTATATCTTCTTAATGACAGGCTGAGCTATTGAAATAATCAATGTTTCTTGTAATCTCTGTGTGAGAAAGTGATTCACATTCCCTTTGAAACAGGCTGAGAACAGGACAAGAAACAATGTCACTTTGCACTCTTTATTGCCCTCTTTGCCCTATCTCACATATAAAAGAAGATATTACACCACAAAATCACATACTTGTCATAAGTGAGACTGGTAAAGATTCATAAGGGCTATGTAAGGATGCCAGAATGACTTAATGACTACAGAGAGAAAGTATCTAAGTGAAAGAGAAACCAATGTAGAACTGCAGCACAAGCACACACTATTAGACCTAATGGGAAGTGGATTGCTCCCATGAAGAACTCTGGGAGCAACTAGAAAAGTCTTTTTTGGGCATATGCCACTCCATCAAAATGAGTTTGGAATATTAGAAGGCAAGTTTTAAAATACACTTGTTGAGATTTTTCAAAGAAGAGCAGCAGATTTAATAATGAAATATTTCCCCCTAGAGCTGCTAGGAATCTATACAGCAACATCCTCAACTCTGCTTCAACATATCCCAGTGCTCATTTGTAGCTCTTAATATTCTATAAATATCAGTGTTGTCAACATTAGGGAAGTCAATATTTAGAATGAAGTCCTAAGATAATGGTTTTCTTCTTCAGTCTTTGAAAATAAATAAATAAAAACATAAATAAATGTGACTAGTGGATATTGTTTGTGAATGCCAGTAACTGGCAAACACAGAGGTTGTTACAATGGGAACTTCTGATACAGACTGGTTTCTAAGAGGGTTAGCCAAGGTCCCTCTGTCCCTGAGCAGGAGCCTTACA
Source organism: Pezoporus wallicus (assembly GCF_028554395.1). Taxonomy (NCBI): domain Eukaryota; kingdom Metazoa; phylum Chordata; class Aves; order Psittaciformes; family Psittacidae; genus Pezoporus; species Pezoporus wallicus. Next base: position 5,450,952 of record NW_026640165.1, read on the forward strand.
GGTACAGTGGAACATTTGCTAAAACTTTGAGGTAGCTCTTCCTGTATCTTTTCCTTGAAATAGGCTTTTTAAGAATAAAAAAGGGCTTTTATTCTCTAAAGATATATTTAATTATCATAAGAACAAAATGAATAAAAACTCAGTTCTACTGGATAAAGCATAGTGGACTGGAAAAACTTTGTAAGCAACATCCTGGCCACTACATTATCACAGAATAGTTTATTTGATTGGTCAATGGAGTGAATTGGTCAGCCAGTTAATTGACATACTATGTAAGTAGTGGCTAATTTTATAATTAGGGAGTTTTATTTATTTCTGAACTTTTTTACTAAACAACACCCCTAGATACGGTATGAGTGTGTTTAGAGCTGCACAATGACATAAATTCTTTCAGAAATGAGAGACTAAAAGTACTGACAACATATTGTGCTAATAAACAGAATTCAGGTGGTTTGTGCCTGAAAGTTCTCAGAAAATGGCTATGTAAAGGATAGTCATCGATCAACCTGACGTCAAGTACTGATTTGGTCCAACAAAAATCACAGGATCACAGTCAGACCTGTGGATTGGATTCCAGATATGTATATGCTTGTGTCAGCAACCTGCCACTTTAAACCAGATTAGAAATTGTGGACTGGAATTACGTATCGGTGATTTTAAACTCAGCTTTATTTTATTTCCCTAAAGCTTTCTCAAAACCTAGCAATTGTTTTATTAATGACTATATTGTTATGCAAGATTTAATCTTGATGTTTGTTTAGTATTAAATGATTTTCAGAGAATTTGGCAAAATACAAATATTTAATTTCCAAGGCAAGAGTGATATTAAAAAAAAACAAACACCTGCTTCCAGTTTTTCATCGGCCCATGCAACAGGAAGGATACTGAAGAACTATCAAGGTGCTCCTCCCCTGTCTTGGAAGCTAGCTAATTTCTTAAATATGGTATTTTTTTGTGATGAACATGAGGTAGGTTACTCTTGGCATGGAACAACACAGTAGGGAAGTTCCACAACCGTTAGGGTTTCTCCCTAATTTCTAGGAAAGAGTTCCTGAAGCCCCACGCTCACCATTAACATAAGGGAACTGTGAGAACATTCTGTGAAACTCAGAAGAGTAGCTGACTAAGTTTTGGGTTGTGGGTTTATTGTTTTGTTTTTTTTTTATTTTTTTTGCAAAGAACACCATTGAAGCAGGTAAAAAGGGTCTTGTGTTTATGTATTTAGGTATAGCATTGGAAAAATATGAGGAAATATAACACATAGGTTGAGTGTTGAACATTATGAAAAACATTCAATGTGCCACCTTAAATTTTACTAATATTACTAATTTGAACACTTAAATTGATATATTTGTTTTCTGGTCACTACAATGTAGTTCAGATCAATGCAGTCAAAAAAGCAGTATCATGCCATACTACTTTACAGGAGAGCATAGTGTGGAGAAGACATTTAGTATTACAAATATAATTTACTTGTGAATATGTACCACCATGGTACAACCTCTGAATCTGCAGTCAAAATGGTTAAGAATAAAACAAATCTCCAGAAGCAAAAATATTTTTTCATACTATTTTGCTTTTCATATTAGTGACAAGTTGTATCCAGTTTTTATTCCCTTCCCCCTCCCCATTTTATTTTGTTTTTGTTTTTTGGTAATACTGTCATTCTGTTACCCTGCATTACTGTTGCAGTAAAAGGATAACGCTTAAGAAAATAAGGACTGTATTATCCTGGCTGTGCAAAAGCACTAAACAAAAAGATGGTCCCTAATAGGCAATGGCAAGAACAGATTGTCAGCCAAACTGCTGTCAGATTTTTCATGGGAATCACAGAAGATAATTGCACCATAATTGCAACTGTAATTGAAGAATAGTGCAATGAGATATTTTTGCAGAAGAATCATCCCAAACCTGAGAAGCAATATAGATGCTCGGAGATGCTTCTTTGAAAAACAAACCATGGGTAAAAATGGCTGTACTCATGATTCTGTTGGAGATGCAAATTGTTCTCTTCATAGAATCATAGAGTTATAGTTAGGGTTGGAAAGGACCTTAGGATCATCTAATTACAGCACCCCTAACAAGGGCAGGGATACCTCACACTAAATCATGTCACCCAAGGCTCTGTCCAACCTGGCCTTGAGCACCACCAGGGATGGAGCATTCACAACTTCCCTGGGCAACCTATTCCAGTGCCTCAACACCCTTGTAGTAAAGAACTTCCCCCTTATATCCAATCTAAACTTCCCCTGTTTAAGTTTTAACCCTTTACCCCTTGTCCTATCACTACAGTCCCTAATGAAGAGTCCCTCTCCAGCATCTCTATAGCCCCCCTTCAGATACTGAAAGGCTGCTTATTCACTTTTCATAGTGAATAAGAAATATTTGGTAAGCTAGAATGCTTTGAATGTGAAGAAAAGGGAAAAAGAAAGAGGCATAATTAAAACATGATAGGAAATAAAAAAAAAAAGCCTTAAAGATTATTTTCAAAGATGGGCACACACAAATATCTGTAACATAGAAAAGAAAAAAAAACCAAAAACATATTACCTTTAGTCCATTAGATGACACCTAATAATTAAAAATTTATTGAGAAGATCCATCAAAAATTCCTTAGCAGAACTTTTTTTTTTTTTTTCAATACTGACTTTAATTTTTAAATACTCCTGCTTTCCAGGTATGAATACTATTGAAATAAATTACAGTATTTCATTAATAGCTATCGCATATTTTCCTTAAAAAAAAGAAAAAATGTACAGAGAATGAATAAGCTTTCAAACTTGAAAAGTCTTCTGTTATGGAAAGATTGATTGGAATATATATTTTAAAAAAGCCCTTCCTCTTTACCTATGGCTAAAATAATTTGAAAAGATACTTTTTAATGGATACCACTATAATTACTGCACATTATGTAAACCAAACCCATGTATTTAAGATAATGACAGCATGATAAGATTCTCTAATCCTGAAATAGTGGAAGTCAATTGGTATAATATATATTTTGATTAATTTGAGGTTAACAGCTTTGAATAACCAACAATATTAGAGACTGAAGAGGCCAAGGCAACCTTCCTTTATATATTAATAAGAAATTTCCATTATCATTAACTCTGATAACTTGAAAACATCAAAGGCCTCTCCTTCTTCTGTTTTCCATGCTCCCTATTTATCTCATTAAATGTCATTAGATTGATCAACAGCTCTTTCAGAGTACCAGTTCTTGTGTTCAGAAAAACACAAAAGAACAGATAGTAAGGACAGGGAGAAAAGCAAATGAGTACTGTTGAAGAGGAGTCAGTCACCTCTGTTAAAAGAAATAGGAACAAATTTAGCAATAATAAGCTATTCCCTGCACAGTGCCATGACTGAAGATTGCTGATAGACTAAAAAGAAAATAAATAAAAAAGAGGTCATAGAATTGCCCCCTTTCCGATTCATTTTTGTTACCTAGTAGACTTTAGTCAACAAGGGCCTCAGCAATGCTGGCAGCATGAGCTACAGAGGATAAAATTTTTCTTGCTGTAAATCTTCCATTACACAAAACAAAGGCCATTTTGACTACTTTTGTGTAAAGGACTTTTCAGAAGATGAAATAAGTTGAAAAAAAAAAGTCAGAGTAATTTGGCAAACTGCATTCCTATCTGAAAACTAATTATCAGATTAAGTTGACTGCACGTATTGGATCAATGACAAATGTAATCCAGCGTCCAATGAAATTGACACACCCCAGCATACAAGAAGTGAAAACACCATCCATTCATTCAGAAAAATAAGTCTATATTTATAGCTGTCATACCTCACAAGAATGTTGGCTTGCATCTATTATGGAGGTCTTTTACTGTCCTCAGAAAGAGTTTATCATGGTTGTGGCTGGAAACAGACATACAAGAGAGTCAGGTGTAGTGTGTCAAACTTTGTCCGTCTGTTCTACTGATGGTACACAGAGCACAGCAATGTGCAGATAATGCAATATTCAAACACCCTCAAGTGCAATTGTCTAGAACTGCAGTTTAGATTTACAATCATACATTTGCCAATGTAAAGAAGTCTCTTTTTCCTCTGGGAGAATCTTATGAAAGATATTTCCATGTATAATTATGGTGAGATTTAGGATGCTGTCTTCTGGTTTTCTCTGTAAGAGCTTCCTGAGTTCAGATTTTCAGAAGAGATACATCAATACACACTGAACTCTACTCAGGGCAATTATTTTTAGGAGTCAGTCCTTTGAAGGAAAAGATAAAATCCACCTAAGGCTCTTCCATGTTCACAAGAATTGAAGATCATGGAAGTGTGATCTGCTTTAAGAGCTCTCTGTGTAATACACCCTAATATATTTAAAATTATCCTGGGGATTACCTACTTAGTAACTATTTTCTTTTTTTTTTAAAACTTGTTTAATTATAGAAATATTTACTTTTGTTTCTATTTATCTCTCCAACATTTGTAAACAGAAGAAAGTAAAATTCTTCAGCTTCTGTGAAATGTCACAATGAAGAACAATGTAGATAAAGCAAATGAAATCCAGTTCTGCAGAGATTTTCTGACAAGCTACATATGTACTTCAAAGGGTCCTGGAGAAATGAATGACCTTCATGTAGTCCAAGACACAATTATAAACTCATTGAAGTGGAACACCTGAATTGCCCTGAATGTGCTTAATAAGGGAATGTTTCTAGATACTAAAACCATTTCTAAAGATTTATTCTGCTATGATTAAAAAGTATATAAATTGCTTTTTCTTTCTTGTGATTTTGATATTTAACTAAATAAAACCTACTGGATTCCCATCTTGTAGAAGAGATGATATATACAGAAAACTAATGAATGAATTTATAATTTATTAATTTTATAAGACTGAAAATAGTACTAACACTTTTTTCCTTCTCTATTATTATATGTTTTCTTTGGGCAGATGAACAAACTAGAATGAGGGTAAGAACTCCACAGACTGTAGTTTTATGCATATTATCCCTCATTCCTTCTATGTATTAGTCACAATCTAGGCATTAATCAAAATGATAGAAAACAGTGCAAATGAGATGGCATAATAAGATACCCTCAAATTAACACATTTGGTTTAACATTTACTCACACAGAAAACCTTTCCAACTGTCAGATGATCCATCAGGTTTAATGAGTTCTAGGGTACCTCCAAGCTGCATATATTACTAAGATTTTAGTACTGTAACCATATTAAAAGACAATGTACATGCTGATTCAGGTCAGTAGTTCCTTTGCTGACTACAGTTGGCTAGCAGGCTCCTGTGGTGACAACATTTTTGTTCAGCACCCTTGGTGACTCTCAGGTTAATCCCCTCTGACATGACACAGGACTGGTAGGGTCAGACACGGATGGCTCTGATGACTTCCTAGGGGACAATCTTCAGTTCCCTCATGACTGAGCAGGTACTCTCTTTACTTACTTCAGAGTAAAGCACTAACAATCACAGAGTATGCGCACAAAAATGAAAAGTGGCCCTGGTAAAGCCAAGACAGGAATTCAAGAGTGAAAAAAAAAGAGGTGAAAATTCCAAGTTGGACAAGAGAGAGGAAAATCTTGGAGTGCACTGCTGGTGAAGTCTGGCCAGTTTCCTCTCTTCTGGGATGACTCAGCCAGGAATCTCAGCTGCTTGGAAGAGATAGTAAAGCCTCCAGGCTCTTGAGACTATAATACCAGTTCACAGGATGAAGGATTAGGAATACTGGATTTTATTTGAAAAGACAGATTTTCTTAAATCAATGCCAAAGAGATTGTCTCTACTGAAGCACTCGGTAACTATGACTTCTGAGCCTGCATCCCCAGATTAGAGGAATTTACAGTAAATTTTTTTATTAAAATATCTGTCTAGAAATCTGTCTGAATCTTTTTAAGTACCAGATTTGAATATGCTTTCTTTTGCATCAGGAATGATGACTTTCATACAGATGTGCAAACCAAAATGAATTGTATAACAAAGTTTATACTCCACCAAGCAAGAACAAACTTATTACCCAAGGCAATAGAAAGCTGATTGATGATATCATGATGACAAATGAATTCTCATTTTGAATTCTGCCTGCTAAGTAATTAGTAATGTCATCAATATCATTACTAGCTCTCCATTCAACTTTGTCAGCAAGCTTTTCCCATTGCTCATTTTTCAGCTTTGCCTTTCTGTGCTTCAGTAAGTCTGGATCTACACTGGGGACTGTTTCTAGCAGCTACCCAAGGGAGCAACAAAAAAATTAGTTGTTAGGCACAAGCAGCCTACTGAAAGGCTGAATTACATTTTAATAGCAACCACATCATGTTATTTTAAAGTGGTCACTAACCTAAGAATTAGTGTCTAGGAAATTTTTTTTTCAGAATTATAGTTAGGAACTGATATAATATGAAATGGAAATCATACTAATGACAAATATTCAGTGATTATAACTGAGGAAGTGACTGTGGGACAAAAACTTACTAAAAATTTCCATTTTCTTTTCTCATGCGTCTGTGATGGAAAGCAGAATTTCCAGGAAAGTTAACAAAATATTGCCAATGAATATTTTCCCCTGGCTTCCATTAAAAACACCAACCAACCAACAAAAAAAACCAATTCTGCAACAAAGCTTTTACTAAAAGTATAAAAATAAAAAAATAGTGACAGTGAATGAAAGAAGAATTAAACTTAATGAATGATAAATGAAAGATTTAAATCACTCACAACTGTACCTTTGAGGTCAAGCTATAATCTGAACATCGCTATAATGCATTAGAAAAGGTCCTAGAATTGCCAGCATGTGTTCTTTCTCATTTTCTCTGCAACCAGCCATGTATTAGGACTTTTTATTTTTTATTTTAGTTTCACAAGCAGACTTGACTACCTTTTAATCTATTTGGTGTTGTATTTTAGAAGCTCTGCAACAAAACTTGCCAGAGATGCTTAATTAAAAATAAATATATTTTAGTAAATGTATTAGTATTTGCTCAACATAAGTCTCAGTTTAAATATGTATATACCTGTCATGGTTTAAGCCCAGCTGGTAACTCAGAACCACACAGATGCTCACTCACTTTCCTCTTTCTTCCTCCCTGGATCCCAGTGGGATGGGGAGGAGAATTAAAAGAATGTAAACCCCGTGCGTTGAGATAAGAACAGTCCAATAATTAAGATATAATACAAAACTAGTACTGCTACCACCGATAATAACAATGATAAGGGAAATAAGAAGGGGAGAGAATATAAAATGAAAAGGGAAAAATGAAAAGAAAACAACACAAGTGATGCCCAATAAAACTGCTCACCACCCGCCTACTGATACCAAGCCCAGCCCGAGCAGTGATCTGGGCCTTCCAGGTAACCCCCTCCAGTTTATATACTGGGCATGACGTGCTGTATTATGGAATACCCCTTTGGCTAGTTTGGGCCAGGTGTCCTGTCTCTGCATCCTCCCAGCTTCTTGTGCCCCTCCTCACTGGCAGAGCATGAGACTGAAAAGTCCATGATGAGAGTAAACATTACTTAGCAAAAACTAAAAATGTCGGTGTTATCAGCATTGTTCTCAGACTAAAGTCAAAAACACAGCATTGCACCACCTATTAAGAAGAAAAATGACTGCTACTGCTGAAACCAGGACAATACCAACACAGTTCATTTGCAGATTTTGCTATTCAGAATGAACTGTAGCAAATGGGTGAGCAAGGATGAGTAAGGATAAAGGAAATACATTTCTACTTAGTGCTAGAGTCCATTTGAACAAAAATTCAGATTAATCAAATCCCCAAATATGCAAAATAAAAAAGATGTTTCAGTCAAGGTAGTCTTCAACATTGGGATCCTTTATCTTTTCTTTGGTTTGTACTCCAGCTTTTAAACATATTTTGCGTTGCTGAACAGCAAGAAGAAAAAATGTTCAAATTCATCCAAATATGATCTATAAGTAACACCATATTTCCAGCTTACTTTGTTTCAGACTGTCTGGTTCTTTCAGTAAGTCAGAGATATTTTCCGCTTTTGATGATAAATCATTGATTTACTTGTGTCCAAAGCAAGATTTCCTAAAATTGTCTTCCTGACACATTCTCAGAATAAAACAGTGACAAAATGGAGTTGGGGTTCACAACAGGTAACCTGTAAACCATAGGTCCATCTGAAGTTTTATACTAGAACCTGTCACAGTAACTTTATTATCAGAGAGGAACAGGAATATAGTGACATTGAGTCAGTTGCCTAAACCAAAACTTCTGTGCCATGCCCTGCCCATCTGCCCTGGCTTCCAGTTGCCTCTATGGAAGAGCTCTAGCTCCATACAGTCCTTCAAGACCCTTATGACTATTCCAGGTATGCTCAGGCATCTAATGGGTAACTGAACTGAGCCCTCAGTGTTTTCCCACATTATCAACTGTTGAGATTAACTAAAAAAAAGAAAAAAAAGAGAGAAGAAAAAATCCATGGCAATGTGTTAGTCTGTTTACCTCCTAATCTCCCCTGACTGGCTTAACTACTCTTTTAATGCCTCATAATGCATCATCTTTACAGACTCTTAATGTCTGATATACTGAGTCAAGGAAAAAAAAAGAAGAAAAAAGCATTTCTTTTTTTTTTTTTGCTCCTACGGTTTTTGGATTGTTGAAATTCACTGTATTTCCTGTAATACTGTTAACTGCTCTAATAAATGCTCTTAATTGTTATCTTCAGATTGTTATTTCTGCTAAACTTTTTTTTTTGCTGTTGAAATACTTTATTCAAATTTACCATATGGTCTCACTAGTTTGTACCTTGTCTATCAGTAAAAATACAGGATATTCTGATAAAGGATTTTGTTTTGTTTTGGCTTTTTAATAGATCCATTTTCCTTTTCTTGGCCACTTTAACTTGATATGGACTTATGATATGAACCATCTTAATTTGAATCACAGTTAGAAGAAAGTGAGATGATTATGCTCATAGTTAACAATTGATTTTGTTTAATTATCATAATCCACAAAAAATGTTGTATTACCAGACAACTGTATATAATTTTAAGTCTGGTTTGTCTTCAAGAAATTTTTCTATCAATTTACAATTTCAGTAACCTGAGAAATGAAAAAAAAAACAGTAACAGTAGGTTTTAATGCAGTTATGGTAATATGCAACAATAGTAGCATTATTTCTAAGCCTCATTGTACTCTATATCTCACCAGCTACTTAAAGGAACAATAGCAATAGGAAACATTAATGAACACTAAATTAAAATTTAATTTCAGTCTGTTTTACTGTAGTTAGTGAATATCATGACAAACTGATCTAAACTAACATTTCAAGACTCATTAAAAATAATTTTCAGAAACAGCATTAGCCTTCACTCTTGCTTATAAAAGATTGCATGTAATACATTGAAACCTAGCAGTCCTGGCAACATCTTCCTGCAAGTGATTTTTATGGATACATTCAGACCATTGTATTCTTGTGATGGTTCTTCCATGATACTCATTTTTTTTCCTTTGTTCCAAGTCTCTCTTTTCATTACACAGTGATTCATATTTGGAATCTTGTTTTTTTGGTTTGGATGACCCTTTTGGCTGTCCTGAATTATAGATTTTTCAAGGACTAAGTTTTTTGAATATGAGGAAAGTAGTTTATTGGGGGTGATTGAATCCAGCTGTTACTGCTTGTCAGTTCTCCATTGACTTATGTCCTCAGGGAATGCTTTCAGCTACTTCTTCAATTCATGCATACATAGATATGTATCAGAAGTTATAAATGTTTGTCAAAATTATTCTTTATTTTTATTCTAGTGCAGGAAGTCCTCAGAACCCATGAGATTTTATCTTTATTTTCTTATTATTCAGTTCAATTTTGAAGATGCTGTTAGGTTTTAGAAATGTATTGGGAAGACCTTTTTCAGAAAAATATATATATTTCTTTTTTCTTATACATATATGTGAGTTTTTAGCCCAGAACTTGTCTTTGAGCTCATTTCTACCACACAAGTCCAGTCCTCACCAAGCTTCTTTCTGATGCTTCTGAATTTTCCAGTTCCAGTAGGACTGATATGACCAGCTGGAGACCAAAGGGCCGTACTGTTTCTTCAGACCAGGGAAACCACTAGGGAAAAAAGTTGTCTTTTTCTTCTCTTACATGTATGTCATGAAAGTTTGAAAATATTTGAACACAGAATCATAGAATTATAGAATAGTTTGGGTTGGAAAGGACCTTAAGATCATCTAATTCCAACCCCCTGCCATGAGTGGGGATGCCTCACTCTAGACCATGTCACCCAACGGTCTGCCCAAGCTAATCTTGAGCACTGCCAGGGATGGAGCATTTACCACTTCTTTGGACAACCTGTTCCAGTGCCTCACCACCCTCACAGTAAAGAATTTCTTCCTTATATCTAACCTGAACTTTCCCTGTCTACGTTTGACCCCATTACCCCTTGTCCTGTTTCTATAGTCCCTGATGAATAGTCCTTCTTCAGCTTTGCTTTTGCATATTGTTTTCCTCATACGCAGAATTTATTTTCACATCTAAACATCTTTTATTCTTCCACACACATAGATAACATAATCACATATGATTATGACCTCAGCTATTATATCTTTGTTATACTACTTTTTCTATTGTCTTATCTATTTCGAGTGAAATCTAGATATGTAATAAGATAAAAGATCAACTGGTCCTGGCTTTTAATAGTATATGACAGAAAATGGATGATATTAAAAAAAAATTGCATTCTAAATAGATAATACATGGCACAGCAAGGACTGAGGATAAAAGCTGCAAAGTGGTATAATGAGAATTAAACCTTGATCTGTGTTCTTCATTGTGGTCTTTCAACAGTGGTTGCCATCAATATGATAAACCAAATGCCAAATGTGTAAATTAGTACTTAGAATAAGGAAGCAGGTGTGTATCCAAAGATGCATTTGCTAGCCTGAATATATTTGTGAAAAGATTTTGAAGAGTGCAGATGAAGAATTGAAAATGCTGTCTCTGTCACTGTTTGTAAGTCTTACGAGGAGCAAATCACATCTGAATATCTCCAAACCACAATATTAGTTTGTGATAAAATAAAACAGATATAAAGTGCCTACAATAATTATTTTTAAACATAAAGCAGTAATTTACAAACATTAAATACTTGTTTACTAGAAATACATAACAATTTCAGTCAAGCTACTGGCTTTCATGGAAGCAGGAAGTGGCTTAGCTGTTGGTATGCAAAACATCATACCAGGAGTTAAGTGAGCCTTTTTTATTGAAAGGCATGAGAAGATTGAAACAGTCATATCATGAAATAAATTCTGCATGTGATTGTGAAAGCTAATAAGTAAAAAAAAAGACATGTTCAACTATTTTCAAATTTCTTGTTATACATTTAAGAGAATAGAGGCCATTGACACGACAGGACCCATGGCTGTTTCAGTCCCACTGCAAATCACTAGCTGACAAATTCATTGGTTTGGAACCTGTGAAAGAGAGGCAGTCTGATAAAAACTCAGGTTAGTCACACATCTTCATTTAGATGGATTGACAAGCAACAAAGCAAATTTTATGGCAAATAAGTTTAAGTCAGATGCAATCTCCTCCTTGTTTTTAGCACAGCTGGTATCCCTTAATTCCAGTCTTATTTAAAATGCCTGCTTATGATGGGGTTAACTGTTATTTCAAAGGTGAAGAGAGAGGGCTTTACAGTCTGTTTTTTTTTTTATTTTCTTGCTTTTTTTTTCTGACATTAGTACTCATGCTAGCTTAATAAAAATCCACTGCAAACTCGTTTGAAAGGAATTAATTTTAAACACTGCCAAAAGGGAATCATACATTTATGGAAATTTCTGGTCTGAAATGGTCTCAGTTAAACAAAATGCCCCATTTTTCCCTATAGTCTTGAGACAGGAATTGCTTAAAAATATGAGAAAATTTACAGAAGGATAAGTTGCAACAAAAAAGAAAATTCCTTCCAAAAATAATGCCTTGATTTACAAATTGCTTAGTTAATAAACAATACGAAAACCAGAGATATAAATTTTTTTTTTTTTTTTAAGAACAACACTTGCTTTCATTTAAAAAATCTTAGAATTTAAACAGGCAACTTTTTTTTTAACTGTTCACTCTTTAATCCAATTCACATTGATTGTTGTATGTATGACAATAATATTTTATAGAAAAAGTATGTAATATTCTTTATGCTTAAGAATATTCCCCATGTTTCTGAAGTACAGTATTGGATTACCTTAGCTTGGTCTATTTCTTTTGAAACTAGTAATGGCAAAACTCCAGTTATCTTCAAAGCGAATAACCCTTAAGCAGTTTCTCAGATTTCTCTCCATCACTGAATCCAGATCATTGAAGTTGCTCAATCAAGAATGCCATCAGAGAGGAAACATATTATCTAATGTTTTGAGATAGATTCTCACTCCATTTTTTATGATATTATGAACCTTTCACTACATCCATGGACAACATAGGTAACCTAGTCTTTGCAGGTGGAAAAAAATTAATATAAGTATTCTGTATTTGCCATCTGTCTTGGAAGGACTGATAATATTTTGTTGTTCATAATCTGAATAGAACACAGCAAGTCAAACAAAAAAAAAAAAGATAAGTAAAATCATGCAAAGAACTATGAAGTTTGGGAATATGAGGAGATAAAACTAAAGTGCTGACCATGTTAGAGTGGGATGTGAGCAAGAGAAGCAATGAGGCTTGGTGCTGGTAAATGTCAAAAAGGGTACCGGGGAAACAAGTCGATGTAAGGCAAAGGATGTGATTACGGCTATGCAATGGTGATGACATAACGGCAAATATGGGAACAAGCTGGGAAAAGGAAGCTCTGAAAAACTCAGGGAAAGTATAGAGTAGAACTGTATATGACAACTAGGAAAATAAAGGGAAAGGTGAGATGGGGGAATGACAGGGGAAAAAAATCAAAAAAAGATGAGGCTATTGTATGTTGGTTCATAAAAGACATAGTTGTTTATATGTATGGTTTTAGTGTATATGGGATTGAATTTGAAGTGGGAATTGATTACATAATTGAGACTCTGAGTAGGCAGACTATTAACAACTCAAATTAGATCAGCAACTATTTCCTTCAAGTTCTCCAGAAACATTATTTATGCTTTTACTTAAAAATTAAGTCTATTACTAAACATGTGATGCAGTTATATACATTTTTAGTAGTATAAGCAATTGCATAGTTGAAATTAATTGGAAATTTTAGATTTTTGCCCTGAATTTCTAAGCATCTGTGGCTTGTTGAAAGAACACATAAATTAGCTCTTTCTTTCCATGTTTTAAAAGGCTCCCTAAGTTATCTTATCAGGCTTTGACTGGGTTGCTCAGATATTCAGAGACTAAACTTAGGTAGAATGTCAATGCCTTTTAAAAAAAACTAACAACTTAGGAGGTGTTGTTTGTTTGTTTTTTTAATAACTAGTCATATTAATTAATATATATTCTAAAATCAAAGATGAAGTCAGATTAGAAGAAATAAAGTAGTCAAAGCCTTAATTGTGACCTATCCCATACTTGTCTCCTAACTGGCTAATACATCACAAACTGATTGCATGTGAGTGTTTCAGTCTCAAATTTTGTTTATGCCACTAAATTTATAATTAACTTTTAGTAATGATATGAAGGAGATTAATTTATGCTGGTTTTCCTTATTTTTAGGAGACAAAAAAAAGAGAGTTAATTGTGAATGCCTGGTGTCTGTCACTGGGGGTACATGGACATCATGTTGTAGTTAAGACTTGCAGGAAAATTTTATATTTCTTCACTTGAAAAGGATTATGTGGCAGATGTCACACATCCATAACTTGATTTCCTTTTATACAAAATATTCATGAAATTACTATTAATATATTACACAAATTATAGTAGCACCCAATAAGGGCACATGCTGACAGGCACTGTACAAACACATAATAAGTGGCAAAAGAGAATTTATAAACTAACATGCTGTTTATTTACAGGATTAATATGGTAGTTACAGTCCAGAAAATATCAATATCTAAAGGACATGTCAATAATTACAAATATATAAGTAAAATTATCAAAAGCGCTACCAGCAGGACCCACAAACGCACTATAGATTTCTTTAGTTTTGAAGTGCAGACAACCAAACACATGTATCTTAGACATTTTGCTGAAATTTAAAGTTATACATTTTCTTCTAAAGGACCATTTATATTTCATAACAATGCACAGATATTGGAGCTGTCTAGAGCTGTAAATCTCACTTTGCTTTCCTGTTTCCATTCTTTAAAATTTCTGTCTATATGCTAGACATTTACTGGAAACATAATAACACCTCTACATTAGTTTGGCTAAACTGTTTGGATTATTTGGATTATTGACAGCAAACGTTCTGTTTAATGACCTAAGGTGTTTTGAAAAAAGTCACTGCTGAGTTACCAAACTCAGAAGTTTAGATCCTCATATTAATAGGATTTTGAATTCTTTAAAATTTACCTAACCCTTTTGAATGGTCAAGAGCACAACACTACTTATTCAACAAAGAATTTGTGATTCACTGTACTCTTATACCGAGAAATGTACAGCAGCAGTTTGCCATTAATTGAGAAATATATTCTAGATGTCCTTTAAAGACTTTTTTTTAAAGTGTGTCTACATTCTTCTTTTATTTTTTTTTCCTATATGTAGACACTAAGGAGAATAAATGTGATGTGACTGATAGTTTCATATAGGACAAACAGTAGATTATTTTGTCACTAAGTAGGTTGAGAGTATTCAAAACTTGCAAATGAAAACTTTGGATCCGGGAGGAAATGCCGTTATTTACATATACAGCTGGAAAGGGAAGGAGAAGGAAGGAAGCATTTACTGGTAAAACTTAAAACCAAGAATGTACTCAGACATTTCAGGATTATGTATATAGTTCTTTTGCTGGGCAGAAGGAAATTCCCTATGTGAATTCTGCTTCTCTGTGAATACTGGCTGTCATATTGAGCAGAAATATTTGACTGCTATGGTCCAAGGAATTGGAGCAATGATTGTCTAGTTATGCTAGCAATTATGTACCAGTCTGCACAGCAAACTGCATTCTCAATATTCTGTGGTAAGCTGAAATAATTGTGTGGATTTCTGTGTCAGCCAAAGCACCAGTACATTGCGTGGCATTCTAACAACAACAATTTCAACCTCCATTCAAAATCCTGTAGTGTAACTGCACAAGCATTTTGCTTGGTAGTTTTGTTTTAAGAGATTGTATGGAAATACAATTTGTTTCAGTGGCCACTAAAATTTTTCTTCAACACATTCAAGAGGAGACCAACTGTGATAACATTAGCTTGTAGGTAGACAATGTTTGTGGTGGAATTCCTTTGATGCTGTTTTTCTATATTAACCCCCTTCCCTCCTTCTTCTAGCTGAAGCGTAGTAGCAAGATATTTCTCCTTCTGGCCCACATGTGACACGCGGAACTGTTTGTTTGACAAATCACAGCTAAGGCATGCAGTTATGATAGGCATGTGGGATCACAAAGTATGACAAATGATCTGGTTTTGCACCGTAAAAACATATGGTACAGAAGTGTTGCTGTTAGAAGGTGTAAACCAAATGCCATATGTCTGAGTCTCGTGCTCATTGTGTGAGACATGACAGCTCCGTTCAAAATACACCATTTTCTAATATTCCGGATTGTCTTCAACCATGCAGCAGTCAAATACAAGATTATTGGCAAGGAAAAAGAAATGAAGGTAGACTGTAGTCACGTATAATTTTAAAATTATACATATATATATATAGTATATGTATGCATTCACATGTGGGCACACACACATACAGATAAACAGATACATACACAGACTTCATTTAACTGCAAGGACAAGCTTGATTGTAAAGCATGACAAAGAGTAGTCTAAAGCTAACATACAATAACAATAGCATCAAGTGTGAAAAGTGATACAGGAGTTCCAAACGTGTATAAACCAAAACTTATTAAGAAAGTCTGAATCTTAAAAGTGTGGTTTTCTTCTTACAGTTACTTTTTATGTTAACATTTATCTAACTTCTGATAGATAGACTGAAATGATTTGAACTTGTACCACTGCCTTTCATTCAACTATATAATATTAACAAAATACAACAAATTAACTTTCCCCAATATATATGAGAGAAATTTAGTTGCTAGACTGAAACATCACACTTCATGTACCAGGTTTTAGTCTTTACAGAGTCTTTAGCACAGAATAAACCCTCTAAGAACAAGGATACATAATGAAAATGCTGACATTTTGATTTATTTCTCTGGTATTTTTGTAGTTATTTTATGATTTTTTTTGTTTTATTTTGTGTCTTTTACATATATATGTTGTTTTACACTTTCATTTTCTTTCCTGTTAGTGTATATACTGTTAAGTTGGCTCTAACCAAGCCATCTGTGCTTGTGTTAAAGCTGTTTCGTTTTGGAGAAAAAAAAAGACCGCAGTTTGCAACATTTGCTTTAAAAACAAGGATGATAGGGAAGTGCTGTTCATATGGCTTGTATTTTTAAATGAATCAGCTGAGAAGAGGAGAAAAAAGGATCAATAAATTAGGTAAACTGAAATCCCTTACAATTATTTAGGAAGAACTTTTAAATTCAATCCAAGTTGACTAATGGTATATTGAAATAATTCCCTTGGTAGACAGAGGCAAGACTGTGACAAAAAAAAAGGATGTTATGTCCTTCTTTATGTTCCTATGGATAATTTTTCCAGAAAAATGGTTACAGAAAGGAGGACAAACAGGTGAAAAATGATGCCATAGTCACTGGCACACATTGTGGCTCTATTTCTGACAGTAAATTAGAGTTTGCAGTAATTCTGAACTTCAATTGCCAATTGTGCAAACTGTCATTTACGGTCTACTTCTCTCACTTTTCCAGAATTCTTCACAGTATCTGTGTCAATGCAAGAATGACTTTCATAAGGAAAATCTTCTGTTAGATGTAGATCAAATAAACACCAAGGACTGCAGAAAGTTAAGATGAAGGACAGAGCAGAACAATCATAGAATCATAGGATAGTCAGGGTTGGAAAGGACCTTAAGATCATCTAATTCCAGCCCCCCTGCCATGGGCAGGGACACCTCACACTAAACCATCTCACCCAAGGCTTTGTCCAACCTGGACTTGAACACCACCAGGCATGGAGCGTTCACAGCTTCCCTGGGCAACCCATTCCAGTGCCTCACCACCCTTACAGGAAAGAACTTCTTCCTTATATCCCATCTAAACTTCCCTTGTTTAAGTTTGAACCCGTTACCCCTTGTCCTATCACTATAGTACTTAAAGAAGAGTCCATCCCAGCATCCCTACAGGCCCCCTTCAGATACCAAAAGGCTGCTAGGAGGTTTCCATGCAGCCTTCTCTTCTCCAGGCTGAACAGTCACAACTTTCTCAGCCTGTCTTCATACAGGAGGTGCTCCAGTCCCCTGATCATCCTCGTGGCCATCTTCTGTACTTGTTCCAACAGTTCTATTCCTTTTTATGTTGAGGACACCAGAACTGCACACAATACTCCAGGTGAGGTCTCACAAGAGCAGAGTAGAGGGGCAGGATCACCTCCTTCGACCTGCTGGTCATGCTCCTTTTGATACAGCCCAGGATATGTTTGGCTTTCTGGGCTGCAAGAGCACACTGAAGCCGGCTTATGTTCATTTTCTCATTGACCAACACCCCCAAGTCCTTCTCCACAGGGCTGCTCTGAATCTCTTCTCTAATGAGTACTGCTTTTCCTGCAATTAGTCTTTGCTGAGCGAAACCCTGATGGAACAAATGAAAGAGCAGTGGACTGCAGTTAGGGGAAAAAAAATGTTACTAGACACAGTGTGATCCCCCGTTTTGAGATTTCTTTTACTGTGTACATAGTGGTGTCTGTAATGGAAAGGGATTTTCTGCTGAAAAAGTAGCTAAAGGAAACTAAAGCTGAGAAGAAACTCGGAACCCTCGCTAACCTAGCACATTGCAAAGGTTTTTCATAGTGGTTCCCAGAGGAATATGTGACCAGACAAATTATTACAATGTGATGGAGACACACTCAAGAGGGAAAAACATGCTTCCTCATCTGCTATAATCTAGCCTTTTGCAGCCTCTCACATGGATATGCAAGATAAGGACATTTAGAGAACTTTGTGCCTTGTTCTGGTTCCGTAAGGACTGAAATGTTGGGTAAGGGTCCTTGTAGCTTCAGGACAAGCATTTGTGCTTGTCTGGTCACAGACTAACCTTAAGAAAGATGGCCATTTTTTGACTAAATATAATTTCGAAGTTGAAATGAATGGGACTTGAAAGGCACCCTTAAGTGCCCAAGAATGGATTCAAAAGCCTCAAGGTTGGCTTTATTTTAGAAATGCTATAATTTATATAGCTCAAAAAAGCAGATTGAAGCTGTCTTTTGCTAGTTATTTGTAAGGAAAGCTGTTACAGTGGACTTTTCATTATTTAGGAACACCTACTGATAACAGACTGCATTATCAGTATGCAATCTACATTACATGATCTGCAGGGGTGGTAGAGAAAAGTGCACACCTGAAAATCACGAACAAAAGAGCTGACAGAAAACATTATCCTTTCAAGGCATGCTCAGGATTATCTTTAATTGCTTTATACTGCTAAAGGCTTGTCTAAACTAGAGAGTGACACATCTATTTCAGCAAAAGCTCTAAATGTAGGTGCAGCTTTTACTGATAAAAATCTGGGAGTTTTGGATGTAGTATACACCAGCTTCCCACACAAAATAAGCTATGCAAGAAAAGGACATTTTTTTTTTGTTCAGAATTGCGGTGTCTACAGTAGGGCCTTTGGTGGTCTAAGCAGTATCATTAAAAAAATTCCCTGATGTCTGTAGCTGACAGCGTTGTGCCAGGTAAAGTTTCTAGGGTATACCCAAGGCATAGTTACCATGGTGACATAGCAACTTGGAGTTATCTTGGTTATTGTTCACATTTCAGATCATCTTAATGGTCTTTTTGAGTGTTCAACCACAATTTGGAAACATGAAGATTGCTTAAACTGTAACTAGAAAAATGCACTTCATAGGTGACAGCTCAAGTCTTGAATACAAAACTATTTTTTTCTCATTAATATATATCAGTTTCACAGAGGAAAAAACCTGCCATGTGAAAATAAATGTCTGGAGTGTCCTAAACATTTTGTTGCTCAAGTGGATCAACAGGAGAGATCATGTGTTACCTCTAGGATATATGCCAGGCATCAGCTGCTAATGTTACTATCAATATAAACACACAAATTGAAATCAGTGTAAATACTTAATGTAAACCAATGGGATACTTCCAGACTTTTTTTTATAAACAAACAAACACTGTGAGAGTGCAAGTGAAAACTGATGATTTCTATGTACTCTTCCATATAGAGTACATAAACAGTACAGCAATTGTCTTAAAATAGTGACCATATTTGTAATAAAAAAAAATACAGAATTATATAAGCATAGGTTTAGAATTGTGAAAACTCTTTTAAGTTTCCCTGATAAAGTCTCTTTTGCAGATGTGACATATTCCAGAAACATAATATTTTCATGATAACTTCATCTAAAGAAGAGAAACACTTTTGCCATTGCCCCAGAACATGCATATATGCTTCTCTGCATGTGCATACGTGTTCAAAGAACAATGATGTTCCTTCTTGTATTTGCTGGTTTTCTACAAAAAGACAAATGTACAAAGTCAATATCCCATATTCTTGATTGCCTTGTATGAAGAAATACCTGAAGGATGAATCTTGCTTAGTACTGTATCTAAGTAAGAATGAGTTTGTGTAAAAACTGTAGGGCCTGACAATGTGTCATGGTAGTACAGAAAAAAAAATAAATGTAATGACACAGATGGACATACTTTTGATAAATAAGAGTGACACCAACTCATAGCACAGCCCTATTATCCTACATAGGTTCATAAATGATCAAGCAGAATGTTAAAACTGACAAAGACAGCATTCAGATCAAGAAAAACTAAAATGCTTGAACAATCAAACCCACACTGCATTAAAAAATCATTATAAACTGTAACTATAGCAGGCTTGGGCTGTAACATGATTTGAAAGTAGATTGCTATTTCTTAAAGAGATATTTTACTCTAAAAAGTGATATAATTAGAAAGTATTTACCTGCTGTAGGGTCTTGTCCAAAACCAGCAGATCTTAAACAGGTCCATAACTCCAATACCCATTTTGAATCAAGAACATTTCTTTAGTACTCTGGTAATCCATTCAATTTTTGAATACAGTGGTACATTTCTACAGTTGAACGAAGTGTTGAGAGTTTGAATAAAACCCAAGAATAATGTCACAAAAAAATACCTGAAAAAAAAGGATTACGTATTGAGAAAACTACATACAGATAAAGGGAGTTACCCTGGCTACAGTGTAAACAGGTGAAATCAAAAATTCAGTTGGAAAATAGACTGGTGAAATACAAAGATGAAATAGATTACTACATAGGTTTTAGGAATTTCATAGCAGCATGTAAACTCATGTTGTTTTCTTCCATGGTAAAAACCAATGTAGCTTTCTTGTTCACTCCATCAGGAAGCAAGATTTCTCTCATATTTGCATGGAGCATGTAACCTTCTCCTAGCTATAGTTGCAACAAATATTTAAAAATGCTGAATAGTTTTACAGTACGGTTGAGGCATTGACAGAGGGAAAATAAAGACTCCATTGGGTCTTCTTCAAAGGACACTAGTACTGCTGAGTAACAGGACAATAAATATAACATAGACAAAGCTACTGAAAAAATCCAACATGCAAACACATCTGAATCAAACATAGCATCTTTGCAGGCTAGGATCATATAATCAAGGGATGTGGGTTCTCAATGAATATTTAAATGCATATTAAAAAAAAAAAGATTACTCATTCAAATTCTGGTTTATAATGTAGAAGAAATCAGTAATCCTAAATCATCTTTGTGAAATGTCTTACAAAATCTGCATTTTAAATTATAGATCATAATTATGGGGCTATTTTCTGAAGAAAAAAAAAAAAAAAGCACAACTGTTCCATCTACTATCACTCTATTTTTTATTTCTATTTTTATTTGTCTAGCCCCTATGCTTGGCAGTATCAGCAATACTAAAAAAAAATATGCTTCTGACATTGGTCTGGGAAACTGTTTTCAAGGTCATGCAAAGTGTAAATGCAATACACTCTCTACATGATTATGCCAGTGATAACAATATCCAGCTCTTCCCATTGGCAATTGTGAGGCTTCTCAAGCATGAACTATCATATTATTATCAATTCAAGTCCATTCAATAAACATTTATTTTTGTAGAGTAAGATTCTCTCAACTTATTTCAGCGAATGTTTCTTAACTGCTACAAAATATTGAAAAATAACTAGGAAAGGTCATAGCCCATATACAACCTATTAGCATTTTGCTGTTTATTGAGTTTTTATGCATGGTTTAAAACTGGATTACCCCTGCATAGAGCTGAAATGCATTTATGCCCTTCATGAGATTTTGTACGTAAAAATTAAATTGTATTATGAAACATATAGTAATACTAAGTTAAAATGAAAGAAATCTTGATTGTGAGATCTGATTGTATGTCTACGCTTTCCAATTATTCAGTTTTGCAATAAGTTTTATTCAAAGAATAACAATTGTAACTGCAATTCTATTGTTTCTTGGTTTGCTTGTTTTGTTCTTTGTTAAGATTTCCATGGTCTTTTCAGCAATTGGCATGCTTACACAAGACTTGTTAAGGTTGATGGGTACTGCACTTCCGAGTAATTGCAAGAATAAAACCCTTAGTTTGTTTACTTGTTTCCCTAAGTCATAGATTTATCAAACTAATATGGGTTTATATGGTCAAATCTCTCATGGCTTTCCATTTATTTTTCAAGGTGGACTTTAGTTTAGTTTAACTACGATAGCTTATCTTTATGGAATGGAAAAATAATCCAGATGCCATGGCCAGTTCAAGAGAACTGATGCTTCTAAGATCTGTGCTGGCCATTTTTCACTTATTGACTACCATTGAAAGTTTCAGTTTCGAAGCTGAGAATGGTTTTTTTTTGTGGTTTGTGGTCAGCTGTCACTGTGGGCTATACTGAAACCATTATATACAATGAGCAGGTTCTAAAAATGAATTTTAATGAGAGAAAAAAAAAAAGACAATCTAATAAGACATTTATATGGGTTCTCTTTGCATGAATCATAGAATCATAGAAACAGGTTGGAAGACACCTTAAGGATCATCTGGTACAACCTTTCTAGGCAAAGCATGATCTAGACCATATGTCCAGCACCCATTCAGTGAGTATATAGTATGAAGAGACTGAGTCATTTAAGGTAACGGAAATTTCAGTGAGAAAAGGCAAGGTAGGTGCAGAATACAGAAACTCATTTTTCTTTACAGCTTTCTTGGATTTGTTATATATTTTATCTGAAGATATGGACAGCTTATCTACTGCTGACTGCAAAAAAGTTACATCTTCTACTTGGAGGACATAAGCATAATTTATTTCATGATTTAACATCTGTGAATCCTCTGACAGTAGCAAAAGATTTCATCTCTTGAAGATCAAAGTTCAGACCCTTTAAGCTGTTACAAATTAACCTGTAGTGTATTCCAGGCATAATGGCTATTGGTTGTACTTTTTCAACACTTTTTCAACAGACTAAACTTTGAAAATTCTTAGCTAATCTGCAAAAGGTTTTACTTTGAATTTGCAAGTTAATTAAAATAATCAAAGCTATTTTTGTATTATTTTTCTCTTAACTCATTGAAACTGTCTTCTGATATAATATCCCAGCAACACTTCTCTTTAAACAGACCCAATGAACCTTATACATTATTGAAGAGAACATACATTTGTCACTTTATAGTATTGTTGCTGGGGAATATCAAAATGTGTTGTCTGAACTAAATTTCTTATTTTATGATGGCAAAGAAGTTAAATTAAACTCTGCATTCTGTTCTCTCTTTCATCGCCTTCCACATCTCTGTCCTTCCAACTTGCTCATACTATTTTAACTTTGAGGCTTCATTCTTTGTAAAAAAGGATTCTAATGACAAATAGTACACTGTTTACTGTCTACAAGACAACAAACAATTTGAACATGCCGACTCATAACGGTTTAGTAATCTATGATCTAAGACACACAGGTAGCAAATTGAGAAAATTATTCTCAAAACAGTGTGCAAGTGCAATACCTTTATAAGCATAAATGGTTTACAAGAAAATTATTAATATATGCTGTTCGTGATTTTAGATGTTTCATAGCATATTTTAATTTCCCACTTTCTTGTTTATGCCATCTCTAGGCATAATTATTATGTTGTACATAATGTACATAAAGTACAGCACCTTTGAAGAACATGACACTATAACTAAGCCTATTTGAACATTTAGATGCAGCAGCCAATCAAATACCCCAAATCAAGACTTCTGCAGCTGCTACTGCTCTTGTGAAGGGAAAAATATTTAGAATATACTCTCTTTTCCCTCCCCACAGCCTCAGAAACAGTTTTGAGTTTTATGTTTATTCAAAGTGTGATATTAATCATTGAGCTGGAGGAACTTTGTGAAGATAAGATTCCTGCAGTGCTCTACAAAGAGTTATGATTCAAAGTTTGCTAATAAGTCTTACTGTAGCACTAGGTCCTTCAAGAACACCTTTTTTTTTTTTTTTTCAGCTTGTATTCTTGTTGGGAACCGGGCTAAACATTCTGGATAAAATAGGAAATCAGAAAAAAAAAAGAGAGCGTTGGCATAGAGTTTTCCTCTACATCTCATTTTAAAGATGAGTTGATACCTAGTATATGGTTGGACTTTCCAATTATCTTTTGCATTATTTCTACCAGAAATCATTTTAATAACTAAACTAGGGGTGAAAAAAGTGTTTACCCCAGAGGACATACAATGGAGAAAAAGGTTTTGTGTTTAATTGTCATGGTCCAGTAATGAACTCAATAGCCATTTAAATGTCTCTTACCTTGATAATGAGAAAAGGAGAAATGTTTCATTAACGTCTTTCAAGTTTATGAAAGCATGTTTGTCTCCCTGCTGGCACTGCCATTACTCTGTTTGAACCAGAAGCCTTCCAGTGCCTGGTGCCATGTGTGTATATGATGGTTTCACCTTAGTCCATGGAATTATTTACTTCATAAAAAGCCCTTCACAAAAATGACATCTCAGAGCCCTGTAGGAAACTGAGTATCAGCAGCCTTAGGGAAAGGGTATGAATGACTGGCTGATCAAGGAGAATTTTCTGGCTGGAATGAGCCAAGTTGAGGCTCATGTTATCTTGCAAACAAGTAACTGAGAAATTTTGACTACAACTTCTGACACATCCAGCCAAATCAGCAGGGATACCTGTCCTTTGTTTTCCAGGACATCCCTCTCTGAAGTTTTTTTGTTTATTTTTAGCCTGCTTAGAATGCAGTCTTTACAGGTTTTCACATTTATTTTGAATAAGTCTAAGTAGAACTTTTAATTAAATTGGTTCAGCAATGTAAAGTGCCTTCTAGGAAGAAGAAAGGGAAATAGCAAAAATTCCCCAGTGTTTTAGTACTGAAACATCCTGTTTTGTCATTCTAGGAAAAAGATTTCTTTCTGTATTTTTTTTTTCCTAAATTAATTTGAAAATGAAATTCCTATTTATACTTTAGAAACCTCTACTTTTAGACACTCAGAATTTTTTCATTTTATGACAACAAAACTATTTGAATTAACTGTGTTTTAGGAACATTCTTTTTCAGAGGAAATTTATAAATGTGTTATCAGGATTACAAAAAAAAAGACAATGGAATTTTCAAAGAAATGAAACCCAGATTACTATAGTACCTGCAACTTTAAAAATGAAACCTTTATTTCAGTGCTTACTGATTGGCAGATTCAAAAAAGAAAGTGCTGATATTAGCTGGAATTATTTTTAGTATAGTTATATAGCTGGGAGATGAGGATGAAATTTCTACTCCGTCTATATAATAGTAGAGAAAACAAGTTACTCTGTAGACTGTTATGGAGGAATATTCAATCCGGCAGCAGTACTATTTCTTTTATGTGATTTAATGTCAGTGTTAAAAATGTCATGTTTTTTTTGTGAGCATGACATTTATGAGTAAAAAAGTAATATATAATCAACTCAATTTGGCATATCTGTAATTTATGAAAAGAATAACAATTAGGGTCTGACATTTAAAAGATTTTCATGTCAGTTACAGCATTTTCAAAATTATTCTTTTTTGTTTGTTTTAGAAACAAATTTGAATGAAAAAAATCAGTAAGAAAGGGAATGTCTTGAATAATTCATACTCTTAGAATATTAACTATGCTTATTTCACAGAATCACAGAATGGTTGAGGTTGAAAGGGAACTCAACTCTTTCAACCTAAAGGGTTGAGTGTGGCCATCTTGCTCTCAAGCCTTGATCACTGACTTTTGGGGCCAGATGACCTCAACCCTCAAACACAAAGGGTGGTCATCTGGCCTAACCCCCACTGCTCAAGCAGGGTCACCTAGAGCACATGGCTCTGGGTTGTGTCCAGAGGGCTTTTAAATATCTTTAGGGAAGGAGACTCCGCAACCTCTATGGACAACCTATTCTGACACTCAGTCACCCTCACAGTAAAGAAGTTTTTCCTCATGTTCAGATGGAACTTCATGTGTTTTAGCTTATGCTTGTTGCCTCTCATCTTATTGCTGGCACCAGAAGAATCTGGCCCTGTCCACTTGACATGCTATTTGCCTGCCTGAAAGTACTTAATGTGTACAGGCCTTGTGCATGGCCATTTTGAAAACAGAATTATCTGAGAGTGTCATAACTTGTAAAGAAGTGACCATGGGCTGGCAGCAGAAGCTATTTCTCCACTAAAAGAAGGTTAAAGGTAAGTACTTTAATTGAACGTCAATATCATTGTAACATGGGTGAAATACCTTCTGCAACACAGCCTGACATTCCTGCAATTGAACATGATGTGGTAGATAAATTCAGAAACATTTCACTGAATTTCCTATTCTTACCAAGCATCTGTAGTTTGATTGTTCTTCATTAAGGGTCTGCCGTTCTTACTGCACAGATGCAAATCCCACCCTTGCAAATAAGAGTGTAACTGATTTGTGTCATTATATAAATGAAGTTAGTGTCCCATAATTATTTCTTGCTGTTTATTTTTGGCGGGAGGATTATTTGTTTACTTGTCTCTTTATTTGTTTTTCAAATGCATTTAGTTTACTCCAAAGTGGACATTACCTGGGGCATAATACCCCCAAATATTTTCTAGGGTAAACTGGCTATGGTGAGAGCAAAGGATATAAAAAGAGGTGTGGAGTGTCATGTGAAATACCTCAGAATATATTTTGTGGCTTTCTGCAGCTACTTCAGAAGGTTGAGGTTTCCTGTATATCATGTATCTTACGTGCCAGCCCTGTGTGGACGTCTTGGACATCTTAGAGAAAATCATGCGGCTCTACATACCTGCTTTTATACTGCTCAGTTTTACCCTCACTTCTTTTGACTACAATAGGAGCATAAACAGTCATCAAACAACTAGAGATCTGCTTGTAGATACCTAAAACTAGAGTTTTTAATCAGTGAACTGAATCACATTCTTATATTCATGCACTCTATTGTTATTCTCTTCTGACTTTTGCAGGAGTTTAATAACACAGTCTTAACAGAAAAGGACTGTTAAGAAAATGTAAAAGAGGAAGTAATAAGGTTCAAAAGGGGCAAAAGACTTGTGAAAGGAAAGCTTTTTAAAAGTCCAAAACCTATCCATCAAATTATATTTACTCATTAAATACTACTTAGCACATACAAACTTGTATTCTATATTCAGTCAGCTGATCGGAGCTAGCCCAGCTAGAACCGCAGCCGGCACGCTCCAGCAACCGCGAGGGTCAACGGAGATGAGGAAAATCAGAGGGGACAGCGCAGAGACATCGCGGTTCCCGACATCTCCCGATCCCCCAAGCCGCAGCAGCCCTTGCGAGAGAGCGGCTTACGTGGCGGGGGGCGTTCCCACGGTGACGGCGACCACCCCCCTGCCGCTTGCCTTGAAAGAGCCTCTGAGAGGGCAGCGACACGTCACTGCCCGCCAGGCGCAGGGAGGAGCAAGCAGGTCGTGTTGCTGACCCTGTTGCTGGTGTCCCAGGCTGCTGACCAATATGGTCGCC